>NC_140931.1:80315529-80888029 GCF_014529385.1 Adiantum capillus-veneris | reverse complement strand
CTCTCTCTTATGTATCCTGTGCCAAGGGCTGGAAGGTTTTGCGCATTGGATCGAGTTAGACGGATACTGGAAGCTCACCACTTCTCTTTCTTAATTAATCATAGAGTATTAGGGTAGCTCTGGTGATTAATCAGAGTATTAGGGTAGCTCTGGTGATTAATCAGAGTATTAGGGTAGCTTTGATAATGATTAAGCGCAGTAAGGCACTGTAGAATCCATTTTCCTTGATTGCGTGTAGGGCACGGCATTTGCTTTTTCGTGTTATGCCTCCCCACTGGTAACGCGTCCTGTTATTAATGTTGGCTATTGTGGTACTACGACTTTTGGTCCTGTCTATGCGCACAGAGAGAGAGAGAGAGAGAGAGAGAGAGAGAGAGAGAGATATGCTCTTATTCCCATTTGAAATGAGGTGAATATGTACAAAACAATCTCCATGTATTGAATATGTATGCAAACAATCTCCCTGTAATGAATATGTATGCAAAACATTATGTGAGCTTTGTCTTCACTTATACATACATGGACCAAACACTACATTTTAGTATATGGAGACTAGGCTTATGCATCATGTATCAGACAAATTTAAGACTCTTATGTTTTATCTTTTTTTTTTTTTTGGTGATTATCGCGCTCCCCCTATTTTCTCAAGGTGCAAGGCAAGTTGAACCAAAATTCATTCTTGTCGGGCACCTTTGCTCGTTAAAATTTAAAGATTTCATAGATTTTTCAGTATTGTAGTTTATTTTTTGAAGGGCAGCTCACATTTTTGTTCGTTAAATACCCCAAAATGGGTGATATGCCCGTCTAAAAGCAACCCTTGCAGGAAACACCAAAGGAGAAGAAAACACACAATGCATGCATTCTCTTACACATCGTGCTTCACTTTTGCATTTTAGAATATTTTGAAACTTTTTTTTCCCGCTTTTCCGAAATTGCAGAGACCTACTTTTCTTGACTTGCATTTAATAATAGCACTAAGTTTGATCTCTACCTTTTCCTTGGGCAGGATTGGCCAAAGGGTTCTTTGGAGCAAGTGGTACAAGACCTTGTAAAGTCATGGGAGATGGAGTTGTCTCACAAAACTCGTGCACACCACTTCAAGACAATACATCCTGAAAAATTTCGGTTCTCTGTTAACGGTGATGCTCAAACCTTATCCTTGCATCATTTTGGGTTTAACTTTGTGAGGCTTTGTGTAGCCAATAATTTTGTTAAATCTAACTACTCATTTTATCTCTTTTGTTTTGGGTTTTTTGGTTGTCTTTCATTCATAAATTGGATGTCGTTTTTTAGTCCATTCTTTTGAATAGTGATAGAAAAAATTCTCTTCTAGTCTTGTGCATTCATTAGTTGTTTCTCGACAAAACCTCTTAGTCTGCATTTTCAATTACATGCGGATGTGTTTAATTTTTAGTTTGTAATGAGAAAGCTACAGCCAAGCTTTGGAATTGATTGAACTCTTGGTTTTGGTCATGTAGCTTCCTTCATATTTATGCTTGCATTTCAACATAGGCTAATAATATTTATAATGCATACACCACCATCATACAAACTAATTATGACTACTTTATTGTTGTACTTTAAGCATTGTGAGCAATGAGTGCGTTTGTTTTGTTGAGAGAGAAAAAGAGAGCACAGAAATAGAACCCCAAAGTGTGTGTAAAATACACACATGAGATGATGTATATATAGAGGGGACATGGGTGCCATATATAGAGAAGCCATAATTGTGGATGAAAAAACCCTTAGGGAATCAAGGGAAAAACCCATAGCTCTATATACACCCACCGTTATATTATAAAAATCGTTGAATGTACAAATGTTCATGAGGAGCTACATCACTCCTTTTACAATGAATATTTTATGAGGATCTGCATCACTCCTTTTACAATGAATGTTTTATGAGGAGTTACATTACTCCTATCCTATCAAATACAATAATGAATACAAAGGTTCAATAAAGAGGTGTAAAGGCTATCGATTAGCTCGTAATCAGAAATGTCTTCGTGAATCTGTTGTGTAGCTTGTCATCAATATCACATCATCAAACATATCTTCATAAATATTTTATTGTTATCAAGTTTGTCTTCATGAAATCAATTCTTTGATCAATCTTACATAGATCATAAACTCAAAAAACATAGTCATAAAAATTATTAGTATCGTTAGTGAAATAATTACGTTCACAATGCCATAAGAGATGGTTCGCGACACCACTCTTTTGACGACATATATACTCACGACAACATATAAGTATGAACGTAAAAGTACAAGATGTGTGATTATGTGATGCAAATGACATGTGTATATACTACATAAAACGACATTTATCAACGTAGTGATATCAATGAGTATCATCAAAGTATTAACAAAATATCATCATTATATCAATAAAAATGAATAAATCATCATGGTATCAACGAAAAGCATCATAGAATAATCATTGTATCAACGAAACAACATCATGGTATCACCGAGAATAACCATGGTATCAACGAAATAACATCATGAGATCACCGAGAATAATCATTGTACCAACAAAACAACATCATAGTATCACCGAGAATAACCATGGTATCAACGAAACAACATCATGGTATCACCGAGAATAACCATGGTATCAACGAAACAATATCATGATATCATCGAGAATAACCATTGTATCAACGAAACAATATCATGGTATTACCGAGAACAACCATGGTATCAACGAAACAACATCATGGTATCACCGAGAATAAACATGGAATCGACGAAATATCATGATGGCATCACCGAGAATGACCATGGTATCAATGAAATATCATCATGGTATCAACGAAAATCACCATGACCAAAGTACTAACAAAACATCATCATGGTACCATCAAAATCACTATGGTATCAACGAGAGATTATCAATAAAATGATGTAAACTATATATCTAAAAGAATAATCATACGAGGATCAATGAACGAGTATATCATATAACAAAAGATCATGTACCAACAGTAGCTCGATAGAATTTGGACGATCATCAACGACTCGAGTGAATCGAAACGATATGTAATTGGCCTCTGCAGCAAAGTTACGTCAGTAACAAATATATGGTTGATGAAAAAAAATATAATTAAGAAGTTTTCAATTATGAGAAAAATCAAAAGCAAAAAGTAAAATTTTCTTTTCAAACATATTCACAGTACGAGAACGATAATCCAAAATCGGTGTAAAATTTAGAAAAAGTTTCTTCTGCAAAGTTGTACACCACCTCGATTTCGATGGTTTGAGCGAATAATTTCTGCAAAATCGCTCTCAATTAAGAGAAAAATCAAAAAACAAAAAAACGAAAGTTGCTTTTCAGTCATGTACGCAATCCGCAAACAATAACTCAAAAATCAGTGCAGAATTTGAAAAAACTTTCTTCTGCAAAGTTATAGACCACATCGATTTCAGTGCCTCCACGAGTTGTTTCTGCAAAATTGTTTTCAATTAGGAGAAAAATTGAAAACAAAAAACGAAAGTTGCTTTTCAGACATGTACACAGCAACGATAACTCAAAATAGGTGCAAAATTTGAAAAAAAATTCTTCTGCAAAGTTTTAGACCACATCGATTCCGGTGCCTCCAACGGGTAGTTTCTGCAAAATCATTTTCAATCAAGAGAAAAATTGAAAACAAAAAGCAAAGTTGCTTTTCAGACATGTACGCAGTTCGCAAACGATAACTCAAAATCGGTGCAGAATTTGGAAAACTTTCTTCTGCAAAGTTGTAGAGCACATTGATTCCGATGCCTCACGCAGGTAGTTTCTGGAAAATCGTTTTTAATCAGGAAAAAAAATCAAAAACAAAAAGCGAAATTGTTTTTCAAGCATGTACGCAGTCCGCGAACGATAACTCAAAATCGGTGCAAAATTTGAAAAAAATTTCTTCTGCAAAGTTGTAGACCACATCGATTCTGATTGTTTCTAAAGAGTAGTTTCTGCAAAATCGTTTTCAATCAAGAGAAAAATCGAAAACAAAAACGTACTGCTCTGATACCATGTTGAGAGAGAAAAAGAGAGCACTGAAATAGAACCCCAAAGTGTGTGTAGAATACACACATGAGATGATGTATATAAAGAGGGGACCTGGGTGCCATATATAGAGAAGCCATATATTGAGTAGCTTCACATATAAGGTCAACATGTTTTGATGTGTATATTTTTTATGCCAAATATGCATCTAGTTCCCTTGTACTAATGCTCCTCTTCATTGTTAAAATGTCTCTAAATCTTTCATAAAGATTCATATATGATCAATTTGCATTTGCACGTGTAGATAACATTGTGATATTTTGTGAAATATGTAATTTGGCATGCGTTTTTTCTTCAATATGCACATCCATGGTATACTGCTACCCTGGTTGGTGATTAAATTCCTCTTACATAATAATTTTGAGTCCATGACGATCACATGCTTTCATTTAGTACTTAAAATCTCTTTAGAGATTCCACCAAGCATTTGTGACTTAAGAGAACACTAGTAAAAAACTCTCCAAGGCTGCAATTGTAACAATCTTCCCTCCGTTGAAGACTTATAAACAACTTCTCGACAAAAACCATTTTCTTAGCAATTTTTTAAGAGCAAACTAGTGAGACAACCGGGTTTTATGCCACGGTCTAGGGTATTCTTATGATTTATAAGTAAAATGTCTAAATATTTTTGACCTTGATGAAATTGCAACCATGATTCTAATTTTCATCTAGAATTTTTACACTACAACCCAAGATATGTGAGCAATGATGTAAATTTTTCAAGCCAAGAAACTTTAGTGCATTACACTTTATTTTTTCATGATAGGTTCTCAGAAAAGTGAGACGTGAATTATGTCTCTTGATAGACCAACTTTTATGTTCTTTTTTCAATATTGTGTGTTGAGTATGTAGGTGTTAGGCTCATCTCATTTTACACATTCGAAGACCTTTCTACACGTACTACACAATATCATATCATGCAATTTTGTATCTTTATGATCATATAAAATTTTGAAGCCCTTGTGTGGATAATATTCTAAGGTGTGAAATGTGTAGGGGGACAATGGATGAGTACTGAGGAGACATTGAAGGTGGGGAGCTATAATGCGTTAATGAAATGAAGCCTAAAGGGGGAACATGAAGCTTACAAGGCTTCACAAGAGACTCTTGAGACATCTCATGATGCTTCTAGATCTGCATTTCCTGGTGGGTTTGCATGGGAGGTCTTAGAGGTGTACTCGGGTCCTCCAACTGTGGTATTCAAGTGGAGGCATTGGGGTATGATGGAGGGGCCCTTCAAAGGACATGTTCCAACAAATGATGTTGTTGAGTCTATTGGCACTTGTGTCGCAAAGGTGAGATTGTTTTGCAAATATGTCAACATCGTATGTGTGCGTGTGTGTGTGTGTGTGTGCGCGTGCGTGTGTGTCTCATGTACTTTTAATTTGGTAAAGAAAAATTGGTATTTTTGTTTTTTAATGCAATATATCGTCTAAATATAGAAAGCTCTATGTATGATAATAAGAACTTGTATATGATTCACATGTAAAATGTAAAACATGTAAAATTCACATGTTTGTAGGATGTTATAACAGTTGAAGTGCCTAGAATTGCATTCACTTTCACGCTTGGAAATGTGTGCATGTGTTTTTTCAATGTTGCATGAGAGATTTAGTACTTTCACCATAATAATTAATTCATGTATTTTGGTATGTGTTATCCAGAAGATATTTGGAATATAAGGCGAGGACTTTTTAGAAATGTATCGTTTTGTATTTTGCACAGGCGCAATTGTTTTAATAGATAATTTCCTTGCTCTTCTGTCACGTATAGGAAATTATGTGATGTTGCATGCTTTCCTATCAACTAACCAAAGGGAAACCTAGTAAGATACGATTGAATATATAGAAGTTTATCTCCCATCAATGAATAAGGCTACAATTTTGGTGCAAATTACACATTTTAAAGTGTTTACCTCACATGTCAATATTTTGCTACCTAACAAGGATATTGAAATGAGTGTTGCAAGAATGCACATATAGCTTGCACAAGTAGAAATCAAAGGATTACAAGAAGGTACCATACTTCGTGTGCAAATACAAAGATAAGTTAGTTGTTATGCATTAAAAAAAAAATGCATCAAGAAAGAGCTTTTCACGAAAACAATTGTGGTAGACCCAAGTGTTGGGGATTCATTCACAAAACATGTCAAGAAGTCTCCCTTGTGAGCTACCTCCTAAACGAGGTAATGATGACCATGCAATTGAACTTCTTCCAGGAAGTTCACCGCCTAACAAACCTCCTTATAGAGTTTCTCAAGCTCAACAAGAGGAGATTATGCGGCAAGTGCATGAGTTAGTTGAGAAGGGCATGGTTAGGCCTAGCTCATCTCCATTTTGCTCACCGGTGCTATTAGTGCAAAAGAAAGATGGCACATATCGTATGTGTGTCAACTATAGAGCACTAAATAGGATAACTATCAAAAATAGGTTTCCCATTCCATGGGTAGAAGACCTATTTGATAAGCTTCAATGGTCCACTTACTTCAGTAGGATTGACCTAAAAAGTGGCTATCATCAAATAAGGATAGTTAATCAAGACATTGTAAAGACCGCATTTCGTACTACGTTTGGTCTTTATGAGTACATTGTCATGCCTTTTGGCTTGACCAATGCACCGGCCACATTTAACCGCTTGATGGAGAAGCTATTCAGGCCTCACCAAACCTTTACTAGAGTGTTCTTTGATGATATCATCATCTACTCTAATTCATTAGACGAACACAAGCAACACCTCCAGGTAATATTTCAAGTTCTAAGAGAGAATAAACTTTATATTAATCAAAAGAAAAGTGAATTTTTCTTACAAAAGATTTAGTATTTAGGTCACATTATCTCTCAAGATGGCATCCAAATGGATCCATCAAAATTAGAGGTAATAAAAGGATGGCCTAAACCAAGGAATATTCATGAAATAAGAAGCTTTATAGGTATGTGTGCATACTATAGATGCTTCATAGAAAAGTTCTCACTAATAGCAGGACCATTACATGACTTAACAAAGAAAAATGTTAAGTACACATGGTCTGCCAAGGAGAACAATGCTTTCAAAAAGCTTAAAGAAAAGCTTATCTCTCAACGTGTGCTTACACTACCGGATCTCTCAAAGCCATTTGAGGTCCAATGTGATGCTTGTGGTGATTGCCTTAGAGTTGTTTTGCTCCAAAAAGGGCATGCAATAGCCTATGAAAGTCAAAGGCTCGACCCTGTTGAGCAAGCTCTTGGAATATATGAAAAGGAACTCCTCGCAGTTCTACATGCCTTAGACTCATGGAAGCACTATTTATTGGGGACTCCTTTCATTCTGCAAACGGATCACCAAAGTCCTAAGTACTTCATGACGCACATCAAGCTCTCCAAAAAACAAATGAGGTGGGTAAATTTCCTTTCGCAATTTCATTTTCATATTGCTCACATTGCTGGCAAGCATAATCAAGTAGCCGATGCACTCTCAAGACGATCGAGAGTGAATGCGGTTTCCATAGCAACTCACAATTATCTATCTTCTATGATAGATGAGTATGCTATTGATCCCGATTTTAGAGATGTGTTTTCTTTCATTGCATTAGGAAAGAAGAGGAACCATTTACTCTATAAGATGGTTATCTTCTCTATGGCAATAGAATATGCGTTACTAACTCACTACGTGAATCTCATGCTCCTCCTTATGCGGGGCATAGAGGGATTCAGCCTACCCTAAAAGGGATTGAAACATATGTCTATTGGCCTACCATGAAAGCAAACATACAAGAGTATGTTTCTAAATGTGTGGTATGCCAAAAGACAAAATTTGATAAGAGGGAAGCAACCTGGATTGCTTCAACCTTTGCCAATCCCTAATTCACCACGGGAGAGCATATCCATGGATTTTATCTTTGGATTTCCTAAGTCTATCCATGGGAATACGAGAATATGGATGATAGTAGACAGGTTCAGTAAACAAGCTCATTTTATACTTGTCAAAAAGACTATCAAAGCCCATCAAATGGCAACCCTCTTCATTTCACAAATCTTTCAAGACCATGGCTTGCCAATTTCCATAGTGTCGGATAGAGATCCTAGAACTCAGAAGGACCAATTCTTGATGGGTAAATGCTATTGGGAGTACATTGAAGGTGAACAAGAGGACACTTTAGTAGTGCGAGAGAAGAATCCTAGTCCTCAACATGTGAAATATTTCAAAGAGTGAAACCAAGGATCATGGAACATCATGAATTGTTTTTTTTAAGTGTGAATAATTTCATAATTAGGAATATAGAAGATTGCAATTTTTCCTAGAAGGCATGGAAGAATTTGATCTCACGGCAAGGAAGTTATAGTTGAAGACAAAGCTCAACACTATGAAGAACATGGGCAAGTTAGTGAATTCTCATGCTTTGAAGATGAAGGGCATATGTTAATCTTTTGCATCTAATGGTGTCATGGTCAATGATGATGACAAGGTGAAGCATTGTTATGTGGTTTAGGGCCAGTGTGCAAGTACTTCAAGACTTTTATTCATACTCGAGAAAACATTTTGAGTTTTATGGGATCTTGCATCCTTACTAATTGTGGAAGTGAGAGAACATTGATGAAGTTTCATCTTCACAAGCTTCAAGTAATTTTGAGCACGTCTTCTACAATAATATATCAAGAGAGATGATGTGGTGTAGATCAAGGAGGTGGTCATGGTCATGGAAACTAAAATCATGGCAATCAATAGACACTTTAAAACCAAAGGCAAAATACAAGTAGAATGAGAAAATTTTTGAGGTAGAGGAATTCATAGAGATTGAGGAAACTTTCACAAAAACAATGTGTGGAATAGTGATAGGGGATGTTGGCAATCAATACCACTTCAAGCATGCATGTTTGCAAAGATAGAATCAAAATAATTATGCAAGTGCTAGTAGTAATGTAAATGATCTACGGAGGTTATGCTACGTATAGTGACACAATATGTCTGCAAATGTATCAAAATGTGATGATGTATGATACGTGGATTCGGATGCATTGAATCTGATGACCAACCACAGTGAATAGGTTGAAGATATGCAAACTTTCATTAGTCTTGGTTATGTTGAGACCGGGATGATACAACACTATGCTTATAAATGTATGAAAATGTATAGTATGTGGACTTTGGTGCATCAAATCACATGGCTAGTCGTGGTGAATGATTTAGAGACATGCAAAATTTTGTTAGTCTTGGTTGTGTAGCATTGGTGGGAGCAATGGCAAAACAAAACAAATGAAGAAAAAAGTGATATGTTTGCGTCTACGTAGAATATGCCAGTCTTTGATAGATGGCTACCAGGTTTGCAAAAGGGTCACGAGTTACTGTAAACGTAGACATTTTAGTGTAATTGTATTGGACATGCAAGTGTGCAAAGGTTTAAAACTATGCAAATCAAGAGCTTGTGATAGGTTTGCTACAGTTTAAGATTGTTGAAATGCATACCGAGAGGCTTGTCAATTTGGAAAGCAAGCAAAGGTGTCATTTTCGTACTTTTCTTATAAAGGATAAAAGTAAGATGTATAGTCACTCTCAAAATTGCAAGGTTGTGGATGAAAATAAACAAGAAAACATATATAGTCCTTGAGATTAAATGAAGGGAGAGAGAACTTTTCCAATTAATTTTGTAGTTTTTTGACAAAGCACGGAATTTAGAGATAATTTTCATGCACATATACTTTGCAAAAAAACGGCGTCACTTAGAAAAAAATAAGCACATTGCAAAAGTTTCAAGGGCAATGATGAATAAGAATACTATACCTCATATTGTTATTAAGTTGTTGAGGCAATTTACAGGAAGAAAACCAAAATTGACACACAAAGTGTTTGGATGTGTTGCTTATGAATATGTGCCCAATAAGTTGTGAATGAAGCTGGACCCAAAGCTTGAAAAGTACATGAGAATTGTTATTTCCTTAAGCAATGGGCTATAAACTATCATACATCTAGTGAGGGTAAGGAAATATGTAGTTTTGATGAATATGTGCCCAATAAGTTGTGAATGAAGCTGGACCCAAAGCTTGAAAAGTACATGAGAATTGTTATTTCCTTAAGCAATGGGCTATAAACTATCATACATCTAGTGAGGGTAAGGAAATATGTAGTTTTGATGAATTGAAGAGCTAGTATTCTAATGTAAAAAATGATATTGGGCATAATATAAAGGAGAACCTTGCTGCAAAAAATGAAATGCATAGTCCTATTTTTTTAATGAACTGAAGAGCTAGTATGCTAATGTGAAACATGATATTGGGCATGATATAAAGGAGAATGTGGCTATAAAAAATACAAATGCATAGTCCCAGTTTTTTGATGAACTTAGAGCTAGTATGCTAAGGTAAAACATGATATTGGGCATGATATAAAGGAGAATATGACTACAAAAATGAAAATGCATAGTCCTAGGCTTTGAATGGACTACAAGAGTTTCCTAGTTTAAGTGATGCAGAGAATCGGAGGAGTGAAAAATTGTGTGAGAGATTAAAGTTCTCTTGAATTTTATCAAAAGTATTAAATAAAGGGAATGACAATTTTGATGATTCCCCAAGGATTCAAAACCTGAGTGTAGGTCATGATGATGATCATTCAAGTGGTTTGGAACAAAGTCTTGATGAGAGGAGTTCGGTATACCCTTCATGAAGACTCTAAGTGCATGAAGGATATAAGCAAAAAATAGGGCACCTAGAAGTGATCATAAACCACATAGATTTGGAAGAGTAGGCAATATTGTGCAAAGATTATGATAGTCATGTGGCTCACTATATGCCTATATGGTAAAACTTGTCTAGGATGAGCCTACTTGTTTTCTAAATGATGTTGGATATGCAAAGTGGGATTAAGCTATGGATGAATAGGTGGTGATGGGAAGTTTATAGATGTCAGACATTGTATGTCCATTCCAGGTAGAATCACCCAAAAACAAATAAACTAGGAGAGGGGCCTACTGTCAAGCCTAACCATATCAACGGTAGCAAAGCGAGAACCAAAGATGTCTATGGGACGTAGCTGACCTGACTAGTGCATAGAGTCTACAAGAGGTTAGAATCCTCTTGGAAAACCAAGTCACCTTTCCACTCTGAGTTGTTTTTCTTAAGTGCATGTCAAGCACTAAAAGCTAGGCTATTTTATTGCACTCGTCAAGTGATAATTTGAGGTAGTTATACGACTTCAAATTCACTTAAAGTTACTACATGAATAAACCAATGGTGTTAGTTGTATGTTCTATGAGCATGTAAGCTCTCACCCCCCTCAACAATTAGATGATGAAAGCAATAAAATTTTGGTTGGAGCATTGAGTTCTATTTGAATAAACATTGATTGATTGGGCCCATGTACAGTCCCATCCCCACACTCTTTTGATTCTACAACCTGTAGGAGCTTATAGCAAAAGACATCTAGGGAATTGCACATCTCCATGGAGAGCTGAAGCAATTATAAGCATGGTTGATATAGGAGAAATGTAGCCTTAGGCCTATCCAATACAGGTGTGATTGTCCCTACAAAGAAGATGACCATGTAGGATATGGTTGCGGCGTATGGCAACCAACCAGTAATGAGTTTCACTTGCATAGGTGTGCGGATGTGTCTTGGTAGCCAACTTCTCAGAGATTATTCAAGAAATCAATGAAACTATAGTATTGGGATTAGAAAAAGCAAGATCTTAGACGAGTGGAATCGGGTTAATTCTCGCCATCATGACTTTGATGATAATGATGTATGCAAGGTTTGGGCTCCTTGGGAAAAGTCTGTTCATTGGTCTCCTTTGAAATTTTTGTGGCCATGGCTTGATTTGAGCATGGTGCTCATGTAATGGTTTATTCTTATTAATCTAATCTCTCACATATTGTGAAATTTGCAAAAAAAAACTTTAGTCCAATAATGGAACTCTAGCTCTAAAAAGTGATAAGTGTGCATATGTACACATTCTCTCTCTCTCTCTGTGTGTGTGTGTGTGTGTGTGTGTGTGTGTGTGCACGCGTGCACGCACACACACACACACACACACACACACACTTGGTCACTATACTTGGCTATGATGCGGCTGGGTGTGTTTCCCATTCCCCCTCTCCATATTATGGTTCCCCCATGGAGGAGCACACTGATGTGTTCGTAAGCAAAAAAATGTGGCAAAGTGTTGGCCCAATTTTCAATGGTGATGAAGATGCGGACAAGTGGTTGGCAGATTTCATGTTGTCAGACAGTGCCATTAGTGTTGCGTGGTAAAGCAAAGGCATGGTTTAATGGTCTAGAAGCTGCAGAAAGTAGGATTGGATTGGTTTTTGAGAGCAGTTTCTTCACAGGTTTTGCAGGGTGGTGTCAATTACTGAAGCGGATACAAGGTTTAAGAGCCTGCGACAAGATGTGGGTGAAAATTTTGATGCTTTTGTGGATAAGTTCAAAGCATGTTGGAGGGATTTTGTTGTAGTTACCCGAGTGGTCAATGCAGACTGTTTCAAGGTGGATAAGTTTCTAGCTTGCATGCATCCTTGTGTTTGAGAGAAGATCGACTATGAAGAGCCGAGAAGCTATGGCAAGGCTGTCAGAGTTTCTAGGGTGAAGAGCAAGAAAGTGAAGAGGAAACTAGAGTTAGGCTTGTTAAAGCCTGTAAATTAATATGCCACTTGTGACGACAGAAGGGTGTTCTATGGACCAATCGAGGATGGTACCAAATGTGGAAAGTGTGGAGCCTGTGGGGGTAAGGCCTATGATCAATTATGTTCCTTTGGCGTTACCTATTTATGAGATGCCAATCTGGATTGTGGAGGAGCTCATCAACAAAGATGAGATTTTTGCTAAAGAGAGCATGTACGTAGAGGAGTTAGCAGATGCCAAGTGCCTAGTGTATCTCGAAGAACTGAAGCATGTTCTTGTGGAGTGTTTGTATGAAAGGGTAGCATATTGTGGCCAGTTGTAGGTACCAAAGGCTTGGAGTTGGATTATGAAAGTGTGCAAAGCCGAGGTGATGATCAAGTTTTTGAGAAGGAGCTAGAGGATAAGGATGTAGGTACCGAGTCCACCTATGGTGATGATGATGATGATGATGATGAGAGTACAAGGGTGAGGATATCCACAGTATTTGAGTGATTTTGATAGGGTGAGATAGCTCACTATGGTAATTATGGAGAGCCAAAAAACGGCTATCATTATCCCGCCCCTAGATAATGGTACACTTATGTACCATTTATCCGATCACAGAACATGTAGATCTTGTAGCGTCTGTCTTTGTCTGCTTTCATCTTTCATGAAGGACCTTTGTTGTATGATTAGAAAACCTTGTGTGTTGTGAAAGAGCATGATGTAATGAAGTGGCTTCTCCATTAAAAAAAGTTTCCATAAACACCCCCCAGGATCAAAGATCTTAAAGTTTCTCTTCCAATGAGAAATGTATTGTATGGAATCACTTATTAAATTTTGTTGAATAAACTTTTAGCTCTTATTGCTATCCATCATTGCTTCCACCACTATGAATGTGATATAAAAGATAGGTTGCTCTTTCTCCTGTGTAAAGATCTTCAAGAGCTTCTATGAGCATATCTCTGAACTGTAGCTCATAAAATTCATTCAACCTAGGTAGGCTCATCAAGTCAAAAATTATATGACCTTCATGATTTAGGAAAGCTTGATCCATGCTTCCAGCTACTATTGGAAGATATTCCTATTGCTTCCAACACATTGGAAGAGAATAGATTTTGGTACAAATTGATGAAATATCCACATGTAGCAATTAAGAAGTTGTCCATCTATGATGAAGACCAAAAGCATCACAATGTGCGACCTCCATACACCAAAGAACCAAATGAAGAAGGTTTGGAAACATCCATTCATCACCAAGTATTCATGTCCTCTTCCACTTAAGAAGGTATGGTTCCCACGATGAAAGCTATATGTGAAGAGAGGAAGAGTTGACTTTGAAGAGGTGAAACCCAATGTGAAGCTAATTGGGGCTTCAAAAGCTTGGATTTTCTTGCTAAGAGACTGTCTCATGAATGAAAATCCACCCACTAATACACCATTGGAGAGAATAATACCCTTTTGATAGTTTACTTTTATGATCTTAATTTTTACTACTCTCCCATGTTCTTCATCCCCTTCTAAGCCCCCCCCCCCTTGGCAAGGTTGGAACTCCTCACATTGTACCACCTCAAAGGTTGATGTATTACTTTTTGATTTTTTTTAAACTTTGTCTTCTTGCATGATAGGTTCCTCCATTCTTAACATACATGGGTCATACCAATGCTTTTCAACATCCTCAAACACTTCTTGAAGATTATCCTCACAGGGATTCAACTCACACTCTTCTACTTTGTTTTGGAATTGGCATTCCATGTACACAGTCATCTCTTTATGATCAACATGGTCTATGATCTCCCCACTTATGATTTCCTCTTATTCTTTACTCTCTTCTTTTAGACAAGACACGCTCTCAAAACATTCCATAGGATCAAGGTTACCTTCATTCTCCATAGATTCATGTTGCACAAAAGCTTCCTCTGCTCTGACTAGAATTTGGCCCTCCAAAAGGTTGGATGTATCCATTATTGAATCATCCCCAACACCATTTGAGATATCTTGTGCGAATTTTTGCAGGATTGTGATGACACTAGGAGAAAGAGATGCCACATTTGAATCTCTATCACACACTTTAGCACTTGAATCATCGGTTGCCATGTAAGCATCATCTTCAATATTTTTTAGAGTAGAAGGTAAGAAATACAATAAAGGAATCAATTTCTTGATTGAAACTTTCTTGATGGTTGGTTCTTCCAGCATGATGGAAACAATTTTCGATGTAGAAGCAGTTGTGAAACTTCCTTTGAGCAATAGTGACCGCTTCTTCAAAGGTAGAGGGTCCACTACAAGTAACCTTAGTCTTTAGGAAAGGAGACAAGCCCAAAATAAATTGATCCATTTTTACATAATCTAGAAATGTAGAATCCACATCCTCCCCATTGACGCGAAAAAATCTCCTCATAAGCATAGTAGTCTTCACCATGTTGCTGAAGTCTCCTCAATGAAGCCCATGCTTAATTTCTCCATTGTTGAAACTTTAGAGAATTTGGTCTTCAAAGCTTTGGAAATTTGGGTATATCCATCTTCAATATGAGAAGACATACTCCAAAACCATTGCTCAGTGTTGCCTCTAAGGCAGAGAAACAGAAAATCTCCTTTTTCAATGTCATCCCTTTTACCAAGGATATGACAAATCATTCTAAAATCATCGAGAAAATCATCAACATCTTCTTCTAAATTCCCAAAGAAGATTGGGATATCCTCAAAGGTATAGCGTGTCATAAACTCTCAATGCTAGAACCACACAAAGGTTATTTCCAAACAATCATTTTTTCTCAGGACATCAACTAACCACACAAAGTCTTGAAAGGCCTTTCAACATGAATTCTAGATTCTTATGTGAAATTTTTTTTCCTTTCTTATGTTATGCTAATCCAAACCATATTGTAGATCAATTTTTGTTGTCTTGAAATTAAATTGCATCATATAAGTTCTCATGATTCATACAATTGACTTGATTATGCTTAAATCCAAGCATTCATGCAATACAAAACAAAGATAATCACCAAGTCGTCCTCAGTTGGGACACCAAAATTGAGGTGGTCTACAAGAGAGGCGACCTCTTAACATCACTCAAGGCTCCCGTGCTGCTCAATTGGGGATGGAGCTACCACAAACAGAGAGAGTTTTGTGTAAGAATTTAGCTTCAATTTTAATGATTGACGTGGGTCTATAAACACTTGGAGGAGAGCCAAGAGACACAATTAATTTTGATGATGTTGCAATCTACACATTATCTTAGGGTTATGGGAACCCTCTCACCATACAACCTTATTATAATGTTTTCCCCAGCAACAAAAAGAACACAAGAGCTCTTGAGTCGCATACAAGCAAATACTACAAAAGAGTCTCAAAATGAGAACATGTCACCTTAAACCAAACAAGATGGGGTTGCCAAGCATGAATTGGAGAGACTCAAAAGAGTTTTGAACCGCAATTGCACCCAAATCATTGATTCAATTGATGTGCAAAAGTAGGTACAACATTGATTGGAAGTTATGAATCACTCACTCCCTTGCAATGCTACAACTAGCTCAAGAAGCTTTCATATACACCACAAGTAATGGTGTATAGAGAGCTCACTCTCTCTTTCTACAACTAAGATGGTGAATGGTACGCTCAAAGTAGTGAGCAATAGTGTAGAGATCATGCCATTTACAAAGGGAAAAGGCATCTATTTATAGGTGAGGAGAGCCTTGATTAGGATTAGACCTATTCAATTTTATTCTCAATACAAAAGATTATGAAATATTTTTTATTTTCAAAATGGGAGTGGGTCTTCCTCATCCCTTGAGTCACATGGATGTGGGCTCAAGGGGAAGAATTATTGAGATTAAAAGAAGAGAGAGGTGAGTAACTTGGAGGTGCCTACTCTAGTAGATAGTAGAGGGTGCAATTTACAAGAAGGGTTAGTCATTAGTGTTAGTAGTTTGTAGCTAGTAGGCTGGAGCATTACATGGCATATGCACTAAAGGTGCATTACATGATTTATACAATGATAAAAGGTAAGAGAAGGATGAGAATATACACAATTTGATGGAAACCACAAGATGGAAAGGGAATTTTTTACCTATCTCCTCCAGTGAATGAAGCGGTTGTAGAACTCTGTCGGTGTAGTCCTTGTGTGACCATGGAAAAGTTGAATTTTCCATAATCAAACTCCTTATTTTGTAGATCTTGAGCTTGGTTATTTGCCAATTTTTTCTCTTTTTGTGAAAGGAGGAAGAGGTTATGGTAATATGAATTTGATTCTAGAGAGAGAAATTGAGTTATATGTATGTAGAGATGAGAATTGTTTTGCTATGGAGTAAGGGAGATATGAAAATGGTGAAGAAGATGAAAGAAGGCATGAAAGGTGTAGGTTTTGGTGATGGAGGAGGAGGGATGTGTGTGTGTGTGTGTGTGTCTGTGTGTAGAAGTGTGAAGGAAGGTGAGAAAAGACTAGGGTGACTTGTGAGAAAAAGTGGCCAGACTAGGGTCCATCACAGAATTCATATCTCATCAACGGTAGCTTCAAAAATCATGCAACATATTGAGGTTATTATTCAGCTTGTGGGCTACACTTTATTAGTTGGTCACTTTTTCAAATTCCGAGCGGAGATAGGCGCCAAAAATCTCACCCAAAAGCCTGTTTTTGATGCCTACAAAAGTCTTTTAGTGGCCCCCTCCTTTGTTGAATCTGCACAATGCATCCAAGAGTGAGCCCCTCCTTTGTTATATCATGATACAAAGCATACAAGTTATCTTCACACATGCATGGAGGAGGATTATTGGTGAATAAAGAAATATATACATGGTGGGACTAGTGTATGGACTATTCATGGATTTTAACTCAATGAGCATATGATGTTAGAATAATGAGTATATAATAAAAAAAATATAAAGAAATTATGGATATGAAAAGAGATATTGGAATCATATGATATGGTCCCTCTTTTGTATTATTTTGGGTGAAGAAGGAAAAGAATGCAAGTAAATGCAAATTTATAATAAAAGTTACCAAGGGAGTAAAAGCCGGCTTTTTGTTTTCACAAGGGTGAGGGTGAAAATGTGGGGGTGATTTGTATAAAATAAAAATATGAGATTAGAGGATGTACACATTGGCAACAAAAATATACTTATGGTGCAAAAGGATAAAAGAAGGCATACATAGCCTAAAACCACGCACCTAGGTACTTAAATAAAATACAAAAATAATTATAAAAATTCCCTATATTTAAGCCCTATATACAATGAAACATTTACACACAAAGAGGCCATAATATACTTTTTAATTTTTTTTTCTGAACTAGCCCAGTGACTAGCTAATTGAGGGTTTTTAAGGAGATATGGGGAAAGTTGCTTAACTCACACACACCTATGTACAACGAAAGGGTGAGGATAGCCACAGTATTTGAGTGATTTTGCTAGGGTGAGGTAGCTCACTATGGAAATCATGGAGAGCTAAAAAACGGCTATAGATAGCTACATGACTTCCTTTGAAAATAACAATGTAGTATATGAACATCTCCTTTTGCTTTGAGGGATGAGGGATGAGAGAGAGAGAGAGAGAGAGAGAGAGAGAGAGAGAGAGAGAGAGAGAGAGAGAGAGAGAGACGAACTCATGCATCAGCCTTTTGATGATCACAAAGGCATTTTCATCGCTAATTGAGCAATAGAATCCTAGAAATTTTGATTTGAATATTATATGATATAAAAGTATACAAATCCTCATATTTTATACACCACCTATAACACGATTATACATCCACAATCTATAGATTGTATAACCTCTTAGGTGCTTGCTAACTAATGAACATCAAAGAATGACCAGTTCAATTGAACAATATAGAAACTTAAAGCAACCAATAATTACTCAATGTTTCAAGAAGGTTATAAGGATAAACACATAGATGTGGAAGGATTTTCATTGGTGGATTGTCTTTTGAGAGGTTTTAATGCCATCTCCTCTATTTTTTCATACTAGATGTCACTATTGATAGTTAGCTAGAGTTGCCTAAGTTCATAGATGTGGAGAATGATCTTATTTAATAATGAAGCATCTAAGAATATACTTGGCACTACCTTATCGATGCATAGAGAATGTTTACTGTTAACTGAGCCGACGTCAATGAAAAAATGTTGCTAAAGTCCCAAGCCTTACAAAGACACATCAAGGACATATACAAAGAAGCAGTAAATGATAGGGAGGCTAGGGAGGGTGCAACCATGGAGAAGCCATGGCGAGAGAAAAGGGAAGCAGGAAACAAGAGGAGATGAACGAGAGAGAGAGAGAGAGAGAGAGAGAGAGAGAGAGAGCAGGAGTCAACACAGAAAATAAATGTTATGCTTGCTTCAATGCCAACTCAAGGGGGTGATAACATTCACTTTCTTTCATATGGATCCCTTAGCCCCAAAGAACCTTTGCTTACCGGTCAAACTTACCAATGAAAGTCATCAGACTAACTGTGAACTCAACCTTCCAGGGTGGGAGTTCTCTAATTCACCCTTGGTTCAAGGTCACTGACGCTTTTTTCCTGGATATGACCAAGCACAGCCATCAATGCGTTCCCCTAAGGTGAGTGTATTATAATCTACATGAATCCATCAATCCCAAGTTGTTCTCCAGCTGTGTAGATTGGAATCCTGTTTCCCCACAGCATAAAATTGGGTTCAATTTTCCGGCCAACAATTAACCCTCTGGAATCCGCCCACCCACCAAACCGTTTGATAAATGCACCTTCCCAAGGTAAACTATGATACTAGAAAACAACATTTCAAGCATTTGAAAGCAGCATGCAAACTGTTGCTTACCCTTACAAATGTGCAATTATCAGGTCGTTTCCACCTTTCTCCTTTATAGAATATTTTTAATTCTTTTTCTCTGTAATATTAGTAAACTTAACTAGTTATCTTTCAAGCAATCACATAGACTCCTCCAGTCATATCCCTATCCTTGTCCTAGGACTCAGGTATCCTGTCTCCTCCGCCACATGTGGAGGCGGCACCTCTGATTCTTATTTTTCTTTATCTTGTGTAGGAAAAGGCTTCAAAGATAATCTACTTTAGGTTTTCTTTAAATCAGTAATCCCAAGAAGAAGAGAAAGGTCCGGCTAATGAGGACAATTGCGGAATAGCCCCTTTAGGTTCCTAGCCTTTCCAAGGTTCCTTTTTACCAAACAATTTGAAGACTTCCTTAATTAAATCACATCCTCCTCCCTTATCATGATCCCTCCATGGATCCTTTTTTCTTCCTCCTTTTTCCGTCGGCATCAAGCCTACCTGGACTAGGCCGATTTTCAGACGCATCCATGGGTCCCTATCACCCAACCGAGACACACTCCCATTCAATCCTATTTCTAGGGCAATGAATGAACCCGAGCTCAAAACATAGACCAACGGTTATCAATCCTGACCAAAAAGGACCATCCCCCGTTGTATCCCATAGGTAAACACCTGTGCCATTCTTTTTTCAATCACAAAGACAAATTCAAACATAAATCTCTATGTTATGCTAGGGCTATCCACGTCAACCTTCTCGGTAAAGTTTTAAATTCTAGTTTAAATTAAAATAAGCTCCTTGAGTTATAATCCCTTAATTCCTATTTCCTTTTAATCTTCTACTCAAAACAAGCCCTTAAAAAAAGGCGAATCTCTTAAAAGTTTAAGGTTTTGTCTTGATGTAAGTTTTGAGTTAACCCCAACTTCGATGAATCCTCTTTTGGTCCCTTTTCATCATTGCTATCCATGGGGCATCTCCATGAAAGCAATGAGAGATTTATGTTCAAGCATCATAGTTACGACATCCGTGAAGCTATCCCCTTACTCCCCCCTTCGAATTTGCAAAACAAACTTGAAAGTAGACAAACTTGAAATGAACAATGCATATGCTTTCTATGAAGAGTTTTGCTCAGGTTTGTCTATACGTGGTACACACAAAACTTTGAAATGCACCAACTTGCAATCTTGGACAATTAATCAAAAACTTCCTTTCAGTGCTTATACAAGAGTGAAACCCTTCTATGCATGGTAGTGTAAATATTGAAAATTTCCTAAGAGTGGACATGCTAGTGTATTGTAAAATATGCATGTAATAGTGGATGAATGATTAACAAATTCTTCTTTAAGAAGGGATGTAGGTATACCTTTACTACAATGGAGAGGATTAAATATGTTGCTAGAAGAGGCTTATGGATTTGGAACTTTTCATTTGGTAAAAGGAAAAAGAGGGGATGACTTTATGGGAAATCCTCTTTTTCAATTAACTTTCTTTGGTTATGCTAAATTAACCTTCAAAACCTCAACTTCTCCTTGAAAAAATTAAGTATTAACCTAATTTGTATTACTAAAAAAACCTTGCACATATACAACCAACCAAGAAGTTATGTTTTCCTCCTAAGCAAAAAGGATTGCTTATGAAAATTGAAGAGCTTAAGCGTGAATTTAAGTAAGCATGAAAGTAAATCTTTTTCAAGAATGAGAAATAACATGATAACCTTACCTTAATGTGTATAGGACAAGGTCATCTCCTTGCTTTGGAAGAGCAACGATGAAGTGTATTGACGTAACCGGTTCTTTTCCGCTTCACTTTGCTTGAAAACCACGGATTTGGCTATGGGAATAAAGAGAGGTTAAGAAAGTTCAAGCTATGGAAAGCTTGTAGGTTAGGAGAGAGAAGGTGAAGAGTGTAATGGCAATTTGGATTATGGTTATGGATTCTCTTGAGGAGAGAGGAGTGTGTAGGGGTGTGTGTGAAGGAGGATTAGCTTTGGCTTCCATAGCTCACTATCAAACTTGCACTTTCAAAATGTGAAGAGAAGTGTTTAATGAATAAGAAAGGTCTCCTTTTAAGCTTAATTTGATAAGACCCTTAACTTATCTTGATAAGTTACTTTTGCATATCTTGATATCCTTTCTCCCTTTTCAAAGCTTCTCCAACAAGCTACTTATGCAACAAGCTACTTTTTAACAAGTGGCTTATGCAAAAAGAACTACTTTTCTAGCAAGTGGCTTATGCAACAAGCTACTTTTCCAGCAAGTTACTTTTTCACCTTACCCTTATTCTTTCTTTGTTTTCTTATGCTTTTTTTTTTGAGATAAAACTAATATCCAATACATTGGTTATATCCTCGTTCCCATGGTAAAAACCAAAAGTGTCTCGTGGATAACTTTGCATTGGTTATATCCCCGTTCCCATGGTTAAAACCGAAAGCGTCTCGTGGGTAGCTAGGGTGCTTGACTATAGCCCACATTTACTCGATCGTATTCGAAAAGTTGACGGCTTAGATATGTAATCAAGAGTAAGGGCTAAGAGGAGGACCTTACAGAAGAATTAATATCATCCAAATAATGAATAAAATCATCTTCTAGAGATATAAGAATAATACCTAATGCTTGCTTGTCATTGCATTGTAGCTCTGCAAATAGTGCTTTGGTGACTGATGTACCTGCTTTGTCGGTTGATAGGGACTTCACGGAACTCCATAGATTATTTCATATAAGATAGAATTTTACCTCTATTTGCCAAGTATGGAAACGAATTCCATTGAACTTATGAACTTTCGATGCCATATTTGAATTTTGACAAAGCGTAATGACGAGTATCGTTGTTAACTTTTATACCTGCATTAGGAGTATCCTTAACAAAATGAACTACTTCTTGTACCTTGTAATGTTTATGCAAATCAAGAGTTTTTTTTGTGTTTGTCTTTGTCTTCTTTGGTGTGTAGCACATGCAACCCAAAAGAGGGGCACTTCAAGATGCTTAAGTTCAGATACAATTGCTAGAGTCCTGTAGCATTTTCAAATACCGTTTGCAGTCGTTGTGGCATCACCGTTGTGAGCACTCCAAGATGGTCGTGAACTGGTTTTGCAATCTTGATTGACTGGGTGTGAGGACCCTCTAGACAAGGATTGAATAAGATGGCCACTATTTTAAGAATAGTGTGAAATATAAAAAGGGAAAATTTGTCTGTTGCAGACCACGCATGTGAACAACGCTGGCTCAAAGTGGATTGTAGAGAGAAAAATATCAGCCCATCAAGTGTCTTAACTTTCAGCAGAAGGTATAGGAAACCTGTTTGCTATTGGTTTTGTGCGTATCTATGCAAGTCGTGCTCCTTCCTCTTTATAGGCAACCTTTCCCATGTCGTTTTTTGAGCATAAGCCACCAAGAAGCTCTGATGCCATTTGATAAGGAGGCTAGGGAGGGTGCAACTGTGGGGAAGCCATGGCGAGAGAGAACGGCAACAGGAAACAAGAGAAGATGAACGAGAGAGAGAGAGAGAGAGAGAGAGAGAGAGAGAGAGAGAGAGGAGTTGACACAAAAACAAAATGCTATGCTTGTATTAACTTTGTAAAAAAACCTTACAATATGTAAATGTTTTTGAAGCCATGCAAAACCTCTAAAAGAACTGGAGTGAATCTGCATGCTCCAAGAGGGTTTCCCATGGGTAGACGACCCTTGACTAGGGCTTGAATCCTAACAATAAAGATTGGAGTTACACAGTTTTTACATTTTCTCAAAATAGCCATGTATTGTAGTTTCCTGATTTATATCTAGCCATTGTAATATTTGTAATGTGTTACGGACTCAATGGGAGTTCCAAGCTGTAAAGAATATGTAAGCTAGTGTGCCTAGGTTGCGCATTCAGTAAGTTGTAGAGCCTTAAAGGCCTTGGGTGTCCAGATATTCCATATTACCCTAGGTATATAAGGCAATGTGTAAATGGAATTAGGGTTCTCAGCCTCATTTGTTGAGACCACTCTTTAGTGAGAGCTCATGATGTGTGTGGCTATGGTGTCCTTTATCTTCTCCTTACTCATGTGATTAACACTAATCAATGCTTAATTCTTTTTCACTATGCCTCTCTCATACTCTCTTGTCATTGCTAATGATGCTTGATTAGCTAGATTGTAACTAACTAGTGGTTAATTTTGCTCTAATCTTGTGTGATTGACCTCTATTCTTTGTGTGTGCATGTAGGTTTGATTGGAGTGTGGATGCTCAATAGATCTATGTGTATGCGCTTGTGATTAGTGTGTTGCATGATATGATCAGTGATGTGTGTGTTGTTGCAATCATTAGTGTGTGTGATTGGGTTGATTTAAGAAGAAGAGAAGTGGATGTGGAGATTGCCAATATTTGTGGCTTAGCTTCTCCATAGGCTGAGAAGCTCACCTTGTAGAGTCGCCATTCGTGTTTCCATGATTAGCTCACTAATTGTATGAGTGTTTCCATGCCCTATCCGGGTAACTCATCTATCCAGATTGACAATTATTGTTGGTCATTGGAGCTATGCTACGATGGTACCCCCAACATTTGGCGTCCTTGCCAGGGGGAGATGGCCTACGCTAGTGTAATTATGGCATAACCGTATAGGTTTCCTCACTAATTTCTTCACAAATTTCACTTGTGTGTTTGTTTTCTTGTGGATTTTGGATGCGTGTGCATATATGGCATTGTGTTCAATTTTTCCTGAAATCATTTTTGACCTAATTTTGTCGGGTTCAATTGCCTAGTTTTGTTTTTATTGGCAAAATTAATTGGCAACGGAATTGATGTGCTAATTGAGTTTTGATTTTTTTGCACCATTTCTCTATGTGGAGAATTTTCACACACAAAAATCAGTATTTTTAGAATTATTTTTTGGTAATTTTTTGCATTATTTTTTAATTAATTGTGTAAAAATTTGATGATTTGTGATGTTGATAAGTTAATTTGTATGCCTATTTATGGCATGATTTGGAGCACTTTTGTGCACTCATTGATCAAGTTTTGTGCGATTCACTAAATCCGAGGGCCAGTTAAATGATTTTGTCATAATTAGCATTTTCGATAAAAACTACAATTTTTTGGCTTGCTTGTGCGTATTGAAAGTGTTTGAATGCAATTGCCAATTATTCTCTCAAATTTAAGGAACTTTGGATGATCTTTAGCTTTTCTGGCTAATTTTTGGGCTAATTTTGGCATTTTCAGATATTTAAACAATAAAAATTGAAAAACAATTGGTTCCGACTCAAGCCGACGATTGATTATGAGCTTAGCCTCACGCTTTGACAAATTTTTGACGGTCATGCAGATCGACTTGAAGGTGAGACTTCAAGCTTGGGGCAAAAAATCAACTTTGACGACATATTTTTGATGAGAACTGCCTCTTGCAGTGATTAAAGGTTAAAAAGGTTTTTTTTTAAAAAGACCCCTCCCCCAGCATCTTAGGCACGCTAGAGATATTTCTCTCTCATACCCGGTCTCTCCCTCTCTCATTGGTCACCTATGGGACCCACCACTTTATAAACTCTCACTCTCTCCCTTTAGCCTTGGGGTGCACAAAAAGTGCCTCTATCTCTTTGTTGGAGTGACCCCACACACTCACGCACACACACCCCTCATTTACACACATGGCTCTTTCTCTCTGTCTATCCTCTAACAAGCGCCAACAACTCCATCTCTCTCTCTCTCTCTCTCTCTCTCTCTCTCTCTCTCTCCCCCCCCTGCGCATGTGCACAAGGGTCCCGACTCCCTGTCCAATTTCTCTTTTATTCTTTTTCCCCCTCCATTGCAGCGCGCCGTCGCTTTGACTCTCTCCTTCTTTCACTGCTCCATGTAGCCATCTTCTCTCTCTCTCGCTCTCTCTCTCTCTCTCTCTCCCCCCCCCCCCCCCCCCCCCCCCCCGCCCGCGGCTCTGCGCGCCAACCATCAACTCTCCTAAACTCTCTCTCAGCGCCGACAGCGTGCCCACCGACTCACTCTCTCTTGCTTTGCTACCCCGCCATTAGCGCGTACACGCACCTACTTGCCTACACCCCTGCGCACCATTACTGCATGTGCCCTCTTGTCCTGTTTCCTCGCACCTACTTTCCTACAGGTCGACTCGCCTTCACCATCAACACGCAGGAATAAGAAGGTAATTGTTTATTTATTTTACTAACCTAGTTTATTTTAATTTATTTAGTTTACAAGAATATAATTTTTTAAAAATAAAATTAAAAACCACAAAAATATAGAATATTTCCAAAATTCAATTGAAAATAGAAAAAATTCATTAAAAAAGAAAAAAAGAGAAGGAAAATTCAAAAAAAAAAGGTAGAAAAATCCAAAAGGAAAAGAAATCCCACAAAAGCCTTTAAAAACTTAGAAAAAATTACACAAAAAAACTAGAAAAATCCACAAAAACCTTTAAAAGGCCCAAAAAACAATAAAAGGCCATAAAATTCACAAGAATACCTTTAAATTAAAGAAGAAATTCAAGAAAGTCACTCAAAAATCACCCAAAAAAATCATTAAAAATAAAACAAAATCCATTAAACATCAAAAATTTCTAAAAATATATTGAAAATCACAAAAAATACCAAGAAAAATATAAAATTCAAAAATTACAAAAAAACAATAAAGAGAAAAAAATGGGAAAGGTGTCCAAAAAGAAAAAAAATGGGAAAAAGGGGGAAAAAAAATCCATAGAGGAATTCACACTGTAAGCGCAAAAAGCCAAGCAGCTAGAAAAAACAAGAGGAGCAAAAAAATAACCAAGACAAAGCGAAGCCTTGATCCAGTCAAAAAAGCATTCAAAAACTTGTTGAGAAAGAGCAAAAAGCAAAACCGCTTGAAATAGAGAAACCAAAAACTGTGAAACCCAGCTGATCGAGAAAAAGAGCTCAAAAGACCCAATTTGAAACTAAATTTTAGTAAACTTTACCCGATATGGCAGTTTTCACTAGTTAAATTTGCTAGTCGAGGTTGAGATTTTGACCTTGTTTTGGGAAAAACTAACAAAATTTGGGTTGTAAAACTCACATGAGCTCAAAATGTTGACCTAGAATTAGGGGGAAAAAACCTTGGGAATTGGGTCCTGATTATTTCAACCAAGAATATCAATGTTGTAGCCCATTTTTGAAAAGCGATACCACAACTTAGTCTAGGAATGGGAGGAGCTAGAAGTGATCGGGCCGAGCTTGACCAAAAATTGGGGAGTGCAAGTAATTGCATTGCAATTCGAGCATAGGATTGAACGATTAGGGGCACCACTGACATGTGATTGTAAATTAGGCAGCTTAGAGCTCATATTTTCATCATTTCAAAGGCTATATAGTCAAATTTGATACTCTCAAGCTAGAGATGCCCAACACTTTTGAGATTGAAGAGAAATCAACCGCCAAAATTGCTTTGGCACAAGCAGTCTTATCAACCCGAGCAAGAGGAAATTTATCCGTGCAACATCAAAATCTGCTAAGAGACAGTTTTTAAAGAGCGAGCACAGCATGGATTCAATCCAAGCACATGATTCAAGTGCACCAGAGCTAGTCAATAGTAGTAGCAGCTCGAACACAAGTGAAACAAAGTAGATTTTACAGCTCTATGGCTACAATGGAGATAAGGTTTTACATGCAAATTTAGAAGGCCATAGATATCTAATGAGCATCAAAAGAAGCACAAGAGCCAAGATGTTATGGATCAGAGTAAAGACAGATCCAGAGAACTCCCAAATGTTTATAGATTTCAGTGGATCCAGGTATTGCAAGCTCAAAGATGAAGTGCATATGGAAATGTAGAAAATTGATCTAAGTGTTAATCCAGATATCTGCACAAACTAGTAAACCATCCAGTTGGTGCATATGCAATCAAGATCATTGTACATAGATTAGAGTGATGGGATTTATAATTGTGAGCCACAAATGAAAGAGCCAATATATCAGTCAATAGAAGCAAGTCTAATTAGAGAACTAGCTCAAAGGCACTATAAAGGTCAAGATGGAGCAGTCTACAACCTGATGGTAGGTGTTCTAAAAAAGGATGTCGACAACTTGGCAAACACGGAAGCAGAGACTTCTTAGCAAGAGCATCAAAAGCAGCATAAGATACAAGATGTTATGGATCAGAGTAAACACAGATCCAGAGAACTCCCAAATGTTTATAGTGGAGCCAAGTATTGCAAGCTCAAAGATGAAGTGCATATAGAAATGTAGAAAATTGATCTAAGTGTTTATCCAGATATTTGCACAAACCAGCAAACCATCCAATTGGTGCATACGCAATCAAGATCATTGTACATAGATTAGAGTGGTCGAATCTATAGTTGAGAGCCACAAATGAAAGATCCAATAGATCAGTCAATAGAAGCAAGTCTAATTAGAGAACCAACTCAAAGGCAGTATAAAGGTCAAGACAAAGCAGTCTACAGCGTCGGATGGTAAGTGTTCTAAAAAAGGATGTCGACAACTTGGCAAACAGGGAAGCAAAGACTTCTCAGCAAGAGCTTGAGATGACAGAACCACTTGAAATACCACCATTCATGGTGTACTGCTCAAATTTTGGAATAAAAGGTGGACATTTTCCACAGTATTGTCCAAGAAATCTAGACAACAAGGACATAGCAACTGCAAAGTGAAGCATAGAGCAGTTTAAAGAATCAAATTCCGACGCAAGTGCATCTAACTTGTCAGTTTTTGTGCGATCAAATGTCCTTGTATCACCATTAGAAGCACGAGTAAAAGCATTGCAAGTTCAAAATTTGCATGAAGATGCACGGAGACCTGAGAAGCTTAAATTGGAACCGTCGAAAAACAAATTCCTGTGTGAATTTAGTCAGAGCATCTAGTTAGCACTAAAGGTCAAAAAGAGTGTTAGGTTTGCAAGTGATTCTGCATCCACTACCACTAGTTTGCAATCATTCACGAGTCTAATGGACACATCAAAGAAAATGATGTTAGCATTGTATGGCACATATAATTCATATGCACACTATGTAGACCAAGAAGGGCAACTACATAAGAAGAGTCGACCATGTTTGAGAGGCCTACATACCAGCTCATAGAATTATGCCCGGTGATAGATCTGGAAGGATGATTCATTTTAGAGGAAAGCATCTATTATAGCTCAACCTCTCTAGAGCTCAATGACATAACCCAAGTGAACCTAGAAATCTGTCTAAAGCCAAAATCTCATCCATCGAAAATCAAGCTTGGATGTGGTGACCATACAAGCACATAATTTGATCAAAATGCATGTAGATATAGACGAGAGTCTATAATCTATGATGCCATGTCCTGAAACCACAGAAGCTCATATCATAGAAGACCCATGAGATAGACAATATCAAAGTGAAGATAATGCAATCTACAGCTTGACGTGGGGAAAAGTATGTCATGTTTTATAGAGGTACATAGGAAACTATGCCCTAGATTTGCCGGTACAAACACTGATAGTGCTACACACAGTATGCCTTCATAGTCTCAAGGGGTGAGATCAAACCAAAGTCAAACAGTCTTGAGCCCTCATCATAGATAAAGCTTCAGTGATCACCCTAGGAAGGGGGAAGCTACAAATCCATCAAACTTAGCTCTTGTACCAGGAACCGTAACATTAGTTAGAAGCCCTAAAACTTCTAGCCTTCCCTCTTCAAAGCAGAAACCATTGAAAGACAATATTGGAAGCTACCAGTTTTGTCATAATAATCAATATCTAATTCTCCTAAATGATTTTCTCATATTAAACTGATCATTTAATGTGGGGAAGTGCCAGGGGAGAAAAAGCTAGAATATTGGTTAAGCTAGCAGACCGGCCACAGTAGGGATCCAAAGGAGGGAAAATAGGGATCCAAAGGGGGGGCCATCTGCAAAAGAGCCATGTGCAACAATGGGCTAAAAATACCCTAAGGTTCAGCCCATTAAGACTTCCAAAATGCTAAGGTTCCAAAATTCAAAGCTTATGTGCAAAGGTCAAACCTAGGGGAATTGGATGCTTTGTGTGTGTGAAAAAAAGTCTTTGCATATCCCTACATGGGAGGGGGCGAGCCTTTCTTCTAGGGGATGAGAGAGAAATCCACACACACACACACACACACACACACACACACACACACACACAAGCTCCCTTTACACAAAGGGAATTAGGGACACATGTCAGCTCCCTAGCCCAGATGCCCACAAGGAGTACCCAATTCCTATTGGATGGCCTTAGAGGTGGACCAATGAGAATTAGGCTATATTAAATCTAGTTTAATTAATTTAAAAACACTTACTAAAAGAACCAATGAGAATTAAGTCTCCTAGAAGACTATTGGACAGTCTCCCAAGGGGTCCAATGAGCATTCAGAAGCCCAATGGCTTGCCTGATTCCTATTGGCCAAGAGGCAAAGGGGTCCAATGAGAGTTTAGTTTAATTATTAAATTACCTAAAGCTCTCACAAAAGGGGAAAGGGGGACACATGTCAGAAGGCTATCACTTATGCTTCTTAATTGTGATAGGCTTGACTTGGGGAGGTCCAATGAGGGCTGAGACAGAGCAAATAGCAAGAGGGCTCGCCCAAGAGAGAGAGGGGGCTGATTTTTGCAAGGCATTATCACACACACACTCACACAATCTCAAGTGTGAAGAAAGAGAAGACTATCTCTTCCCAAGCTTTAATGGAGAGCTCATCACCTACTCCAAGCTTGTGAGATAGAAGCCTACATCGACACACTCTTGGCTTGTGGATGCAAATCCAACCAAGAGCCAAGCTTCAATGCATGCTCATCTCCTCTATCAAGCTAATTACTAAGCTAAAGCTATGATAATATGAGTGATTATGTGAGGAGATGCACATCTTTCTCGTAAGATACTCCTTCTTCCTCTCAATCTACTCTCATGCCCTGCTAGCTCTCACCATCTCCGAAGGTGTGTGAGGTCTTGGGTCTGAGAACGGGGATAATTAAAGTTGTGTTTACTATGTTTTTTGCTTAGTGCATGAAGCTTTCATCTTCATTGCACTAGCTAGTCTTGAAGGAACACAAAGCATTGTATTGTACAATGTCTCTCTTGATGGGAGAAACCATAATACAAAGCCTTTTGGAGGGGGGACCGGCTCCATGCAAATCCGGTCCTCAACTGTTGTCAATAGCTTAATTTCTCTCTCTTTTGAAAGTATTGTTGATGCTATCTAACTAGGTGTTATGCTTTTTGTTGCTCTCTCCACCCAAGCACTCTTGTAATTCTCATTAGGAATCTATTCTAATGAAATGCCCACTATGTTCATGCTAATTTCCGCTACACATAAGTTTTTAGACCATTAAATGTTACATTGGTATCAGAGCACAAGGTTTCTCTTTTCTTACTCAAGAAGGGAGGTCCTCAAGCTAGCTATAAATGGTTGGTATTATTAATTGCCTGTGAGTACGTAGAATAGGGATTTTTCAGCCTTGCAGTGCGCCTGCCTTTGTGCAGTTAACGGGGCATCACCGTCGAGAGCTATGGTCTTAATAGTGGAGTCCTACGGGGCTTGCCTACGGCTTAACCACTATTGAGCTATTAGAAGCTTGACAGGAGCCGGTGCTATTTTGGTGTCGAAAGACCCTCTCTTCTATTCCTTGCAATTAATGGTATTCGAGCCGCGGGTAAAGTAGCTTGAGTGCTTTTTCTAAAGGGGTAAAGAGGAGTAGCAACTAGGGCTTGAAGTGCCAAAGTACACCTAAAAAGTTTACCCCTAAAAGTTGTTAGAATGGATGACAATAGTAAAGAGAGTGAAAGTAATGTTGATAACTTTGATTTTGCTCATGAGCAAGCTACTAATGATGCTTCAATGCTTGTTAACTATCTTGTTTCTAGGCTTCAACAAGCCATGGGCAATCCATCTCTCCAAAGTGAAGTGCAACGGCAGCTCCGTGCTCACGGGATTCTCCAAGCTTATCACCATGACAAGAGAACACCTAGGAAGCCTCCTTGTGAGACTCCCAAAAGAGGTCTCTCTCCGATTCGGGAAGAAGAAGAGAATCCATACAAAGGGCTCAAGAATTTACTTCTTGATGATGCATCTCCTTCCCAAAGGAGAACTCAAGAGTCTCCATCGAAGGAACGAGAAAGAAGTGAGTCTCCCGCCACCTCGGCGGAGATAGCTCCACGAAGAAGGCGGGCTAAACGCTCTCCATCACCACCAAAGCGGAGAAGACCGTCACACTCTTCTCCACGCCATAATTCAAAGAGGGATGATAAAAAGCAAGAGAAGAAAAAGGCGAGAAAGGGGACACCCTCTTCTCCATCTTCTTCATCCTCTTCCTCTTATGAGAGTGATGGTGAAGACAACGAAGATCAAGACAAGAAAAAGGCGAGAAAGAGGTCACCCTCTTCTCCACCTTCTTCAAATTCTTCACCTTTTGAAGAAAGTGATGGTGCAACCTTTGAACCATCAAAAAGAAGAGGCCATAGGAAATCCTATGATGCATGGAAGAGGTCATCCAATCTGAATAAATTCAAAGAGGGAGGGAAGACCATCTCTTTCCTTACCTATGATGGTACCTTTGGTGCTACGGACAAAGTCTTGGCCTTTATCCAGCAATTTGATGCGGCGTTTGGAGGTGAGGGCTTCACGGAGTCCTCTAAGCTACGCCATGTAGCTATGCACTTTCAAAAGTACGCCAGGCAATGGTGGTCTAGCCTACGAGCCAACGGTGAAGCTCCACGAACATGGAAAGCTTTAAGAGCTTCCATTATGAAGCAGTTTTTGGCCACCGATGCCAAAGACAAAGTACTCACCGAATGGCGAAGCTTAAAGCTCTCTCCCAATGAATCCATCCACAAATATGTAGACAAGTTTTGGGACCTACAACTCAAAGCCACTGTCTTTAAAAAGTTGGATTTTGGAGAGCAAAAGCAACAATTTTGTGCGGGCTTAACCAAAGAAATGGCGGAGTATGTCAACTTCCAAAGGCCACGTACCATATCGGCGGTAATACACCATACTATGGTGGCCTCACGAATCAATTTCCAAACGGGGGCTAAAAGAAATAATAAGCCCCCGGAAAACAAGGGTTCCAATGAGCCTAAGGGGAAGGACAATGTCCAAAAGTCTCCTAAGGGCAGCTCCAACAAAGCTAAAGAGAAGGGAGTTTACAAAGGTAAGAACAAACTCTCTCCTGAAGAGCTTGAGCGTTATCGCAAGGATAATTAGTGTTTCAAGTACGGCGAACAAGGGCATGTGTACCGCGCTTGTCACCAAAAGAACAACCGTCAAGATCCTCCTAGAGCTTCCTTGGTTGAAATCCAAGAGGAGGAGACTCACCAAACGCATCACGAAGGATCTCCTCTATGTCATTCTTGGGGAAACGTAAGAGAACATGATGCTTTTATTCTCTTTGACCCTGGTTCTACTCACAATTTTATATCTATAGAGTTGACCACCAAGCTAGGCATACAATCCTACGAGATGGGAGATGTCCTACCTGCAGACAGTGCCTTCAAGGGGCAAGAAGCTTCAGTCACTCCCTTAATCGGGAAATTGAGGCTTCATGTCCAAGGCTATGTGGACAAAGAGGACTTCTTTATCTCTCCTCTCAAGCATGAGGATGTAATCCTAGGGGCACCATGGTTTGACCGCCTGGCTGCCGATGTTAAATTTCTTGAAAGGAGAATCTCCTTTACGTTCAGGGAAAAAGACATGTATATAGATACTAAGGAAATGGGTAACACTATCCCCATTGTACATACACCAGCTTTCAACAGGTCAATAAAGAGCTCTATTTCCGTGTACATGATTTTTGTTAAAGATTCTCAAAATGAACCTAATGCTTTAGCAAAAGAAAATAAAAGCACCAAAAAGGAATTAGAGTTATCCAATTTTCTCAAGGGGTTTCAACATGTTTTTATCGACTACATCCCTTGTGAGCTACCTCCTAAACGAGGTAATGATGACCATGCAATTGAACTTCTTCCAGGAAGTTCACCGCCTAACAAACCTCCTTATAGAGTTTCTCAAGCTCAACAAGAGGAGATTATGCGGCAAGTGCATGAGTTAGTTGAGAAGGGCACGGTTAGGCCTAGCTCATCTCCATTTTGCTCACCGGTGCTATTAGTGCAAAAGAAAGATGGCACATATCGTATGTGTGTCGACTATAGAGCACTAAATAGGATCACTATCAAGAATAGGTTTCCCGTTCCACGGGTGGAAGACCTATTTGATAAGCTACAAGGATCGACCTACTTCAGTAGGATTGACCTAAAAAGTGGCTATCATCAGATAAGGATAGTTGATCAAGATATTGTAAAGACCGCATTTCGCACCACATTTGGTCTTTACGAATACATTGTCATGCCTTTTGGCTTGACCAATGCACCAGCCACATTCAACCGCTTGATGGAGAAGCTGTTCAGGCCTCATCGAACCTTCACTGGAGTGTTCTTTGATGATATTATCATCTACTCTAATTCATTAGACGAACACAAGCAACACCTCCAGGTAATATTTCAAGTTTTGAGAGAGAATAAACTTTATGTTAATCGAAAGAAAAGTGAATTTTTCTTGCAAGAGATTCAGTATTTAGGTCACATTATCTCTCAAGATGGCATCCAAATGGATCCATCAAAGTTAGAGGTAATAAAAGGATGGCCTAAACCAAGGAATCTTCATGAACTAAGAAGCTTTATAGGTATGTGTGCATAGTATAGACGCTTCATAGAAAAGTTCTCACAAATTGCGGGACCATTACATGACCTAACAAAGAAAAGCGTTAGGTATACATGGTCTGCTAAGGAGAACAATGCTTTCGAAAAGCTTAAAGAAAAGCTTATCTCTACCTGTGCTTACACTACCGGATCTCTCAAAACCATTTGAGGTCCAATGTGATGCTTGTGGTGATTGCCTTAGAGCTGTTTTACTCCAAGAAGGGCATGCCATAGGCTATGAGAGTCGAAGGCTCGACCCTATTGAGCAAGCTCTAGGCATATATGAAAAGGAACTCCTTGCAGTTCTACATGCCTTAGACTCATGGAAGCACTATTTATTGGGAACTCCCTTCATTCTGCGAACGGATCACCAAAGTCTTAAGTACGTCATGACGCAGACCAAGCTCTCCGACAAACAAATGAGGTGGGAAAATTTTCCTTTCGCAATTTCATTTTCATATTGATCACATTGCTGGCAAGCATAATCAACTCACTGATGCACTCTCAAGACGGCTGAGAGTGAATGCGGTTTCCATAGCAACTCACAATGATCTATCTTCAATGATAGATGAGTACGCTATTGATCCCGATTTTAGAGATGTGATTTCAGCCCTTGCATTAGGGAAGAAAGAAGAACCATTTACTTTACAAGATGGTTATCTTCTCTATGGCAATAGACTATGCGTTACTAACTCACTACGTGAGAAAGTAATGTATGAATCTCATGCTCCACCATATGTGGGGCATAGAGGGATTCAGTCTACCTTAAAGGGAAGTGAAACATATTTCTATTGGCCTACCATGAAAGTGAACATACAAGAGTATGTTTCTAAATGTGTGGTTTGCCAAAAGACAAAATTAAGCAACTTGGATTGCTTCAACCCTTGCCAATCCCTAATTCACCATGGGAGAGCATATCCATGGATTGCCTAAGTCTATCCATGGGAATACGGGAATATGGACGATGGTAGACAGGTTCAGTAAACAAGCTCATTTTATACCTGTCAAAAAGACTATCAAAGCCCATCAAATGGCAACCCTCTTCATTTCACAAATTCTCAAGTACCATGGCTTGCCAATGTCCATAGTGTCGGATAGAGATCCTAGAATGACCAGTAATTTCTGGAAGGGTCTCTTTGAGAATTTAGGTACAAGGATAAACTTCTCTTCGGCCTATCATCCACAAACGGATGGCCAAAGTGAAATAGCTAACCTAACAATTCTCGATCTACTAAAAGCCTATGTAACGGAAGTAGATCAAAGATCCCAATGGGAGAAGTACTTACCCTTAGTGGAGTATGCTTACAATAACATTGTACATACTTCCACGGGAAAAGCACCTTTCGAGGTAATTGAGGGAAGATCAAAAAGTCCCTTGCTACTTAAGGTACATGGGAAGATCTTCGTTGCAGATGAGTATAGCCGAGACCTACAAGAATCTTTTCAAAAGATTAAGGATGCTATCTCTATCTCACAGCAAAGGAAAAAGGTTGCTGCTGACAAGCACAGAAGAGCCCAAGCCTTTAAAGAAAACGATTGGGTCTTGGTAAAGTTTCCCAAGGCTCGATTAAGGCACACGACGGGCAAGAATCCTACGCGCCACCAAAAGTACTATGCTAAACTAGCAAAAAGGTACTATGGTCCCTTCCAGATTCTTAGGCCAATCAATGAGATGGCCTATCAACTCAAGTTGCCCAATCATTGGCTCATACACAATGCTTTCCATGTGAGCCTATTAAAGCCTTACAAAGGAGAGCCACCTCAAGAACCAACTATTGAAGACCCACCGGAGATCGAGGACCAAGAGGAGGTGCTGCAGCCCAAATCCATTCTCCGACATGAAGACAAGGTATTAAGAGGCGGTAAGACTATCCGACGATATTTTATTAAGTTTAAGGATTATCCTTTTGAAGATGCTAGATGGATGCAAGGCATACAATTAAAGGATAACCTAAACCTTGTCAATGCTTACAATGCTTCCCAAGAGTAAGCAAATGTACAAAATGTTTAAAAATGAACAAAGTTATTTTTGTCTTATAAGACTCTCTTTTTTTCTTTATTGTGCAGAAAAATGAAGTAGTATGCATGCTTAGATCAAGTTTACGGAGACGACGTCTCCCAAACACCAAGTAGAGCTTGTCACTCTACTATGGAAGATTGATAGGACTAATGTGCAGGCATGCTTGCGGCAGCCTCAGGCTCTCAAGCGCCAAATGGACTAGTCATCCATTGTGGAATGATGTCGTAGGGTAACATAGGGATCCTCTACTTGCTAAGAAAAGGACTCATGAATATGCTTTATCTTCTCTACACCATAGTCAAGGACGACTATGATTTCAAGAGAGAGGTAATGTCATAATAATCAATATCTAATTCTCCTAAATGATTTTATCATATTAAACTGATCATTTAATGTGGGGAAGTGCCAGGGGAGAAAAAGCTAGAATATTGGTTAAGCTAGCAGACCGGCCACAGTAGGGATCCAAAGGAGGGAAAATAGGGATCCAAAGGGGGGGCCATCTGCAAAAGATCCATGTGCAACAATGGGCTAAAACGACCCTAAGGTTCAGCCCATTAAGACTTCCAAAATGCTAAGGTTCCAAAATTCAAAGGTTATGCCCAAAGGTCAAACCTAGGGGAATTGGATGCTTTGTGTGTGTGAAAAAAAGTCTTTGCATATCCCTACATGGGAGGGGGCGAGCCTTTCTTCTAGGGGATGAGAGAGAAAGCCACACACACACACACACAAGCTCCCTTTACACAAAGGAATTAGGGACACATGTCAGCTCCCTAGCCCAGATGCCCACAAGGAGTACCCAATTCCTATTGGATGGCCTTAGAGGTGGACCAATGAGAATTAGGCTAGAGTAAATCTAGCTTAATTAATTTAAAAACACTTAATAAAAGAACCAATGAGAATTAAGTCTCCTAGAATACTATTGGACAGTCTCCCAAGGGGTCCAATGAACATTCAGGAGCCCAATGGCTTGCCTGATTCCTATTGGCCAGGAGGCAAAGGGGTCCAATGAGAGTTTAGTTTAATTATTAAATTACCTAAATCTCTCACAAAAGGGGAAAGGGGGACACATGTCAGAAGGCTATCACTTATGCTGCTTAATTGTGATAGGCTTGACTTGGGGAGGTCCAATGAGGGCTGAGCAAGAGCAAATAGCAAGAGGGCTCGCCCAAGAGAGAGAGAGGGGGCTGATTTTTGCAAGGCATTATCACACACACACTCACACAATCTCAGGTGTGAAGAAAGAGAAGACTATCTCTTCCCAAGCTTTAATGGAGAGCTCATCACCTACTCCAAGCTTGTGAGATAGAAGCCTACATCGACACACTCTTGGCTTGTGGATGCAAATCCAACCAAGAGCCAAGCTTCAATGCATGCTCATCTCCTCTATCAAGCTAATTACTAAGCTAAAGCTATGCTAATATGAGTGATTATGTGAGGAGATGTACATCTTTCTCGTAAGATACTCCTTCTTCCTCTCAATCTACTCTCATACCCTGCTAGCTCTCACCATCTCTGAAGGTGTGTGAGGTCTTGGGTCTGAGAACGGGGATAATTAAAGTTGTGTTTACTAAGTGTTTTGCTTAGTGCATGAAGCTTTCATCTTCATTGCACTAGCTAGTCTTGAAGGAACACAAAGAATTGTATTGTACAATGTCTCTCTTGATGGGAGAAACCATAATACAAATCCTTTTGGAGGGGGGACCGGCTCCATGCAAATCCGGTCCTCAACTGTTGTCAATAGCTTAATTTCTCTCTCTTTTGAAAGTATTGTTGATGGTATCTAACTAGGTGTTATGCTTTTTGTTGCTCTCTCCACCCAAGCACTCTTGTAATTCTCATTAGGAATCTATTCTAATGAAATGCCCACTATGTTCATGCTAATTTCTGCTACACATAAGTTTTTAGACCATTAAATGTTACAAGTTTACCCGGATTCCATCAGAATCTATTGAAAAATGATTCTATGAAGATCATAAAGGAAAAAAAATTTAGCTCTGATAACCACAAGTCAAGTCAAAACCCAACGAATCCCATAGTGTTCAAGCAATTGCATGTGAGCAAGCTCACATATACTTATAGGGATGCAGATGGTAATGAGTACGAGCAAGTCCATGACCTTGTACAAACCCTATGGATAGAAAACCTGAAGTTAAAGACTATCTCAAGTTGATGAAAATCTCAAGCTACCAGAGTAGGTGAAAAATAGCTCAAGTTCAGCAAAAGCTAAAGTTCAAAAGACTATACAAAGGTCACAACCAAAATATCCTCCAAAGAGATAGATTCTGCCAAAAAGTACAGTGGATTTTTTAAGATCAAAAAGTTACCCAAATGTAGGTAGATAATTCTCAACAATTGCATACAAAAGGTGCAATATTATATTCAAACAAGCCAACATCAACTAAAGCAAGTGGTTAAGGCAAAGACAAGTAAGAATGAGGACCAAGACTAGTCATTAGCAAAAGACAGCACAAGGACAATTCAAATGGAGATGGATGCCAAAGTGAATCTTATTAAAGATGTTTCATCTCCACACAACAGAACCTTAAAAGAGCTTAAATCAAATCAGGCAAAAGGGGGGCTCTCTTAATGCCATGGATGGGATCTTTGGCCTTATTTCTCTACCTATCTATTGGAATTAGGGTTGCATAAAAATGCACACAGCTTGGAGAAGACGAAGGAAGCTCAAGGCACACAATAGAGAGTGTGTTAATTAGTGTGTAATGGAAAGATGGATAGCCCTAGAGTGATGGGCATATATACAATGCTCAAGGGAAAACACCTCCTAAAGAGGGAAAAAATGCCCATGCGGTCCTAGTGTGTTCACACTCATCACTACCACATGCATATGGTAACAAATCCCCCCTGGAGTGATGCGGTGAACGAGAGCTGGCACATGAGCAAAGGGAAGTGCCATGCCCAGAGGACATGATCAGTCCACAAAGGGGAGTAAGCTCAAAGCTTTGCGGAAAGCTTCAAGCTTCTCACAGGCAATGCCTTTGTGAAAAGGTCTTCAAGGTTGTCCTGTGTTGGCACATAAGCCAAGCTAATCTCTCCTGCTGAGAGCCTCTCCCTGACATAGTGGTAATGCACCTCAATCTGCTTTGTGCGAGCATGAAAAACTGGTTTTCTTTCAACTGCCAATGCGCTTTGACTGTCAGTGTAGATAGTGTTAGGATTGTCCTATCCAACACCCACCAAATCAGCCATAAGGCGTTTGAGCCATACACACTCAACTGTAGCTGTGAAGACTGCCCTGTACTCAGCCTCACAACTTGAAGTGGCCACAGTAGGTTGCTTCTTGCTCAACCATGATATACATGAACTGCCAAGCATGAAACAAAAACCACTTGTGGACACTCACGTGTCAAAACAACCAACCCAATCTGAGTCCGAAAAAGCATGTAAATCTGGCAGCAATGATCCCCCCTTGGGATAAAACAAGCCAAGATGTAAAGTGCCACTAAGGTACCGGAAAATCCTCTTGGCAGCCTACCAATGCTTAGACCCTGGGCTATGCATAAATCTACTGACCTGTGAGACTGCAAACTAAATATCTGGCCTCGTGTTGCATACATAAATGAGGCATCCAACAGCAATTTGGTATATAGTGACATCTGCAAGATCACCAGCATCATGAAGACTCAATTTCAAACCTGTTTCCATGGGAGTGGCAATAGGTTTGCAATCTTCAAGTTGAGACTTACATAGCAATGTTTCTATGTAACTTTTGTGACACAAGGCAATACCACCATCACACTGCTTAAACTATATACCCAAATAATGATGCAAGAGCCCCAAATCTTTCATCTTGAAAGTAGCATTCAAATCAGCCTTAAATTCAGCATTATGTCTCTCATTTGGTCTAGTGATTGATCAGCAAATCGTCTACATAAAGAACCACAATGTTCTAGAAGTACATCACCCTCACGCTTTACATACAATGTGCTTTCTGTTGGATTGTTACGAAAGCCTTGTTTGACCAAATGAGTGTCAGCTTTCTCATACCAAGGACGAGGAGATTGCTTCAACCCATACAAAGCCTTGTTACATTTGCACACTTTGTCCTCTTGTCCTTTCTTGACAAAACCGCAAGACTCCGTTACATAAACTTCCTCAAATATGTCACCATTCAAGAAAGCAGTAACAATATCTGATTGATGTGCATCCCAACCAAAATGAGCTGCCAATGCACATAGAAAATGCACAGTAGTCATACAACAAGTGGGATAAAAAGTCTCTTCATAATCTATGCCTTTTTGTTGTGCATAACCCTTTGCAACAAGTCTAGCCTTATGGCGATCTCACCATCCGGCTTGCATTTCAACTTGTAAACCCACTTTGTACCAATGGCCTTTTTGCCAAGAGGAAAATCACATAAATTCCATGTGTCATTTTTTATAAGTGCATCATATTTTGATTGCATGGCAGCCATCCAATTTTCTGAATTCTGTGCTTCATCAAAAGACAGAGGTTCCTCAACATCATGTAAGCTAGACATAGCCAAAGCATAACAATCTAATGCACCTTTGTCTAGTCGTACTCGTTCAGACTGAGAGAGAGAGGACATTTTAAAGAGAAGAAAACATTAAAGGGAAAATAAAGGAGAAGAGAAACACAAATATAACAATGTGAAGTCGACCACCTCTTTATATGGACACTAAAGGTCTTTTGACTTTCCACCTTCGTCTGTCTTTTCATTTCCTAAACTCACCCTTCACTTAAGCACTTAATATGTTTTGAAAGACTTTGTATTTTTTTGAGATTGGGGAGACCTAATCACTTTGTATTAGCAAAAAGAAAAGAATGTTTTTATAATTGTTCTATAATTGTAATTTGAACTTACACACAATGCAACCCCAAGTCATTACTACACTCAAACATTGTCTAGCCATACCATCATAGCCCAACATCATGTTCATAGATCTCCCCATTGCTACACAAGTCCACTCGCTCTTACCAAGATCTATTATAACATAATCTAAACTATTACAAACATCTATGTTTGAAGATTCAAAAAACCACGGAGGGTGACCAAAGGTTGACTACTCTCTACCTCTTTTGTTGTGTCCCAATGGTCGTTTAGATTTACATTAAAAACCAATATGAACTCAGCATAGCATTCTGTCACATGACACTTTCGATTATGTACATGACATTTGATGTCATTCCTATGCAAATGCAACAATAGCTTGAGACTTCTCAATAGAAAATACCTTTCTTAGAGCACTCTGAAATTATGTTCTTCATATGGATATATCAAGAATCCTGACATCATTAGAGTGTGGTAATTATCCTTGGTTTTTGGTTTGTAAAAGTGATTTCTCTTGGGCCATCTACAAGACTTCCACTCAAACGTGGACTAGCACACCGGCATACAAAAGTTGTCAAGCCCTTCCAAAACTCTACTGATTATTAGTTTTTCTATCCCACTTAGGTGGAATTGGGTAGCCATTTGGTCTATTCCTTTCCAGGTCCTCTTGTTGCTATCCCAAAATAGGGCTAGGTGACTAAGGCCTTTGTTGTTTATGTTTGTAGCAATTTCTCTCCAAAAGATGTTCAACAAGATGCTCACTGTTTTAGAGAGACAAGGGGATCGGTGAGTAATGGAGTTTTGAAAATATCTTGTTACCTCTCCCCACTCCAGTGCCTCCGATGATCTAGTACACTTCCATACTATCTCGCCCCTTATGCCTCCCAGTCTAAGGCCGGAGCACCAAGGGGCAAGTAACTTGTTGTGCCCCTCTAAGCCTTTCTCCTAGCCACCTTGAGAGAAGATTTGTGCCTTGTCGATCATGTCCTTTGTCATAATAGACCATGCTTGGTCGTGCATAGTGATTGTTGTTCAAAATTTGGCACGATGTGCCTCTACATGATTAACAAGGTTGAGGATCCCAATGCCTCCTTGCTCTATTGGCCTTGCAATGGACTTCCATTTTGCCCAATTCCATGGCGTCAAGTCTTTGGTGTTATTTTTCCATAAGAAACTTTTCACCAGTTTCAAGAAATACTTTTGATTGCAGTTGCGACGGACTTCCATTTTGCCCAATGACATGGCGTCAAGTCTTTGTTGTTATTTTTCCATAAGAACCTTTTCACCAGTTGGAATCTTTGTTTGTGTGTTACCGGTGAAATCAACCTAGATTTTTCAATACTGCATTTCGACCCAGAGGCTGAGGCAAATGTATGCACAATCTTGAGAACCTTTCTAACCATATGAGGGAAAGCTTTAAGGAAGAGAAGGGAGTTATCATAGCAAAGAGATTCTCTAGGAATTGGCCATTGCTAGGCAAGGATCGCCCTTGGATCTCCCCTCTTGCAACACTGTCTTTAAGCATGGTAACCAGTGGATGTGATCCGATGGCAAAAAGGAGTGGGGCAAGCGGGCATCCCTGTCTGATTGATATTTTGACTTCACATACACTCACAATTCTATCGTTACACGGTACCTCAGAATAGCTTCCAACACTAAGGGTGAGGACTAGCCAACATAGTTGGAGCCCAAAGGACACCAACTCCATGAAATCCTCAAAATGACAATGTGGTTTTATCATATGCTTTGTTCAGATCTAGTTTTAGGAAGATACACTCTTGCTTGGTGAATGTTGTGTATTCAATGCCGACCATTGTTGCCAATATGCTATCATATATTGACCCTCCTTTGATAAAACCGTGTTGGTGAGGAGTTATAAATTTACCCATAATGGGAGATGGCACTATACTTGCATGCCATTGACATCATGCATTGTGCCACTGGTGTTTCAACTAAGAGTATCAGATTTGTTGTGGAATTGGTTTTATGAATCCCCTTTCAATGCTTGAATTTAGTACTCCATTGACTAATGCCTGATTAGCCATTCGCATAATCGGGGACTTGAGATCCTCCAAAATTCTTTGAAGGGTTTTGTAGTCAAACCATCCCACCCAGGGATTTCTCTTCGCCTAAAGACCTTAGAAAAGGCCTTCTCTAGTAGGTTGGATTTTTATTGTGATAACGTCTTCTTGATGCTCCTCAAGAGATTTTCCCTGACATCATCCACATCAGAAGAGCGAGCCTAAGGCTAGTGATCAAGCATTAGCTTAACCATTTTGTCTTAGTCCTTCACTTCATTCCCTTCCTCATTTGCTAGCGAGTGGATTAGGCCACCTTAACCTCTCTTGGCTTTCAAGGCTCTAAAAAGAACGCTTGATTAGCAACCTCACTGTAGGTAGGTTTCCTTAGATAATAGTTCAGCCTTTTTAGCTTCCTCAAGTTGTTGTTTGTCTGGGTTAATTTTTTTCCTCTAAACACCTTTTGTGCTCATCTTTGGAGGACGTCCCTTCATGTTCTTTGATTGTTTGTTAGCTGCTCTATTTCATCTTCCACTTTCTTTAGACTCTCCTTGTGAGATTTCTTTAATCTAGGGCCTGCAATTTCATTGCTTTTTGCATGCTCCTAGTAAAGGAATCCCAAGATTTAGGGTTATCCAAAATGACATTTTTGTCAAGGTTTCTCAAGTCTTTCTTGTTGAGATTTTGAACAAAGGGTCTTTGAATAGGTGTGCTCCTGTAGGCAACAACTACTTAAGCACTTTAGGGTGTTGTCCTTTGCATTTGGCTTTTCTAAGTTTAATGTAGAGGGGCAGATGATTTGACATAGCAGGCAAGTTTATCACTTTCATATCCAACAACAACACTATCCAATCAGCTTGATGGGAGAGTAGCAACTGTCGAGCCGATAATTCATATGGGCATACTATAGGCAAGTATACATGAAACCTGGCATGCTATTCTAAGGACCAACCTCCCACATATCCACCAACACCCACTTCTCACATAGGCTTAGCCATTTGGTTTTCTTGAACCCATAAAGCATAATAGAGGATCTTGTTTTGTCCTTTCTCTTCTCCACCATATAAAAGTCTCCAATAAGGATCCACCCCCCTTCAAATGGGTGTCTTTAAGGTGCTCCCACAATTTGTCTCTTTCTTTTGCAGTGCAGGGTCCGTAAATGTTGATGATGGTAATTGAATGATATATCCACTTGACCTTCACTCCTAGAGCTCGATCTGAAGGATGATTAAAAACCACCTTAGTCTCAAGATCCTTGTCCACAATAGTGAAAGTGCCACTGTACTTGTCATCTCCTTCTTTGTAAAAATAATCTTCTTTCCCACTTCTTGGTTTCTTTGTTGGAAGCATCCAGGTGGTGCTCTTGGATGGCCCAAGAGTTGGCTTCCTTACTTTTTCTAGCTTGCTCCTAGAAAAGGGGGCTCTTCATCCAAGTTTTAAGCCTTTCACATTCCAAGACTAGATAGAGACCTCTACCACTATTGAGTTAAAGGTACAACCTTCTCAACCTCGAGGAATTATCCCTCCACATTCTCTCTCCTGATGTCCTTCTCCATTTGTACATTTCCATTCCCAATCTGTAAGCTTGACAACTTAGTTGTCATGAGATTCTTGGGGTTGGCATCCCACAGTGCCTCAAATATGTTGTCTTAGAGGAAGGGGATTTTAGGAAGATCTGATGGGGCTTGTCTAGTGTGGGATGCATGTCTAACATCACCATCCTATCTTATTGTAGTATTAGCAAGAACCACGATTAATTTGTCAAACCATGGGACGAAGCTGACTCGACTAGTGCATAGAGGCTACAAGAGGTTGTCAATCTCTCGGAAAACAACTAACAACTCGCATCTATCTCATGCTACACTCAAGTATTGAAATCACCAATAGCCAATCGCTCATCGGCAAACAATTCATATCCGTTGGTCTCAAACCCCACTTTAGGTCAAGTTCCAAAATCGTGATTATTAAAAGCAGTGGATTTTTGACCTAGTCGTTTTCGACCCAAAATGCATCTAAATGCTTATCAATGATGCCCCAATACCCCGCCTATGCTTAGTTTTCGATTTAAAATTGTAAATTCCTAGTTATGATGAAATTAGGCCGCAGGTCGGCGACGCCAAAAGCTACGAAATACTATGAACTGCTTACGTCAATGCGTAGAGCTCTTACCTGCGGTTGCAATGCAACAAACGCAATCGCAATGTGACAAACAGGGAGGGATTAGGAAGCTGAAAATGGTCAATTGTGGACTCCAGAAAAGTCGCACGAAAGAGGTCGAAATCTCTCTTTGCAAAGGCTCCAAGTGGAAATGAGGTGGTTTTAGCCTACCTTTGGATATCTATACCCAGACTTCCCGAACCAATTTTCCCCAGATTCCCCCGTTAGTCCTACTAGGCCGTGAAATTCAAGCCCTTCGTAAGACTCACCCTGTTTCCTTAGTTCCCTAACAGGTTGTTCAACTATAATTTTTCGATCTTGGAGAGCGTACTTTCTGTAATGGGATGGAACATGCATTACATCCTTACCATCCTCTTTCGTGGTTTCCATTTTGGTTGTGTATATCTCCTTTAGAGATCTTTTCAACTCTTGATTTATTTTTTTCCACTCGACTTGGTCATGAGTGGTTTCTTATCCTGTGATTTTTGCTCTGGAAAGGGTTCAGGTACATAGGCTTCGTCTGTGCAGTTCCATTCTAGGATACATTCTTCTTGTCTTAAGCTTCTGTTTTCTGAAGCTCCACACATCCAAATAGGAGTGTCTTTGTTTAACCAGGATGGGAGTTTAGTTTTAGCCGAAGAGACTAAATCAAACTCTTGGATGAGTGTTTTCAAGACATCTCTATAAGTGTGATCTTTCAGATTTACTCTTGTTATAGATCCCACTTGCTTCAAGTACAGATAATTGTTTCCCCAATCTTGGATAAATTGTACCTGTCGCATGAAAGGTCTTCCCAATATGATTTCATAGTTGAGTTTTTTCCCAGAGTCTACTATGGCAAAAGTGTGTTGATATTCAATTTCATGGGAATTGACTATATCAATTTTTCAAGTAGCCTTAATGGTCTCTCAATGTGTCCGTCAGCCAACTGTAATTTCATTCGAGTTTGTCTAATGGCTGGCTGTCCCCAAGATTCCCATACTGCTTTAGTAGCTATGGCTATTCCAGCTCCACTACCTAGTATTGCCATGGTTTCAATGTCATTATATTTCACTGGGAGGGTGGTGTTTCCTTCTTCCCCTTTATAATATTCTCCGACCTTGTTCATGGAAACAGATCGAATCTCTTTGTTTTCCATTTCATTTTTCAATTTTCCCAATTTTTTTGAGATTAACCCAGTTATCCCCACCTTCTCTAGGGTTTTTTGTAAATCATTCCATAAGTATGGTTTGAGTTTTAACTCCCAAGGTAAGAGTGCATTGGATGGGTGTAGACATGATTGAATGAATGTTGTCTACTTCTAGGGTCTGTTCAGCTCTTTTTACTTGAGTGGTCTTACACACGATGAATTCATCTTTGTTATCTCCCAAGTAAGAAGGTAATGTTTTCAAGGTCAATGGTTTCGACATTCCTGAAGCTTCTGATCCGCAATCCCTGTACAAGGATTGTAAATCCACATTCATATCAGAAGGTAGGTTATCCAACCATACTTCCTCTATAGGAGTTGACTTTAGAGTTAGTCTCCCATCATTGATCTCTCTCACTTTTTTCCATAAGTGTCCTGGCCAGTCTTCCTCTATGAATGGAATTCCGTCTAAGGTATCTTCGCTGTCAGACACTATAAGCTCTGGTTCTTTTATTTCAAGGAGGGGTTCTGCTACCACCTCGGATTTTCCTTTCGTTTCTTTTACCACAAGCTCCTCAGGTTTTGCAATACTTTCAAGCTTGGGTTTTTGTTTTTCCAGCATATCTTGGATGATTCTTACCAAATTTTGATAAGCTTCCAGCTTAGCTGCTTCCATGTCTGGAGATGGATAGTTTTTCCATTTGTTTTCCATGTTTTGTCATGCTTTAAGTCTTGATTGGTAGGCTTCCAAGGCGTCATTAATAGGCTCAAAAATTTTATCAACCAGAATGGATCCTCCAGATTTCATGGTTGTTTCCTTGACTTCACTTCCATTTCTTTTCAACTTTTCTTGGAATAGCTTCTTTGCTTTCTCCTTGATTTCAACCTGTATGTTTTTGTTTTCTCATCTCATATCTTTTGCTTCTTCTCCTTTTGATTCTTTGAGAGGAAACTTTAGTATTTTCCAAATCATCAGAGGAGTTGTGTTTCTTTTTCTTTGCATGGGCTCTAGTGATTACCTTGATTGGAACAATCGGTTCACTCTCTGATGAGCTACTAGGTATCACTTGGACTACGTTTACTATCGTTTTACCCTTGTTCAAAGGATTTTTAGGACAATATTTCGAAAAGTGTCCTCCCTTTTTGCAACATTGTATGCAATAGGCTTCAACTGGTTTAAGGTTTTGTCAAGATCTGGACATTCATTTTTCCAATGATCATCAGCACCACAGTTATGACAGTTTCATGTTCTTGGGTTCATCATGGGTCTTACCATGGGAGGTCTGACACATTGATTAGCTACATAATACATTGGTGAGATCTTTGGTGGAGCATAAGTCACAATCTCCTTCTACCATTATTGTAGATGGACTAGGCTCTACATAGGGTGTAACAGGCACTAATGCTTGTTCATCTATGACTCCTTCAGAGTGCATGTACTTTACATGCACTGCATTATGTCCTGGATACGGAGGTTGTTGTCTCAACATAGGTTGAGGTTTTTCCATACCCATTGGTGGTCTTTGAGCTTGGGCCATATTAGGCTGATATCTGTACATGGGTTGTCCTTGTGGCCGCATGGGCACGTGCTTAACATTCCCATCATACTTTGGTCTGAAGCAACACTCGTGGGTCGAGTAAAAAGACATTTCGGATGTTGAATCTGAAAAAGTTTCTGAGACTTCTTCAGGAATTGTGTGGAAGGAATTGCCTTGATTCACACTTTCTTCGATGGATACTCTACTGGAGGTTTCTCCGAGTATGCCCTGATATCCTAGTGTGTGGAAGGAATTGTGTGGAAGGAATTGCCTTGATTCACACTTTCTTCGATGGATACTCTACTAGAGGTTTCTCCGAGTATGCCCTGATATCCTAGTACACAACTAGATCTAAGGTTCATATAGACTTATGAAGCCCTGGATAGAGTACTCACCTTTGGATTGACTTGTCGTCAATTTCCACTTGATTCGATTACAACTTTCTATCAAGCCACTAATTCCTCGTCCGCAACCTGATTTCTATACAAATTTGATCAAGTTAGCTATTCTTCTATAATGACAATAGAGTTTTTGCTACTCTCGTGATTGGTCTCTGTGTATCACTTCAAATTGAGCTATGGGAGTCAAAATTTGACTTTCAAATTCGACTTAGCAAAAGTTAAAGGTTTGATCTGCAACCTGGAAACTGAGTGGACATGTACCAATTTTGATCCGATTGAACCCAAAATTGCCTGGTGGCTTCATATTACGTTGGTCTAACACTGTCTAAGCTCAAAAGTCAAAATTGATGTCTCTCGCAAAAGTAAATAATCACGATTATTTACTTTTGTTAGTTTTTTGCAATTTTATGATTGTTTTGGCAAGTATACAACTTGTTAAACTCCCTGGACAAGTTTCAACAAGTTTAGACAAAATCTAATCAAGTTTATCAACTGCTTTATGTCTACAGACTCTGATTTTGAGAATCTGGCTTAAGTCTCACTTTCGGGATCCATATTTTACCAAAATTGATTTGTGAGGTCTACTTGATATGCTTGACCTTGTGGTATACTCAAATTTGCAAATTTCTCAAGCTTTGAAGTAGATGTAAATAATCACGATTATTTACTCCAGTTATATTTTTGCGAGTTTTTGCCCCAACTTTGACACTCTGTTAAGCACCTTAAGTTAAGGTCACTAGCCAAGTTTCATCAAGTTTGGATAGTTTTTTGTCAAATAAGGACCTGCTATTAGTGAGAACTTTTCTATGAAGCATGCACACATACCTATAAAGCTTCTTAGTTCATGAAGATTCCTTGGTTTAGGCCATCCTTTTATTACCTCTAACTTTGATGGATCCATTTGGATACCACCATGAGAGATAATGTGACCTAAATATTGAATCTCTTGCAAGAAAAATTCACTTTTCTTTCGATTAACATAGAGTTTATTCTCTCTTAGAACTTGAAATATTACCTGGAGGTGTTGCTTGTGTTCATCTAGTGAATTAGAGTAGATGATAATATCATCAAAGAACACTCCAGTAAAGGTTCGGTGAGGCCTGAATAGCTTCTCCATCAAGCGGTTGAATGTGGCTGGTCCATTGGTCAAGCCAAAAGGCATGACAAGGTATTCGTAAAGACCAAACGTAGTGCGAAATGCGGTCTTTACAATGTCTTGATCAACTATCCTTATTTGATGATAGCCACTTTTTAGGTCAATCCTACTGAAGTAGGTGGAACCTTGAAACTTATCAAATAGGTCTTCTACCCGTGGAAGGGCAAACCTATTCTTGATAGTGATCCTATTTGGTGCTCTATAGTCGACACACATACGATATGTGCCGTCTTTATTTTGGACTAGTAGAATAGGTGAGCAAAATGGAGATGAGCTAGGCCTAAGCATGCCATTCTCTACTAACTCATGCACTTGCCGCATAATCGCCTCTTGTTGAGCTTAAGAAACTCTATAAGGAGGTTTATTAGGCTGTGGACTTCCTGGAAGAAGTTCAATTGCATGGTCATCATTGCCTCATTTAGGAGGTAGCTCACAAGGAATGTCATCAATAAAGACATCTTGAAACCCCTTGAGAAAATTAAATAACTCTAATTCCTTGTGATTTTTTATATTTTCTTTTGCTAAAGCATTAGGTTCATTTTGAGAATCTTTAACAAAAATCATGTACACAAAAATAGAGCTCTTTATTGACTTATTGAAAGCTTGTGTATGTACAATGGGTATGGTGTTACCCAACTCTTTGGCATCTATGTACATATCTTTTTCCCTGAACCTAAAGTAGATTTGCCTTTCAGGGAATTTAACATTGGCAGCCATGCGATCAAACCATGGTGCCCCTAGGATTACATCCTCGTGCTTGAGAGGAGACATAAAGAAGTCCTCTTTGTCCACATAGGTTTGGACATGGAGCCTCAATTTCTTGATTAAGGGAGTGACTGAAGCTTCTTGCCCCTTGAAAGCACCATCTGTGGGTAGGACATCTCCCATCTCATAAGCTTGTATGCCTAGCTTGGTGGCCAACTCTGTGGACATGAAATTGTGTGTAGAACCACGGTCAAAGAGAATAAAAGCATCATGTTCTCTTACCTTTTCCCAAGCATGGCTTAGAGGAGATCCTTTGTGGTGAACTTCCTCTTCTTGGATTTCGACCAAGGTAGCTCTAGGAGGCTCATGGTGGGTGTTCTTTTGGGGACAAACGCGGTACGCATGCCCTTGGTCGCCGCACTTGAAACAGCGGTTATCCTTTCGATAACATTCAAGCTCTTCAAGAGAGAGTTTATTTTTGCCTTTGTAAACTCCCTTCTCCTTAGCTTTTTTGATATTGGAATTGCCCTTAGGAGACTTTTGGACATTGTCCTTCCCCTTAGGCTCATTGGAACCCTTGTTTTCCATGGGCTTAGAATTTCTCTTAGCCCTTGTTTGGAAATTGATTCGAGAAGCCAACATAGTATGGTGTATAACCGCTGATATGGTGCGTGGCCTTTGGGAGTTGACATACTCCGCCATTTCCTCAGTTAAACCCGCACAAGATTGTTGCTTTTGCCCTCCAAAATCCATCTTTTTGAAGACAATGGCTTTGAGATGTAGATCCCAAAACTTGTCTACACATTTGTGAATGGATTTGTAGGGAAAGAGCTTCAAGCTTTGCCATTCGGTGAGTACTTTGTCTTTGGCATCGATGGCCACTAACTGCTTCATGATGGAAGCTCTTAAAGCTTTCCATGTTCATGGAGCTTCACCGTTGGCCCGTAGGCTAGACCACCATTGTTTGGCGGACTTTTGAAAGTGCATAGCTACATGGTGTAGCTTAGAGGACTCCATGAAGCCCTCATCTCCAAACGCCGCATCCAATTGTTGGATAAAGGCCAAGACTTTGTCCATAGCACCAAAGGTGCCATCATAGGTAATAAAAGTGATGCTCTTTCCTCCCTCTTTGAACTTCTTGAGCTTGGACGACCTCTTCCACGCGGCATAGGATTTCCTATGGCCTCTTCTTTTTGATGGTTCAAAGGTTGCACCACCACTTTCATCAGAAGATGAAGAATTTGAGGAAGATGGAGAAGAGGGTGACCTCTTTGTCGCCCTTTTTTTACCTTGATCTTCTTTGTCTACACCATCACATTCATAAGAGGAAGAGGATGAAGAAGATGGAGAAGAGGGTGTCCTCTTTCTTGCCTTTTTCTTCTCTTGATTTTTGTCATCCCTCTTTGAATTATGGTGTGGAGAAGTGTGCGATGGTCTTCTCTGTTTTGGAGGTGATGGAGAGCATTTAGCCCGCCGTCTCCGTGGAGCCCTCTCCACCGAGGTTGCAGGAGACTCACTTCTTTCTCGTTCCTTCAGTGGGGGCTCTTGAATTCTCCTTTGGGAAGGAGATGCATCATCAAGAAGCAATTTTTTTAGCCCTTCATATGGATCCTCTTCTTCTTCCCGAATTGGAGAGAGGCCTCTTTTGGGAGTCTCGCAAGGAGACTTCCTAGGTACTCTCTCGTCATGGTGGGGAGCTTGGAGAATCCCATGAGCACAAAGCTGTCATTGCACTTCACTTTGGAGGGATGGATTGCCCATGGATTGTTGAAGCCTAGAAACAAGGTAGTTAACAAGCATAGGGGCATCATTAGTAGCCTACTCATTAGCAAAATCAAAGCTATCAACATTAATTTCACTCTCTTTACTATTGTCAGCCATTCTAACTAATTTAAAGGTGTAAATTTTTTTAGGTGTACTTTGGCACTTCAAGCCCTAGTTTCTACTCCTCTTTATCCCTTTAGAAAAAGCACTCAAGCTACTATACCCGTGGCTCGAATACCATTAACTGCAAGGAATAGAAGAGAGGGTCCTTAAACACCAAAATAGCACCAGCTCCTGTCAAGCTTCTAATAGCTCAATAGTGGTTAAGCCGTAGGCAAGCCCCGTAGGACTCCACGATTAAGACCATAGCTCTCGGCGGCGGTGATGCCCCGTTATCTGCACAAAGGTAGGCGCACTACAAGCCTGAAAATTCCCTATTCTACTTACTCAATTGCAATTAATAGTACCAACCATTTATAGATAGCTTGAGGACCTCCCTTCTTGAGCAAGAAAAGAGAAACCTTGTGCTCTATAACAATGTAACATTTAATGGCCTAGTAACTTGTGTGTAGCGAAAAATAGCATGAACATAGTGAGCATTTCATTAGAATAGATTCCTAATAATGAGAATTACAAGAGTGCTTGGGTGGAGACAGAAACAAAAAGTATAACACCTAGTTAGATAGCATGAATAATACTTCAAAAGAGAGAGAAATTAAGCTATTGACAACAATTGAGGACCAGATTTACATGGAGCCGGTCCCCCCTCCAAAAGGCATTGTATTATAGGTTTCTCCCATCAAGAGAGACATTTTACAATACAATTCTTTGTGTTCCTTCAATACTAGCTAGTGCAATGAAGATGGAAGCTTCAAGCACTAAGCAAAACACTTATAAAACACAACATCAATTCCCTCACGGTCTCAGACCCAAGACCTCACACACCTTCAAAGATGGTGAGAGCTAGCAGGGTATGAAAGTAGATTGAGAGGAAGAAGGAGTACTCTTACAAGAAAGATGTACATCTCCTCACATAATCACTCATATTAGCATAGCTTAGCTTAGTAATTAGCATGGTAGAGGAGATGAGCATGTATTGAAGCTTGACTCTTGGTTGGATTTGCATCACAAAGCCAAGAGTTGTTGGTGTAGGCCTCCCTTCTCACAAGCTTGGAGTAGGTGATAAGCTTTCCATCAAAGCTTGAGAAGGAGACAGAGAGTCTTCTTGCTTCACACATGAGTTAGTGTGAGTGTGTATGCAATAATGCTTGTAAAAATTCATCCCCCTCTCTCTCTTGGTCAACCTCTCTTGCTATTTGCTCTTGCTAGCACCTCATTGGACCTCTCCCAGCTTAGCCAATGAAAGTTAAGTAGCAGAAGTGATAGCCTTCTGACATGTGTCCCCCTTTCCCCTTTTGTGAGAGCTTTAGGTAATTAATTAATGCAGCTAAACTCTCATTGGACCCCTTTGTCTCCTGGCCAATAGGAATCAGGCAAGCCATTGGGCTGTTAAATGCTCATTGGACCCCTTGGGAGACTCTCCAATAGTCTTCTAGAGAGCTTAATTCTTATTGGTTCTTTTATAGTGTTTCTAAATTAATTAAACTAGATTTACTCTATCCTAATTCTCATTGGTCCACCTCCATGGGCATCCAATAGGATTTGAGTACACCTTGTAGGCTAGGGAGCTGACATGTGTCCCTCATTCCCTCTGTGTAAAGGAGCTTGTGAGTGTGTCTGTGTGTGTGTTTCTCTCTCATCCCCTACTTCCAAGGCTCGCCCCCTCCTTTGTAGGATTAATGAAGACTTTTTTTACACACACACAAATCATCCAATTTTCCTAAGCTTAGCCATTGGACACGATCTTTGATTTTTGGAACCTTAGCATTTTGAAAGTCTTAATGGGCTGAACCTTAGGGTCTTTAAAGCCCATTGTTGCATCTTGGTCTTTTACAGATGGCCACCCCTTGGATCCCTATTTTCCCTCCTTTGGGTCCCTATTGTGACCGGTCTGCCAGCTTAACCAATATTCTAGCTTTTTCTCCCAAGGCACTTCCCCATATTAAATGATCAATTTAACATGAGAAAATCATTTAGGAGAATTAGATATTAGTTATTATGACACCCTATTTTTGAAAAGAAATATCAAACCAAGGCCGTAGCTACAAAACGGATGCACATCTTTATGATTCAATAATAAATTGAAAGCTTTTCCTAACAATGAATAAACCAACCATGCCATAGCCATAAACGGCACAATAGAAGTAACAAAAAGGTACCATAACATCAAGTAAATCACACCAAATCATTCAAACAGTAATCCATAGTAATTTCATAAGTCACCTGAGATGGAGTTGGAGCAGTCAACTCCACAACTCCCCTCTAGAATCTTCCTCAATGTTAAAGTACACACGCCAAACGCCAAATCATACCCTATTGACTAATTATAGGGCACACACAAGTTGAATGTATGGTATCTCTAGAACCAATTAATATAAGTAGGGTGGAGTCCACACGCAAAAGACCTCCATCCACTCTTACCACCTTCTTGTTGTGAGGGAGTTTTCCTATCACTTACCTTTGCAAGTCTTTGGGTAGCTCAGCTAATTTTTAAAGAATTGACCCTTCAATGCACATGTATGCCTTGCTAGCAAAATTGATTCCTTCTTGGAGATTGTTTTTTTTTCAAGCACATACACTATTTTTCAAGGTTGAAATTGGTTTTAAAATAATATGAAAACATGCACATCAAATGAAGTATGGTAGTCAATAAGAGGCAAAATAACAGGTTATGCAGATGCTAGAACTTCTACAACCTTTTATGCACCAAAGAAGAACACCATACACCGTTGTAAATGAATCTTTCTACAAATAGTGACATTGACCCTTATATGGGATGCAAAGTGAAATGGGCAGAAATATATCCCCGGTCTACCATCTATAATACACACATGTACCACATAACCTAATGTCTAGAGTAGATTAAAAATCCAAGTTAAGGTTGTATCTAATAAGCGATAGAATGAAAGGGTTTGTCAATAAGTTCATTTTTACTACTCCACAAGGACCAAACATCCACGAATGACACATTAGAATTGCAATTTTATACTCACAATGACATGGATAGTTTTTCTTGCAAGGGGAATGGCACCTAACACACAGACCCCAAACAACAACAACATGCCCAAATGTCACACACACAATCTGAAAAATATAGGGGCACCACCTAGTTTTTGTATCACGAACTAAGACATGAGCAAAGTGTGGAGAGAGAGAGAGAGAGAGAGAGAGAGAGAGAGAGAGAGAGAGAGCAGCTTCTTAGCCACTACCACATGACAATCTTCAAGCATGCATACTCAAAGCTTCAAACAAATTGATAAGGTGATATGAGCATCTCAACTAGAAAAAATCACAACACACAAAGGCTAAACAAAATGAGCACTAGCAGAGTTAGAATGTCAAGTCCCATTTGACATCAACAAAACACGCACACTTAAATTCAGCCACCCTATGCATTATTTTAGGGCCAAGGGATTCCTATCCATATTGCAACCCTCTTATAAATGCCTACTTGACACTAGGGCTACACACACAAAACACCAACCAAACAATCAACAAACAACAAGGCACTTGAAACACTTACAATTGTGCACATTCCATGATGTTTAGAAAAAATGATACAAGAGAACATCATCAAGATCTGGAGTCCAAAACTACCTCTTCTTTAATGAGACCACCAAAATTAGCATACAATTGGAGAAGAAACGCCCAACTTCTCTCCTCTCTACTATGGAAGCAAAGTATCTTTGGCATTCACTAAACTAAATCACAAGCAATAGCAATTGAGAAAAAAATTCAAAACACTTTGCATTCATGGATTGAGCAAGCATCAGGAAAAGGTTATGGCTATTTGCATTCACTAAGCTAGCAAAGCATGATGCAAGGCTTCTTGCACAGAAAGCTTGTGGCCTCTCACTTGTTGCAACTTTTTCACACTCTCCTTCTCTACACTTCTTGTTTTTTATTACAAAGAGAGTACTCCTTTTATAGAGACTTTGGAGGGATTAGAGTTTGCATAATTTCTCACATAACAAAATTTTCTTCAAGAGGAAAGTGATTTAGGTGAATAAAAAGATGGTAAGGGTAGGATTTAGGCAAGTAAGTTCTAGTAGAAATAAGACACAAAGTTAGTATGGATTATACAATGGCTAACATGAAGGAAAATTTACAAATGGTGAAATGGATAAGATGATAAAGTAGCCAGATTTGGAAGATTATCCTTCTTATTTGCATAGGTGTTGATAAATGGTCGCTCCCATTTGTGCGTGTTGTGTATTGATTCCATTGGATGGAGTTAAAAACGGAGATTGGGACAAAAGAAAATAAAATACTGAGATTCAATAAATAGTTATTATTTTAGTTCAAAAAAAACATTTAGCACTCCCCCTCTCCAATTTCACACACACGCACGTGCGCGCACGCATGCGTGTACTATACAAACATGGACAACAGGTCTCTTCCCATGCATATCATTGAGTTGATTGCTAATAGCTCCTACTGTGTGTTCACACACACACACACACACACACACACACACGCGTGCGCACGCATGTGTGCATTATACAAACATGGACAACAGGTCTCTTCCCATGCATATCGTTGAGCTGATTGTTGATAGCTCCTACACTGTGTTCACACACACACACACACACATTACATGCAAAGATAAAAAATCTTGCATGTCGCTCTCAACGTCATCTACAAGTGTTCTAGGGAGCCAGAGACTAGGAAACATCTTCTTCATAGAGGCTCAACTCATTTGTGCTCCAATCATGTATTGCTCCTACCTCTCTTAGGGAAGGCCTTCTTAGAATTTAGAAACATATCATATGAGTCCTCTACCTCTAGTGCCAAGAATGAAGCTTCAATCTTGATCTGTGCCACCCTGATTGATACATTTTCTACCATTCCTAAGGGATTTGAGATTGTTAGATATGCCATCCTTAGCTTGAATGGGGCTAGTTTGACTATTTGTTTGGCTTTCTATCCAAAGTGCTTCCTAGTCCTTTCTAACATGATGTTTACCTGTACTCCTCCATCCAAAGTTGCTATGTCCTTTCCAATGTTTCATGTTCTTGCATTTTACGAACATTATTGGGGCTTGATTATCACATATTCTTGTCCTATTAAGTTCATAGGCTGACTTCAACCCCTCCTTTTCCAGTAGTTCCTCAATTGCTGGCACCACCTAAATAATGTTAGTCATTTCCAAGGAAATTATTGTAATTATTTCAAAAATGCTTTTTCATAGGGAACCTTTTGGTTCCTCCTCGCCATTGATCTACCATTATAACCTCATGAATTTATTCTTTAGATACTTGTTCAACCATTGCCGACTCAACTTGCATTGTGTTTTCAGCATGTGCATGTCCTTCTTGGTGGCCCAAAACCTTTTTTCTCTTTTCTTTTGAAGGTCTAGTGGTACCTCTTTTTTAAATTCATTTCTATAGTACACTCTTTATGCTAGGATGGTTTTTTTTTAAGATCTCTTGTTATTTGGGTAGCCTCTTTCTGCAATGCCTGGCATATTTTGATTGGTGGCTTTATTTTTATCATCCTGGAGCTTGTTGCCTTGTTCCTAGTGCAGCCAACCTTACTGCTAGGGAAAGAGATCTTGATTGGACACTCCTCCCATTCATGTCATCTATGCTCATAGCAATCACACTTTATGCATTTGTTGGTTGTATGATTTCTCTCTCGACAATGAATGCACCATGCTTTCCCCTTCTTTGGCATCTTGCTTTGTAGTCCTGACATCTCCTCTACCTTCTTTTTGAGTCTTTTGAGTTCCTCATCCCAACCCTTTGCCTTGGAAAATTTGCTAGTTGGTTTTCTGTTTATATCCTACAAGCTATTGGAGTCACTTGAAATGGTGTCTTTTTGTGGCTTCCTTATCCTTGTTTCCTCCATCCTTATAGCTCTTTGGACTCTCCTCAAAAGTGCGCATAGGGTTGGTGATCTCTGACTTTTCTACCTCTTTCAATGATGTCTCATTGAGAAACCAATCATCAAGACTCGTGCATGATGTTGGAATTAGGATTGCAAGAAAAACAAACAGCTTGGAGAAGATGAAGGAAGCTCAAGGCACACAACAGAGAGTGGTTTACTTAGTGTGCGATGGAAAGATAGATAGCCCTAGAATGATGGACGTATATACAATGCACAAGGGAAAAAACCTCCTAAAGAGGGAAAAAATGCTCCGGTAGTCCTAAGTGTGTTCACACAAATCACTATCAAATGTATATGGTAACAAATCCCCCCTAGAGTGATGCGGTGAATGAGAGTTGGAACATAGAGTAAAGGGAAGTGCCATGCCCTGAGGACATGATCAGTCCACAAAGGGGAGTAAGCCCAAAGGTTTGTGGAAAGCTTCAAACTTCTCACGATGTGAGGTAATGTGCTTTGTAACACCATTGTCGAAATACCACACATGTGAATCTGCAAACTGACATGCATGCATCATGGAAAGTAGGATTATAGGTACACTTTGCACTAAAATCCCATTCTGCATCAACATCAGCATCACAGTCTCCTTTCACAGAAGACTCAACAATAGGTGTACTTGTAGTGGAACCATCATTTGCAGTGGAACCACCCTCTTTCTTCTTAGCCTCTTTGGCCTTCAACTTAGGACACTGCTTGATCAAGTGATCATTAGCTTTACAGTAATGGCAACGCATCTTCTTTTTTCCCTTATCATCAAAATTTCCAAACAAATTTCTACTAGTAGAAGCATTAGGAACAGGTGATTTTCCACTCACAGAAGAACCATGAAAAGTGGCTGCATTATTGTTACCACCTTTTCTTTGAGCAGCAATAAAGGCCTATTCAACTGCACATTGTCTAGTCCTGTTTTTTTTTGTTGGAAATTGACTCTTGCACCAAAAATGTGCATAATGCATCAAACTTGACAACTCCAAGATTTCCTTGGGTCATAAGTTTCGAAGTACTAGCAAAAGTCTGGTAAGAATCTGGCAAGGCATCAAGACCAGTCTGCACAAGGAAACTGTTGTCTAAAATGACTTCACCTGTAGAAATAAGTTTCTCATTCATATCCTTGACACCAGCAAGGAAAGTGTCCATATCATCTTCTTCGTGCATAATCTTCAACTCTAGCTCTTTACGCAGCAACACAATTTTTGCCTCATAATACGACTTGCATAAAGACCAGCCAGAATATCCGAAGCCTGTTTTGCAATTTCACTAAACGAATGTGAAGAGTAATAGTGCGCTTCACAGACAACAATATCAATGCATGAGCTTGCACATCTTTTACATCCCAACGAGCTTGTTCTATCGTAGGCAAAACAACTCTAACAGCAACAATCCTTGTAGCAAGACCTGCAACATCCTCAACATCGCCTACATCCTGTGAACCAGGATATACATCAATGCCTTTCACAATATTCCGGACACCCTTTGACACAAGAACATGTTGCATCATGTAAGTCCACATAGGGTAATTGTCCCCATCCAATCTGTCCTCAGTATCGAACATCTTGAACACATCTGTTGTTGTCAGCCATGGTGAATGCTTGCACCACCTGATGTGAAAACTGCCTGAAAAGAGGAGAAACAAAGCAGGAACAGCACGTGCTATATAGCACAAACCGTAGAAGACTGTAAGGGACCTGTTATGCAAAAAAAGGCATTGAAAGAACTTTTGCACAAAATGACAAAATAGCTTGTGCAGTACTTTCTGTAGTGGAAATAGAGGTCAAAATGAGCCCGAATCAAAAATCTCAGCTGACTAAGCTCTTCGAGTTCTCTAAAAATTTTGTCAACCTACAAACGTTGATCAAAGCTCACAGAAATTGGATAAAGTGAGTAGGTGTGTGCTGGATCTGTTGGTGACTTAGCCCGAGAGGACGCAACCTGCTCTAATACCAATTGTTGGAATTAGGGCTGCAAGAAAACACATATAGCTTGGAGAAGACGAAGGAAGCTCAAGGCACACAACAGAGAGTGTTTTACTTAGTGTGCAATGGAAAGATAGATAGCCCTAGAATGATGGGCGTATATACAATGCACAAGGGAAAAAACCTCCTTAAGAGGGAAAAAATGCCTTGGCAGTCCTAAGTGTGTTCACACACATCACTACCACATGTATATGGTGACACTACCCTGGTGGTGAAGATAATTGTTTGGCTAAATTTTTTATTTCCTCCACAAGTTTTTTGACATGTGTATTCTTCTGTTTGATTCTTCCTGATAACTAAGAAACTCCTCATCATTCTTCTCATCCTTGAAACATTGAACAAATGCTTTGAACAATGATTTGAATGTCTGCAACTACTCTGGTGGGTAGTTGAAGTACCATATTTGGGCTTCTCCCCGTAATGTTTGAGGGAAGGACACCCTCCAATCCTCTTTGGGTAATTCTTTGAGGACCGCCCAATTCTCAAATGCCTTTTTTGCTTTGAGAAGTCTCTATGTTTTTTCCTTTGAATTTAGGCATTTTCAATCAAAGATCCTTAGTCACTTGTCTGGCCGGATTTTGCATCTTGTGCTTCTAGTTGTCTAAGGGGTTGTGCTCCCACATTTTCATTAACCGCCTCTCTAGTTTAGAATGGTCCTCCCGATCCATGGTGCCCCTGTCTCTTCTCTTGTTTCCTCCATTGCTTTTTTCTTGGATTTGCATGGCCTCTTTTTTGGGTTACTAGTTCTTTCCCTCTCTTCTGTGTGATCTTCCATATTTGATGCTCTTTTTAGAGCTTACCAATCGCCAATGTTAGCCTTCAGACACATTCATATATCAAACAAAACTTGACTACACTAGGGTAGCCAACTTTGGCTATAGCACCCAGGCTATGCCAGTACCAGATACACAACACAAAGATAGAACACTAGTACTCAACACAAGAGATAATTGACACATATGTATTCTTCTTTGATGATGTATACAAAGGATAAATGCCATAGCCTAAACATAGATTACAATGGAAATAGCTATCTGCCAATACACAGTCTCCAAGCACCCCTCAAATACACAAACTTCACCCCCCCCCCCCCCCCCCCCCCCTTGTTTACTCGTCTTTATACCTTTATCCTTTGTTTTGGTAACCACTTCCTCCTTGATTCTTGGTTTTAATTGCCCGCAGTTGTTGGTTAGCTCTTTTGGTTCCTACCTCTAACATGGACCTAAAGTAATGTATCATGGGGGGTGTGTTGAGTTGATAAGTGATTTCATGCTAAAGAATGGTGTAAATGAGCATTGCAAGAGAGTGTCCACATTATCGGTGGGAGAGGAATGTGTATAGGGAGAGCTCATGGCTAAAAATCTAGGGAATGAAATCTCTAATGTGCTCAAAATTTGGGCACTCAAGTAGGGGTAATGCCTACTTGTGAACTTTATGGGGCATAAAGTGCATGGTCGATGAGACTCCTCGTTGGTGCCCCAACGCCATGTCTCACATTCTAGAGAATGTGAGTGGAGGCAATCATGTGGATCGCACTCAAGGGGATGGGGCTTGAGCAACAATTCCCTCAATCAAAAGAGATTGTTCTATAGTCGAAGGACACATATGTGGTATATGTATGAAGCATAAACCCACAAATTTCTCGCAAGCTGTCATACATTGGAGTCTCATTTGGAGTTGTACCAAAGCCTCGATCACTTTGGAGTCTATTATGACATCATCAAGCAAGTGGAATGCATACTATCTTGCTCGCAGTCGGACCAGACAAGCACCCTCCTAGTCGAACCCTTCTTCATGAGCCTTAAAATTTTGATGTCCTATCATTATTTTTTTGGGAATCTTTGTAAGTATAAGAGAGACTCTAATTTTATTCAAACAATTTCTAAGCCAGTTTATGCCAGATTTGAGTTGTAAAGTCTGTAAATGAGTATGAGTCTTGTAAAGCCGACCCACTGGCCAAGAAAGCCCTATATATAAATCTAGAAGCCCATATGGGCATAGCTGGAGGACATTTTTCAAGAGAACTAGCTTCTAGAAAGGTTTTACAATTAGTCTATTGGTTGCCACCTTTTTTAAGGATGCATCACTTTTTGCAAAAGGGTGTGATGAATGCCAAAGTTACAAAACCACACAACAGAAAGATAAGATGCCCTTGCATTCTTTTAAAGTGACTCACTCATTTGAAAAATGGAGCTTAGATTTTGTAGGTTCGATTAGTCCAGTAGCCCATAACACTCAATCTCGGTACATTATTGTTGCCACTGACTATGTGACAAAGTGGGTGGAAGCCAAGGCTACCCACAAGGTTAATGCAAGGACAATAACTAAGTTTCTCTTTGAGAACATTATTACATGATTTGGTTGTCCCTTTGAAATTGCAAGAATGGCACCTATTTTATAAATGAAGTAACAAAAGAACTCAGAACAAGCCTCATGATATCCCACCATAAGTCTACACCTTATTATCCACAAGCAAATGGCCAAGCCGAAAGCACCAACAATTCTCTAATCTCTATTTTAACCAAAATGGTAGAGGCATATTGCACAGATTGGGATTTGAAGTTGATGCCAGCTCTATTTCTTATAAAGTGGGTATTGATTATACACCATTCAAGATGGTATGTGGACAAGAAATAGTTATGCCATGGGAATTTGTCATTCCTAGTCTTCGAGTAGCTTTGCTGGAAGGTTGGGATAGAAACCCTTTAGTCGAGCGTTTATATATACTAGAGAGGTTAGATGAAGAGAGACAATTGGCTATGAAAAATGTACTTGTGGAGAAGGATATGAGAAAGAAGTGGTTGAAAGAACAAGAATATCAAAGTGAACGATAAAGTTCTTATGTACGGAATGCGTAATGAAAAAAAAGTTAAAATATACGGGAAAATGACCATATAGAGTATGTGAAATTACCCCACAAAGTTCTTATTAGGGAGAAGATAAAAAGATAAAATATACAAGAAAAGGACCACATAGAGTATGTGAAATTATCCCACAAGGTACCATTCTTGTGGAAACTCTAGATGGAGTTGAAACCATTGGATTCCTCAATGGGACTAATCATATAAGATACTATGATCCTTTAAGCCAAGAAGAGCTACATGCCATCCATCAAAAGAAGACACCCAAGGCACAAGCAAAATTGAAAAAAATACAAGCCCAAGCTAAGGCTCGTGAGTAACAACCGTATTAGGTGCCAGTGAGAGGCTAACTTGGAGATGCACATGCATTTCAAGTTGAAACAGATGATGATGCGGTAGACTATGACCCACCTCTACGATACCCAATCGAGTTAAACATCTCCTATGAAAAGTTCTCTATAATGCATTATTGGACATCGGAACTCAACATATTTTTCTTTCCTATGGAGTGTGGTGTGAGTTAGGAAAGCCAAATTTATCCAAGATTACTATCCAAGTCAAGGATATCAATAAGAATAAAACTATTGTCTTTGTAATCCTACATACTCTTGTCTATTTATAACAATGCGGTCATGGCTCAATAAGGAACTAGAAGCTTTAGTTGACTCATCCCTTTCTGATTTAGGTGGAAAAAATCGTTATCTCTTCAGTATTCAAACTAGCTTCGGAACTTGTGTGGAGTACTCCGTGATTTTTCCTTTTCCATGCTCTTCAATTGGCTTTGGAGTTACAAGATTTGGCGTGCATTGTTCTATAGGTGACACAAAGGAACACAACTTATGTTTAGGTATCCATCTTATCATTGTCGTCATAGTAGTCTTGTGCTCCAATAGTCATTTAGGAGTCCAGCACAACGTATCCTGGGCCGCGTGGAGACTTTCTTACTAGGCCTCTATTTTGAATAAGATTGAAAATTTGAAGAAGTTATTAATGAAGCTTTAGGGACCCACTCGGGGGGTTCACTATGTGTAAAACTACCATACCATGTGCTTTTAAGACATGTTTGTAAAACCCTTTATCTGTGAATTTTGTTAGGAATATAATGTATCCTTTTATCTTAAAATCTGTATGTTTTTTTCAAATTTTAAAAAATAATGCCCATTTGTATATATATTTCTATAAGTTTCAAGAGATTTAAATACCCTTCTGTTGAACTCACGTGATAGGTTACATTTTTATTAGGTGACCTCCCCGGGGGGACCCATTTGTATGTACCCCTTGTCAAATCACAATGAGTCTAGGTGCAACATTCTCTAGTTTAGCCATGGAAGTTGAAACTTTAGAGGGTTGCACCACAGGCATGGATTTTTTAACCTCTTGGATCTACGATGTTTGATCTTGTGTTCCCTTAGGAGGCGATAACTCAGAAATTGTTGCTTGAATGGTAGGGTTGAGAGTTGGTTTCCTGTGTTGTGATAGTCTCAGCCCCCCAATCAATAGTACACTAGCTATTTAACTACTAGAAGATCCATACGAGTGGATTCTTGAAGTTCCTACTTTTGAACACGCATTCCTAAATTTTGAGGACGGAATTCACATTAGGAAGGGGGGCATGTTTATTTTGAGTATCATTTTTATTATTATTTATATTGGGTCATGGGCCAATCTTGTTGGTTTCACATCTGTAATCATAGGTGATCACCAATGATAGACGCATACCAGATTTAGTAGAGACATAACATGTTCGACCTACTGACCGAGTGTTGGTGCCCATATCTCGATGGGACCACCCACATAAGTGGATGTAACCTAGTTTTTAGTCATTTCTCAAATGTATTGAGATTGCGCTTGCTCTTCTCCTCTTTTGCAATATCTCTTGTTGTGTAAGAGCGTGAGAGAGAGAGAGAGAGAGAGAGAGAGAGAGAGAGAGTGTGTGTGTGTGTGTGTGTGTGTGTGTGTGTGTGTGTGTGTGTGCATGAGCGAGTGCAAGTGACCATACCATGGCAGCGACGTGGTTGAGCAACGGCGACAAGCTCCCTCTTCATAGTAGCACAAGTTTCTTGCATCAACAGCCACACAAAGGTGAGTGACACACCAACTACATCTATGAGTTTATCTGCATCCAGGTTGTGTGTTTGCATCGAAGAGAAATTCTATCTTGTACCTAGATTTTCAAAGAGACCTTTCCAAAAATTATTGGTCATTCTAGGATCTCTATCTGATAGATGGATGTTGGCAATCCATGGTGTTTGAAAATCTGAGATATGAAGAGAGTTGCTATTTGGTGTGCCTTAATAGTCTTTTTGACACAAATAAAGTGTGCTTGCTTGCTAAACCTGTCAACTATTGTTCATATCCTTGTATTCCTATGGATAGACTTGGGTAATCAAAAGATAAAATCCATGGATATACTCTCCCATTGTGAATTAGGGATTGGCAATGGCTGGAGTAATCCAGATTGCTTCCCTGTATCATACTTGGTCTTTTGGCATACCACACATTTTGAAACATACTCTTGTATGTCCACTTTCATGGTAGGCCAATAGAAGTACATCTCTACTCCTCGAAGAGTAGGTTTAATATCTCTATGTCCCACATAGGGAGGAGAATGGGATTCATACATGACTTTCTCACGAAGGGAGTGGGTAACACATAGCCTATTTCCATGGATAAGATAACCATCCTACAAAGTGAATGGTTCTTCTTTCTTCCCCAATGCAAGGCCTGACATTATGTCTTTAAAGTCAGAGTCAGTAGCATACTCATCTATCATAGAAGATAGATTATTGTGAGTTGCTATAGACACCACATTGACTCTTGGTCGTCCTGAAAGTGCATCAGCCACTTGATTGTGCTTACCGGCAATGTGAGCAATATGAAAATAAAATTGCGAAATAAAATTTTCCCACCTCATTTGTTTATGGAAAAGCTTGGTTTGTGTCATGAAGTACTTGAGACTTTGGTGGTCCGTTCGCAAAATAAATGGAGTCTCCAATAACTAGTGCTTTCATGTGTCTAGGGCATGTAGAGCAGCTAAAAGCTCTTTTTTATATATGCCCAAGATACGTTCATCCGTATTGAGCCTTCGGCTCTCCTATGCTATGGCATGCCCTTCTTGAAGCAAGACTGCTCCAAGGCAATCACCACAAGCATCACACTGGACCTCAAATGGCTTTGAGAGATCTGGAAGCATAAGCACTGGTTGGGAGGTAAGCTTCTCTTTGAGCTTGTCAAAAGCATTTTGCTCTTTAGCAATCCATGAGTACTTAACATTCTTCTTTGTTCAGTCATGTTGTAATGCCTAATGCCCCACAATGGAGCAATAAGCATTACGGGAATGAATACCCTCACGTTTCCTTACATTATATAAACTTCAAAGTATATGAAGGCAGAATAGAAGACAATACACAGGAATAGAACACCGTCTTCTTCATTGATATGTAATAGAACACAGAGTTACAAGAGAGAAATATATTGATGGCATGAGAAAGAGATATCCACAAAGACTAGTATGCCCCCCCAAATACACCCCCGTTGCTCCAGCGCAGATTGGGAACGGTGCAAAACCCCGTCCTGTCTCATGATATCCCATAATAACTGTCCCAAAGCCACATGACTCCTAGTCCGCAATGTCCAAATATCCACAGGACCGCAATGTGTGGCTTACGCAGTAACACCTGGCACGCACGGTGGATTGCGCGAACCAACAGCTTTAGCCTCTTCGTGTTGAAGGCTCCGGTTGTTGTTCCTCTTACCGCTCAGGTGACGAGGAAATATTGTTGTAGCCAAATCCCCAAAAATCTTGTCGATAGGCCCGACAAACCTCCGCCAATAGTTGTGGATCTATCTCAGGCTGCTCCGGCCAAGGATCCCTTGGGATGAATTGCGTTGGCAAGGATAGACTGAGGGGCCGGTGGTAAAGGGGCAAGAGTGTATGAATATCATAATACTAAGCCAAATATCTGTTTAGAGCAGGCCAAAAAGGTGGACATGGTGGGAGACTGAGTGAAAAAGAATGAGCCAATGTCTCCGCCCAAAAACAGACTCTGCGCCGCTCACTACGAAGACGACGAACCACTTGCTGCAAACGAGAGACATGAGCCTGGACCTCATCACATTCTTCTGTAGCTTTTGCCCAATTAGAAATATCAAAACCTTCTTGGACAATGTTCCTACCTTTGTCATTAGTCGGCGGCTCTGGCTGGCTCACCGCAACCTACTGAGTTTGTTGTTGTGCTAGCGCATCATCAGATATCCTTGACCTCCAACTCTGCATTTAACCTTCCAAAAAACTGTGCAAGTCCTGTTGCATCTCCACTATTAAGGCATCAAGATCATTCATGTTGATCATCACATCACCAGGATGTGATGCTAAATAAGTGGCCAAGCTATTCTACATGCGCAATTGAAGAAATTCATCTTGAACAGAAGCGACAAACGTAGATTTAGCCCCCCTCAGTGTCTGTATTTCATCAGCCTGCCGTCGGGCTGTAGTATCCAATGCTGCGTTTTGACTTATCAGCTCCCCGTTGCAAGCTTGCAAGGTAGCCACCTACGTTTGGATCTCAGTAACGCCAAACCAAACGCAGGGACTTCATAATGCGCTACAAAAAATCTATGCACGCCTGGAGCTGATCTGAGGGATTTACGGCACTTGTCTCCCAGGGTAGAGCTGTTGGAATAGTTTCCCCCGTCATGGCAGCATCTATATTAACACCGTGATTTTTTGGTTGCGAGGAAGTTTCCGCACCCGTAGAGCCAGTTCCAATTGGAGTGGAGGTTGTTGCCCGCTCCTGCATTCTTCATCGCCAGCACACAACCGCGAACTCCTTTGGTAGTCTACCACTGATCCCAGATGATGTCGCAGCAGGAGGTGGTGTGGAAAGGAGGACTTCCTCCCATCCTCGCTTTCGGCTTGATGTCCCTGTAGTGACCATCTCCTGTGAACCAGAGGCTACCACTACAGTTGAAGTACCCGGCACATCCAATATTCTAGCAGGTGTTTGAGACACCCCCACAACAGGCACTATAGAACTTTGAGTTTGTGTCAACTGCGTAGTATCGCATGTGAGAAATCGATCATCCTCAAAGTGGAACGGAGGGCGAAGGGCAAGAGGAAAAACTTTCCGCAAGGGAAACACCAGAGTAAGAAGTTGCCCGACCTTGGTATTCATTGGGGTACTGCGCCCCATCTACCCCACCACTCTTTGACATTCTTCTAGCAATCATTCTCGGACAATCATTGCCCAAGCCACTGGCCCAAAGTTGGCTAAATGCAGTACATTATGCGCTTTAGCAGAAATTGTGTAGGTTTTGGCTTGCAACCAAATCGCCTCCAAGAACCAGCGCTATGCATCTCTTATCACTGCATCAGTGAGCCCTGATAACTTATATTCACCCTTCACTTTCAAGCCAAATTCTAGTTCTACCTCTGCAATAGGAATAACATGTGATGATCGCACAACACCATCGCTTGGCAGGCAACAGCATCTTGAAATTCTTTCAGCTGTCAATTGAATCTGTTGATTGTTAGCATGCACCATGTAACCAATAGCTAACTGCTCAATCAATGTCGTGGCGTGCAGGTGAACAGGAATACCCTGCCAATCCAGGTTTGCAATTAAGACGCGTAAGCGCAAATCCTGTAACCAAGTGTCCACCCTTTTGAGAGCTAGTTGTTGCATTGGAGTAAACGGAATGCACTGTAACAAGGAGGCCGTCATGGTGGCGAAGGCACACAGAAGGACAGAAGAACGCTGCAGGGCAACCTTGCGAAAGCCCTGCAAAGAATGAGAGGAAAGTATAATGTATCTATTGCATGCACAAAACCACTCACAAAGAGTTCTCAAAATAGGGCGTGCCACGATGTCACAATCATCAGTGCCCTTTTCTCGCTTTTCGAAATTGCATGTAAAAGAATCCCCAATCATAATTAAGGCGGCTTTCGGCTCTTGTACCACAGCAAAGGGGCACTAAATCGAGGTAGGTGAAAAATAATGGCGCAGTCGGAACCCATTCATCGGCATAGGAATCACCTCCCCCCGCTAGTCAGCCAAATAAAAAAAGGTAGGCCTACATGACTTAAAAATCCAGAACGGCCCAGACCACCATAATTTCAGCTTCCCGGGCATCTTCCCAAGGTGGGAATTAAATACAAGGACCAACTGGCCCCGTAAAAATTGTCGTGCTTTAGGGCGATCCAGCCATTTCTTTTGCCGGAATTGTACATCTTGCAACACCGCCAAAACTGCGCAACCACTCTTCATCTAATTCCTGCAAAACATTCAAACGATAAACAATGGAATCTTCCGGAAGAAGCCTATCCGCAATAAGCATCCGCAAACTCAAAACCACATGCTCCATTGGGGTAATTGCCTCCATTCCAAATGCCAATTTGAAAGGAGTTAGTCATGTTGCCACTTTATATGATGTACGATAGGCCCATAATACGGAGGAAGTTTGATATCCCAATCTGTTCTATTCATATTTACTATCTTTGTCAAGATGCAAACCAACTGCTTATTAGTTGATTCAGCCTGCCCATTCGCCTGAGGGTAATATGGAGAAGATTTCCTGTGTAACACAAAGTAAAATCGTAACATTCTCTCCATCACCTTATGCAAGAAATGGCTACCCCGATCACTAACCAACTCAATAGGACAGCAACATCTGGAAAAAAACATCCTTATATAAGTACCCAGCAACAGAAACCGTTGTATTGTCTTTCAAAGGCCATGCTTCCACCCATTTAATCGCATAATCCGTGGCCGTCAAAATATACCTATTACCAGTGTTAGTTGCTACTGGTTTAAAAGGCCCAATAAAATCCAATCCCCATTTTTGAAAAGGCTCCGAGGATAATACTGGCTGTAAAGGCATTTTGGACATTTTAGTAGGTTGTCCCAACCGTTGACACACATCACAATGTTGTACGAAGCCCCTTGCATCTTGAAACAATGTTGGCCACCATAATCCAGATTGTAGCACTTTCCTTGCCGTGATCAAAGCTACAAAGTGGCTCCCTACAATGCCGGTATGCACCTCCTCCAGAACAGATCCTTGCTCCTGTGGTAGAACACATCTTAGCAAGACATCCGCAACCGTGCGATAATACAGCTTCTCCACGACAATCTCAAAATTCCGGCTTCTAATAGCCATCCGGCTCCGTTGATGTCTGGATAAGAATGAAGGCATTTCTCCACTGTCTAGAAAATGGAACATCTCCTCATACCAAGTCCATGGAATGTTGGACATCATCCGAGGTGGTTGCATAACTGTAAGATCATCCGCAATTGCTCCTGTCAAAAAGAGAGACGCATCCAAAAATTCATCAGCCACCCCCCTCGGTGGCTCGCCGGAATCTAGCCTAGAAAAGTAATCAGCAATCGCATGCTGGGCTCCTAGACGATGTATTACCTCAAAATCAAATTCTTTTAACAAGAGCACCCATCGAGCCAATCTTCCTGTCAAATTCTGTTGGCGCGCTAGGTATAAAACAGCCAAATGATCCACATGAAAGGAAAACCGCCGGCCCAAGAGATAATGACGAAACTTTTTCACCGAACAAATCATCCCTAAACATTCTCTTTCTATCACTGTATATTTTTTTTTGCGGATGATAATCTTTTGCTGGCATAATAGACAGGCCAAAACCACCCTTGAGTTTGTTCCTGCATCAGCACACTGCCAATAGCCCTGTCAGAAGCATCCACAAAAACATGAAAATCCTGACCTCAATTCGGAGGGATCATGATCGGAGCTTTGGACAGGTGAATTTTTAATCTCCTAAAGGCCAGATCACATTCCTACGTCCATTCAAAAACTTTCGCATGTGTTGACTGATTAATAGGGATTGCCAAATGCGCAATAAACCTCAAATGCCTCCCATGCCAACGAGCTTGGCCCAGAAATACTGCACACTGCTTCGAATTTATCGACGGAGGCGCTTCCATAATTGCGGCTATTTTATCCGGATCCACTAAAATGCCATCCTCAAAAATTACATGATCCAATAATCTCCCACTTTGCACTACGAATGCACATTTTAGAGGATTTAAACTAAATTTCACCTCTCGACATTTCATAAAACATAATCGCAATTGCTTCAAATGCTCTAATTGCGCTACAAAGACACTGAGATCATCCAGAAAGATTCTTATAAAATCTATCAAATAGGGACCAAAAATTTGGAACATATCCCTTTGAAAAGTTGATGGTGCATTCCATAATCCAAACCACATTACTGTGCATGCGAAAACGCCCCATGCTGTCATAAAAGTTGTTTTAGCCTGATCACCTACAGCCATCCGAATTTGGTTATATCCACTAAACCCATCCAGAAAAGAATACATCTCGTGCCCTACCACATCATCCAAAATAGAATCCAGAAATGGAAGAGGAAAAGGATCTGGAAGAGTAGTTGCATTCAGCTTCTTATAATCCACACATATGCAAATTTGCTTGTTTTTCTTTGGTACCACCACAATAGGAGAAATCCATTCGGGATTATCAATAGGGGTAATAAAACCCACCTACAATAGACGATCAATTTCCACCTTAACTTGCTTCGCTACATTCGGATTCATCCTATATGAATGCTGCTTCACTGGCAACGCATCTAGTTTTAAATGAATCGTATGCTGATAAAACTTTGGATCCAATACTTTCATGTCCGCATACTCCCATGCAAAAACATCCTTGAATTCTATCAACAAAGTAATCAAGTCTCCTCGCCTCAAGTTTTTTATTAATATAAATGGGCTGAGACTCCGCTTGATCTCCTAGAAAGACCATCTCTAGTTCATCTTCCTTGACCCTTGTAATTTTACCCATTTGTGCTTCAAACGCACGTTCTTGCCTAATAATTTCCTCCAATGATTCGGGAACAGGCAAGACTTTTTCTTGCTCCCCTGGCTCTGCTATTCCTGGGGCCCTTAAAGATTTCCCCTCCAATATCATAGAAACATCTGCAAGATAGAGGGAAACTAAATCTGGGTTAGCCTTCAAGAATTACTCCTCTTCATCCTCTTCTAATCCTTCCACCATATTCATTCTCTCTGCTATCACAGGCCATGTTGCCTGAACTGGTCGTCTGTATGTTCCCAACATCACCCGAACTTTCCTGTGACCCTTTTTAACTGTAAGCATATTTGTCTCCAAATTATGCTTTACCCTGGCTTGACGTAACCATGGTCTCCTCAAAATAATATGATAATCCTGACTGTGATCCTCAATATTTAAGACTACTAAGGAAACAGCAAAAGACAAGCCAGCTACATCCAGCAGAATGCCTCGGAGCAATCCCACTGGCTATACTCTTCTCTGATCTGCCATGCGAACTACAAAGGGTGCAGGTTCCCAATCACTAAGGCCAAAGCGCTCACAAGCCACTTGAGTAATAATATTCACTCCCGCACCTCTATCTAATAGCACTTTGTCGATGTATGTGCCATGATATCTTATTGAAAGCTCCAGAATGCGAGTATCCGGGATCCTAGTTGCTCATCCTCAACTACCACAATATCAACTTCCATCTCATTCATTTCTTTGGACTTATGACTTAGCAAATCATTATGGAACTTCGGAACCAATTTCAATAACGAGCCCAATCGTACTTGTAATGGTGATTCTAGAACTCTAAATCCCAATTATCCTCTTCCATAGTATCTACCTTGTTTCGGACTTTCCCCTCTTTTGTTTTCAGAGAAGAGGTCGATGGTCCTGATGATTGCAATGGTGGTACTGAATGTGGCATCCAAGTTACAGTCTTTTTTCGTACATTTTCTTGAGTTGCCCAATCCAGAAGCTTAACGTCGGCTGTTGGTACCACATTTTTACCAGAACGAGTAATTAACGAAACCATCGAGTCTGATTACTCCAGCCCCTCAATCTAAACCATAGACACACTCGGCTACTTTTCAGAAGCACGTTCTTGTTTCTTTCGATCATACTACATAGCCCCTGAACACTCAGACCGTCAATGCCCATCTCCGAAACAAAAAAGGTAGGTCTTGGGTCGATTAGGATCTCGGCCACCTCTTCCACGACCGTGAACCCCTCCTTGACCCCGTCCACTGGCTTGTCCTTAAAAGGGCACCTCTAATGTATGAGCGTGAGCCATTGCCACCGCAGGCTCTTGTCCATGCCCTAACTATTGTGGCTGCCATGTAGAAGAATCCAGACTCCTACGACCACGACCATTGTAATAACATTCCACTGTATTATGAGTGTTGGCTGTGCAAATCGCACACCATTTCTGATTCATTGCACACTCTTGAGTGGCATGTCCCGTATTCCGGCACTGAGTACACCACAGTTCCTTCAAACTTTTAACTATCGTAGAAGATTCCGTCGATCCACATGCAACACCTTTCCCTTGACACTGGGATTTTCTTCGAGGTGCTTCCTCCGATTCTTTCACCGAACCACTGCTGCCTGAATCTGAGGATTCTTAGTCTGCAATTTCCGACTCCGAACTATCACTGCCACTTCCCTGAGATTCTTGCGATCCTTTTTTTTTATTTGTTTGGGGATTCCGTATCCTTTAAAGCCTCAGTTGCAACAGCCCTTGCAATCACATTATCCAATGGAGTGGTTACCTTATCTACTATTGTCATAGCAGTTCTGAGATCCTTATTGAGTCCTCGTAGAAAATAATCATTTAAAACCTCGGCTGCTGGCCGTTGTGCCTGAGGTACCTGCTGCAAAAGCATCCGAAACTTTGTAGCATAATCCTCCACTGGCAACGACTTTTGGTGTAGCATCCAAAGCTTTTCCAAATGTTGAGAGACCGTCTTTTCCGTTCTAAATCATCGCAAGAACTCTCTAGACCTTTTGACATACGTCTGAAAGCGATCGTCAGGATACTCTGACAGCCATTGTGCAGCTTTCCCCGAAAGTGTGGATTCAAACAACGATTGTTGATGGAGAGGAACCACAACGCCAGGATGATTCAATCCATACACTTTATTAAATGGTCGCAAATGTGCATCAAGGTCAAGAAAAGGGAAGGGCTCGTAAGCAGGTGTCAACCAATGAGGGAGGCAATGCGAGGCAGTGAAGTGGCATAGGGCGATACCAGTAATGAGGCAAAGACAAAGGTCATGAGAGCACAAGGTGGCAATAGGTGATAATGACAATGAGGCGGGGTTAAATATTTTTTTTTAAAGTTGGTAAATGACCGTGGAGAATCGCATGTGTGGTCGACTAGTCACGGTATCTTCTTGCGAGGCATTATACCAGCTATGTTGGATTCGAATCTCGCGTCCCACTTTTGAAAGGTAAGATCTCAAGCTGGTGGATAAGTCTCAGGTCAGGTTGAAGGAATCTTTGAAACTAATGAATAAAGCAAGCTTCAAGACAGTATGGATGCACCACAATCTGGGAAAATTAAAAAGCCTTTGAAAACATTAAAAGTGAATAATTGTAGGATGAGTTTAGAAAACGAAAAAACAAGTGGAAGTGGAAAGTAAAAGACTTTTTGTGTTTATATAAAGAGAGATGTTGGAGTGCACATTCCTACATTTGTTTTTTTCTTTGTTTAATCTCCCTTTAGGTTTTTCTTCTCTTTACAATGTCCTTGCACTATGGAAGTAGTGAACATATTTATTTATCTATACACATGGAGCCCATTTTACATGCACATTATTTAATAACATTTCCTCTAGTTGAGAACCTTTGAAAGACCATACAACTTAATAAAAAATGATCAAAAGGTTTTCATGGATTGTCTTAATTTATGTGAATGTGTACTCCCCACCACATGTTTATTTCCCAATTTAAGCTGGAGTTCCCTTGCAATATTCCAATATAAATCGTAGTCCTTTGATTTTTCACCATCTTCAAATAGACAAAAGAATTTAAGTTACATAAAAATCACCACTAAAGATTGAGGGCTTTTATCGGCATTTTGTACTTTTGAATTCAATAGAGAGGATAGTTGGAGGTCCCTCCTCACGCCACTATGGATGGTATTGAAACTGATAGCCTAGAAGAGAGCTACAACATCCGAGAGGGTTACAAGAGCTGAGAGGGTGATAGGAGCGGCCAGGAGCCATGGTTATGGGGCTTGATGAAGGGTTGAGATGCTTTTACCTTTGTAGGGGTGCCTTTATAACATGGGGATCAGTGGTGATGATATGGTCCTTGTGGCCAGTTGTGAAGTACGTAGTAAACACCAGCCATGGCGAGCTCGACATGAAGAGAGGAGTGGGAGGGCCACTTGTGTGAGGAGCAGGAGCGGTGTGCGAGTCTCGAGTGCATACATGCGAGAAAGACACAGACACAAGGTATAGTGGAGCATAGAGTGAGTCAGGAAAACTCACAGCTCCTTATTCATATATTATATAAAAGAATAAGATAATGGATTAAAAATAGTAGTGGGCATCCACTGGCTAGTTGGCATGTACCACAATAGTCTCCCACTTGAAGGCCAAAGTAATCATAAAACAATTCGGTGTCTTCACCCTATACCCATCATCTCCTTGCAATGTGCAAACCGCTCGGAGGGTAGGCTCTTCATGAGAGTATCTATAGAGTTGTCATACGTATGAGCCTTGACTAGCTCAATGCGCTTGCTATCCAATATGTCGTGTATCACATGATAACCGCATGGACTTTTATGTGTTTTGTCTTGGAGTGAAGCACGGGGTTCTTCTCTAATGCAATCACACTTTCACTATCACAATGCAAAACTTGAGTGTGAGTAATGCCAGATCTCCCATTAGGCGACCACATAGCTTCCTTACTAGCATAAAAAATTGTCACCTACTTTGCCTCTATGGTGGAAGATGACATACAATCTTGGAGACATGATCTCCATGAGATGGATGCTCAAGAAAATATGAATACATAGCAAGATGTTGATCCTCTAGTGTCAAATATGCAATTTGCATATTCCACGTCTATATAACCCACAATGGATGCATCGCTACTCCCAAAGCGTAATCACTTGTCTGTCGTACCTGTTATGGATTCTTGAGAGTCAGTCGCTGCCTGCATCATCGCCTATGTCACCGCCTACATCATTGCTAGAAGGCTCTAGAAGAATCTAGAAGGATCTAGAAGATTCTAGAAGTTTTTAGAAACATGGAGAAGATTTTGGAAGAATCTAGAAGTTTCTTGAAAGCTCTAGAAAGTTGAAGAAGTATCTAAAAGGTTCTAGAAGAACTAGAAGGATCAAGAAGTTTCTAGAAGCTTGGAGAAGATTCTGGAAGAATCTAGAAGTTTTTGGAAATATTTAGAAAGTTGAAGAAGGATCCAGAAGGTTCTAGAAGAACTAGAAGGATCAAGAAGGTTCTAGAAGATTCTAACCTCCTCAAGAAGAACCTAGAAAGTCCTAACCTCCTCAAATAACCTCCTCAAGCACTAGTATAAATAGGGGTCTAGGGCCACAAGCCCCTCAGTCTTGCCAACACCAGTTGTGAGCCTCCTATGAGGAAATCCCTCTTCTAGTTCTTGTCTTGTCCTTGCAATCAAGCCTTGTCTTTTACTCAAGTCATGTAATCCAAGTCTTGTATCTAGCTCTCTTAATAAAGTATTAAGTCTTGTAATCAAGATTAAGCTTATCATCAAGTCCCAAGTTCTTGTACATTGTGAGCGCCTCCTCTTGCTCTCCTCTAGCTCTATACGCGCTCATAACAGTACCTTTCAAATATCTCAAGATGTGCTTCACTTCTTCCGAACGCTTTTTGCTAGGATTTTTCATAATCTGTTGAATAGTCCCACTGCAAAACCAGTGTTCAGTCTCATAACTACCATGGCATACATAAGATTGCCAATTGTTGAAGACTCAAGACACCTTGACCATTTTTGCGTTCTCAGCATCAGACTTGGTAATATCATTGTTGCTAAGTTTTGCATATGCTTGCATTGGGGTACTGAATGTAGATCCCCCCCCCCCCCCCCCCCCCCCCCCCCCCCCCCTATACATTAAAATGTTGCAAGACCTTGTGGATATATGTTTCTTGAGATAACTCTAGAATTCTACATTTCCTATCCCTCTTCATATGCATACCAAGAAAGTTTTATCTCCCAAATCCTTCATAGGAAACTCCATGCTAAGTGACTTCTTCAAGGTGGAAATCTTGTCTTTGGACTTTTTGACTGCATACCCTTGGGATTGCATGTACTTGTCAAACTTCATGTACCACTACCTTGAGCCTTGTTTTAGGCCATACAATGCCTTATGCAATCTACACACCAGTTCTACCCTCGTAGGCTTCTTATGTTTCACTCCCCTTTGGGTGTTTCATGTAGAAATCTTCTTCTAGATCCTTGTGAAGGAAAGTCGTCTTCACATCCATCTAAACAATTTGCATGTTCTTGTGGCTATTCATCCAACCAAAAGATGCAACATAGTCATCTTGATCATTGGAGGAAAAATCTCATCAAAATTCACGCCCTTATTTTTCTTGAAACCCTTACCAACCAATTTAGCCTTGTACTTAGGTTCAAGATCCTTTGTCATGTACTTCTTCTTATACACCCATTGGCAAGCCAAGGTTTGTTTTCCCTCTATCAGCTCTGCTAGATCAGAATTCTCATTTGCCACAATCAAGTTATACTCAATAGCCTCTTGGTAGTAGCAGGTAGGCTCCCATTTCATGCTATCCTCCATCTCAATAGCCTCTTGGTAGTAGCAGGTGGCTCTTCGCAGTCAGTGAGTTAGGGACACAAGATACATGTATAGATCTCCTCATTGCCTGGCTATTGGACTCTTCTCTCTTAGGAGCATCAATATCTCTCTCTAGAGCACTACTAATAGTAGGTACATCCTTAGTAGACTAAGATGTATGCATAATCCGACTTGAGACCACATCCTCGAATCTCACTTTGCGATAATCTCTTTCACAAGATGTCTCTGCATCTTTTATTCTCACCTACAAATAACTCTCCAAGATTTTAGGTGTCAGAGATGACAACCCATCTCTCCATTTGATACACGTGTAGATCTCCCCGTTGCTTAACTCTTGGACTCTTGTCTTTCAACATCATGAGTAGATCTCTTTGGAGCGCTACCGGTAGTAGGTACATCGCTAGTAGAGTGAGATGTTTCCGTATCTGGTGGACTTGAGGCTACATCCTCAAATCTCACTTTGTGATACTCAACCTCTTTCACGAGATGTATGTGCATTGTCTATTTATTAAAGATCTCTTGTGATTTGCGAATAACTCTCCCAGATTTTGGGTTCTAGAGATGATAACCTATCTCTCTATCTGTACCATATCCAATGAAGATGCATTTTTGTGACTTGGGGTTCAGCTTCTTTCTAAGATCTTTTGACACATGTGAGAATTCCTCACACATAAACACGCGTAATCTATCATACTTAGGCTTCTTGCATGTCCACATCTACTACAAAATCTTGTAGTTCAATGGTGTACTATGCGACCTATTGATAATATGCACCGTTGTCATAACAGCCTCTCCCCAAAACTCTTGATGTGAATTTTCCATATATAGTATGGAAGTGGCTCTCTTTTGAATACTCCTATTTGTGCACTCTTCAACTCCATTATGAGTAAGTGTGCGTGATATAGTAAATTGCCTCTCCTTGTCAGGATGCAAAGCCTTCAACTTCTTGCTTAACTAATTTTTTGTCAAAGCTAGGAACTTCTGGAAGATAATAAATACTTCGTCTTTCCTCTTCAAGAGGTAGATCCACATCTTTTGAGTAGAGTCATCTATAAAAGTCAGGAAATATAGTGCCCGCCCCCCCTCCCCCAATCCCCTCAAGAGACTTATGTGGCATATGCCCACATAGATCGCTATGAATCAAATCTAGAGGATCTCCTAACTTCCTATCCACCAATGGTGATTAGGTAAGCCTAGTTTGTTTTCCGTAATGCAATGCTCACACAAACTAAAAACAGAATATTTTAACATAGAGATATAGCCAAAATAATGTACTTGCTTATTTCCCTTCTGATTCATATGACCAAACTGGCTATGCCACAACTCAGTAGAAGGTATCTCGGCTACATAGATAGAGCTATCTTTTGTAGAATAGACATACAAGGAATATAATGGGCCAGAATTTTGGCCTTAGAGACCCAATTACCTTTTCTGATCATCTAGAAACAATTTCCAAACACTATAGTGTATCCAAGATCATCAAGTTGTCTTGTTGAAACTAAGATCTGTGTTAGCGTTGGCACATATATAACACCTTGTATCATGAACCCAATATCATTGCGCATAAAAAATTTTACATCTCCAATGCCACATATCTCAACCTGATGAGAATGAGCCAGCTTAGCTGAACCATGTGTAGAATCCTAATCGGAGAACCACTCCTTGTGAGAGGAGTAAAATGAAAACTGACACGCGAGCATATTACCCAATTTTGTGCATAGCATTCTTTAAGAGCTAACAATGCCTTTGGACTCAAATAAAAAGTGTAAAGACTAGTACATATGATGGGTGTAGCACGCCATGAACAACATCATGTGGAGATTCAACGACATTGAGCTCTTCTATCTTCACACTACTCTTAGGAGGTGCAAAACTTATAACAATGACTTTACCATTCTCTCTTTGCAACAAATAAAATCCTTTTTCATGTGTTCTTATGACAATGATAGCATTCAATGTTTCTTGTGTCACATCCACGAGTCTTGCTATGTGCATTCTTGCAATCTTGAGAATGATCACGTCTAAAACTATGAACTCTCCACCTTTGATTGTTCCTCTGGCTACTCCCACTTGCTATATATGCATCAGTATGTCCACTAGTGTCAAGAGACTGATGCCGAATCTCTTTCGTGAGTAGCACACTGATGAAACCACTAAAACAAGCATGCCCCTTTTGGGATGGAGTTACTAATGGGGGTGTTAAACATATCCCATTATGCAGGTAAAGAATATAGAGAGAAAAAGTCTTTCATTTCATCATCAAAATTAAGTCCCTTTGATGTCAACTGAGTAAACACACTGTTAAACTTGTTCAGGTATGAACTGACATTGCTACCACTTTTCATGTTAAGATACATAAGCTTCTTCATTAGAAACACTTTGTTGGATGCACTCTTAACATCCCATGCTAAGCATAAAAAATCCTGAAGTTTTTTAACATTGGTCTTGTCCATAATCTTGAAGAATATATACTCACCAAGATGCAACCTAATAGTTGTTATGGCACGAGCATCGAGCTCCTCCCATTGATGATCAGTGTACACACCCTCTGTGTGCTCTTTCAATGGTGCTACAAGTTCATTTTTTATTAGGACCTCAAGCATTCTTTACTTCCATATGGTGAAATTTGTGCCATAAAATTTCTTAATGTAGTAATCTTCTTTTTTAGAAGATCCATTCATACTGCAAGAAAGTAAGGCTAAGAATTTATGGCAAAAATTTTAGTAGATTCTCACTAGATGGAGATCAAAATATCAACTAGAAACTTGGCAAAAGCCATGCAATATCACTGCAAAAGAGTCTTATAAGGAAACTAGAGGACTCACAAAAAAAAAATCCAACAGTTTCTCTGAGCAGAGATCATAATCTCAAGCCAAGTCAAGAAAAATTTAGCACATAAAATATCAAGAGTTCTCTCTGGGCATAAAATGATTAGCAAATCAAACACATGGATAGTCCATGTAGAAGGGAACACATTGCAAAGGCTGAATGAATGTGTTCATTTAGCTAAACATTGGATTTTCTTGAAATGAAAGAACATCAATGAACATGGACAACACATCAAACTTATCCTTGGCATGTGGTAATCTATATGAGGACTTAATTTGTAAGTGAAATTTTAAATTTATAACATCAAAGCTTGTAAGTATAGTATATTTACTTGAGCACATCTTATTTCTTCTTATGGCCAGGTACACAATGTATTGTCCACAATTATTGATGGATAGTTTGCTATCAAGGCCTCAAGATGAGGCTTGCAAATATTAGGTTTGTGGTGTGACTCCAAAATAGAGGTCTCCATCACGTATATCTTCCACATGCATGGAGGCAATGGGCTATATGGTGGGATGATTGAGCACCGAAGATCTTGGGCGAAGTAATCTCGTGAAAAATGTAATCTTGGGCACCCGAGTTTATTTCACCCTCCTTGCCCCCCTTCCACATCAAAAATCAAACCCACAACTTGGGGATGACCCTAACCGCATCGCCCATGCACCCCTTTATGGAATGTAAGCGGCATCCTTACCTTTTGATGTGCAAACATATCATAGGGTACTAAAGTAAACTTGATACCCTAGTTTATTTTCTCTACAAAATCTATGACACTCAATTGACATTGGGTCCCTAGATGAATGGGGGCCTCTAATGCCATCTCCTATGCCTACCCCTACCAACAATCTCAACTTGGTGGGTTCCTCCAAGTCTACTCAAGTTGGCACCCTCCCCAAAAGCACCCTTGCTTTGCTTTCATCTCTTCAAGCTTCTCTACCCCGCCCTTGGCCAAGGATGCCCTTGTGAACCCTTTGATTTGTCACAAAATCTAACTCTTACTTTAGATTCAACAGAATTTTAACATATGAAAGGAGAGAGTTTTCCTTAAAAGAGACAAAAAGAGGAGATTATAGGTTGTGCCGAACTGATTTCTTTATAGAATTTTACATTAAAACATTAAAAGCATGCACATAATTCAAAGATAACACCACAATTAAGATTGAAAAATTCATGAAGATTGGATTTTCTTGGAACTGGTCGACCCTTCGAAAGGTCTTTGTAATATAATTATCTCTCAAGTGAGCTTTGATTACAACACAACTTGTGCTCTTGCAAAGCTTCCCTTGAACCAAGAAGATGGTGTTCTTCAAGATTACATGGTATAAACCTCTTTCCCAAGCCCTAAACACCCCAATGGGGAGAAAGAATTGCAGGGTAAGAGGTAGATGAGGGTGAAAGAAGTATTTTTCAAACAAGAGAATTTCTACTTCGAGCAGTGTAACTAAATATGGCTAATAACATTGATTGTAGCGGAATTAGAGTGACATTAGTGAGTGTTTCCTTAATAAAATTCTTAATGAACATAGAGAGAGCACGTGATTGAAGGTAGCAAAATAAACATTATACATAGTTAGCTTGGCATGAACAATACTTGCAAGAGAGAGAGAGAATTAGAGAAATTGACAACAATTTAGGACCAGATTTACTTGGAGCCGGTCCCCCCTTCAAAAGGCTTTTGTATTATAGATTCTCCCATAAAGAGAGACTTGGTACAATATATTTTTTGTATTCATTGATACCTTGTTGATGCTATGAAGATGCTAAGCTTTGTGCACCAATATTAATTCTGTAATGAACTTGCAATAACATGAACTTATCCCCGGCCTCAATCTCAAGACCTCAAACACCTTCAAAGGTGGAGAGAGAAAACAGGAAGTGAGGGAAGGGAACAGAAGAAGTTGTATTCTTACGACAAAGAAGTAGTCTCCTCACATATCATTACTCTTAGAGTATAACATAGCATAGTAATGGAGATGAAGAAAATGATAAGCATTTCTTTGAAGCTTGACTCTTGGTTGGATTTGCATTCCATAGCCCAAGAGGTGTTGGTGTAGGCTCCCAACTTATCAAGCTTGGAGAAGGAGATGGAGTTCTTGCTCAACACATGAGAGAATGTGTAAGTGTGTGTGTGTGTGTGTGTGTGTGTGTGTGTGGGTGTGTGTGTGAATGTGAAAAAAGGAGGGCTGCCTTGGTCGACCCCTCTCTCTCTTTACCCTAGCAAGCACCCCATTGGCCCATGCCAAGGCCTAGCCAATCACAGACTTTGGTTATGTCATAATAATCAATATCTAATTCTCCTAAATGATTTTCTCATATTAAACTGATCATTTAATGTGGGGAAGTGCCATGGGAGAAAAAGCTAGAATATTGGTTAAGCTAGCAGACCGGCCACAGTAGGGATCCAGAGGAGGGAAAATAGGGATCCAAAGGGGGGTCCATCTGCAAAAGAGCCATGTGCAACAATGGGCTAAAAAGACCCTAAGGTTCAGCCCATTAAGACTTCCAAAATGCTAAGGTTCCAAAATTCAAAGGTTGTGTCCAAAGGTCAACCCTAGGGAAATTGGATGCTTTGTGTGTGACCAAAAAGTCTTTTCAAATCCCTACATAGGAGGGGGCGAGCCTTGGGAGTAGGGGATGAGAGAGAAAGTCACACACACACACACACACACTCCCTTTACACAAAGGGAATTAGGGACACATGTCAGCTCCCTAGCCCAGATGCCCACAAGGTGTGCCCAATTCCTATTGGATGGCCTTGGAGGTGAACCAATGAGAATTAGGCTAGAGTAAATCTAGTTTAATTAATTTAAAAACACTTAATAAAAGAACCAATGAGAATTAAGTCTCCTAGATGACTATTGGACAGTCTCCCAAGGGGTCCAATGAGCATTCAGCAGCCCAATGGCTTACCTGATTCCTATTGGCCAGGAGGCAAAGGGGTCCAATGAGAGTTTAGTTTAATTATTAAATTACCTAAAGCTCTCACAAAAGGGGAAAGGGGGACACATGTCAGAAGGCTATCCCTTATGCTCCTTATAATCATTGGCTTGACTTGGGGAGACCCAATGAGGGTAGAGGAAGAGCAAATAGCAAGAGGGCTCGCCCAAGAGAGAGAGGGGGCTGATTTTTGCAAGGCATTATCAGACACACACTCACACACAGTCTATATGTGAAGAAAAGAAGACTATCTCTTCCCAAGCTTTAATGGAGAGCTCATCACCTACTCCAAGCTTGTGAGATAGAAGCCTACATCGACACACTCTTGGCATGTGGATGCAAATCCAACCAAGAGCCAAGCTTCAATGCATGCTCATCTCCTCTACCAAGCTAATTACTAAGCTAAGCTATGCTAATATGAGTTATTATGTGAGGAGATGTACATCTTTCTCGTAAGATACTCCTTCTTCCTCTCAATCTACTCTCATACCCTGCTAGCTCTCACCATCTTCGAAGGTGTGTGAGGTCTTGGGTCTGAGACCGGGGATAATTTAAGTTGTGTTTGCTAAGTTTTTTGCTTAGTGCATGAAGCTTTCATCTTCATTGCACTAGCTAGTCTTGAAGAAACACAAAGAATTGTATTGTACAATGTCTCTCTTGATGGGAGAAACCATAATACAAAGCCTTTTGGAGGGGGGACTGGCTCCATGCAAATCCGGTCCTCAACTGTTGTCAATAGCTTAATTTCTCTCTCTTTTGAAAGTATTGTTCATGCTATCTAACTAGGTGTTATGCTTTTTGTTGCTGTCTCCACCCAAGCACTCTTGTAATTCTCATTAGGAATCTATTCTAATGAAATGCCCACTATGTTCATGCTAAATTCCGCTACACACAAGTTTTTAGGCCATTAAATGTTACAGGTTATGTCTAGCAATAGGGATAGAATTTGGAGAAGTGTCCTTCTTTCCCCCTTTGAGAGAGAGAGAGAGAGAGAGAGAGAGAGAGAGAGAGAGATTTAGAGAGAGAGAGAGAGAGATTAATTATTTATTTAAATGCATCTAAATTATAATTGGAACCCCTTAAAGGCCATCCAATAGGATTCATGCACACTATGAGGGCAACATGGCTAGGGGCTTGACATGTTTCCTTTATGCCACTTGAGTCTTAGGCTCGCCTTGAGTGTGTGTGTGTGTGTGTGTGTGTGTGTGTGTGTGTGTGTGTGTGTGTGTGTATGTGTGTGTGTGTGTGTGTGTGTGTGTGTGTGTGTGTGTGTGTGTGTGTTCTTTCTCATCCCCTACCTTTAGGGCTCACCCCCTCCTTTGTAGGGTTCATGTTTGACTTGAACACCTCAAGCACCTTGGTCATTAAGCACCTCAAGCACCTTAGTCAGCTCAAGCACCTCAAGCGCATGCCTAGCTTGCCTAGGGTCTAAATTACCTAAAGGTCCTAGGTCTAAGAACTTTTAGCACTAACCTTTGGAGGTATTTAATGAAGCTAACCCTAAGGTCTTTTAAGCTCCATTATCTGCTCATTTCTCTTTGCTAGACCATCTCCTTTTTGGACCCCCAATGAGATGTAGCATTTTCTCCCTTTGGTTCCGTGTTGAGATAGATCTTAAAGCACATATCTATATTCTAACTCTTATTTCCATTCATTTTCCCACATTAAATGATCAGTTCAATATGAGAAAATCATTTGGGATAGGTAGATACTAGATTTTATGACATTACCTCTCTCTTGAAACCATAGTTGTCCTCGACTATAAGGAAGAGAAGATAAAGCCTTAGTCATTAGTCTACGCCAGGGCCTCCACTAGGAAATATGTAAGATAGCATGTGTGAACAAAATAAGGAAATAATAATAAGTGTTAACCCTCACGGCACACGGACACCCTATGATCTATAAACATTGTATTATTTAGAGTCAGGTACCGGGCTTGTCGGACCAATAGGAAAAGGGTAAGAGTGATCGCCGATGAGAGGCGCACTCTAACACGAACATGCTAGGGTTAGTTGGCTAAGCATGGGCGCCCAAGTGTGAATGGGGTGAGCTCCTATAAAAGCCAACTAAACCTAATTTTTACTCATTCTCTCATTTGTGCAATAGAAGAGTGCTCTTGCTCCATCTCCATCTTCTTCTTCTTCACCTCCTTGTGTGTGTGTGTGTGTGTGTGTGAGAGAGAGAGAGAGAGAGAGGGAGAGTGTGTGTGCGATCGAGCATTACGAAGGCACGATGGCGGCAAAGCGGTTGAGCACGGCACGACTGCAGCTTCTTCTTCATCGCGGCGAGGAATCCACCACAAAGGCGAGCGTAGAGCGGTGAGTGACACACCCTTTGTTCTCTTGAGCTTGCTATTTTAGGCTTGTTGTGTGCTTGGAGCCGTTTGTGGCTCGCACACGGTGTATTGGCAAGTCCCTTGCTTCGACAGTGCGGCAAGGAGCGCACATTTTTGGCGCCGTTGTCGGGGATATGCCCTACACTAAGCTCGGTTAGCACTTTACGCTTCCTTGTGGTGCAATTTCTATCATAGGAAAGGCAGGGAAGGAGTGTGTGGAAATTTCTGTTTTTTGCGTTTTTCTGCATTTTCTGTCAAGTTTCAATTTCTGCTATTGTCTGTGCTTTTTCAATTTTTTGCATTTCTTGCGTTTTTTCAATTTTTGCAATTCCTGCATTTTCAATTTCGGCGTTTTCAGTTTCCCCAAGCCCAAGCCCAAGCCCAAGCCCAAGCCCAGGCCTCAGTCCTCAGTCTTATGATATATACTAGACTCACTCTTATATATATACCCTACTCCCTCAAGAGAGAATGAGAGCATGTGGGACAAGTCCTCCACTCTCCTCCTTTCTCTTCCCACTTGCACCCTTAGACTTTCTAGTTTGGGCCTAGTTCCCTACTGGAAATTGACAGTTTTAGGGATTCCGAGGGCATAGAGTGACCAAACAGAGGGCTATAAAGCACGGCACGACCCTCTGACCGATACGCTCATTTCGAGCTATCACACGGCCCATTCCACGACCGGCTCTAAAAAATCTAGCAAAAAAACAAACAAAAAACACGCTAAAAACTAGTTACAAGGCCTCCTAGAGCAGCTTTTTGACACCTTAGGGTATCAAAAGCACATGCACTTACGCTCTGGGCGGGTGCTAGAACACGAGCATATTGAGGGTGCCTCTGTTCATACGGACACCCATTACCCATCCACGATAAGCTCTAGACCCTCAGCGGGGACACAAGGTAGCACCACCCAAGACCCTAAAATAGCCGCTAGTGATTCCTCCTCCGACTCAGAAATCATGGAAGCATACCCTACCCAAAACACTGAGAGAGAAGTCCATGCACCTCCCGAAGCTCCACAGCCTAGTACTAGTATGTTTAGCCGTTTCATGGAAACATTAGGTAGAGCTACTCGCTCGGAACCTGATGCAAATGAAGCACACGAAGGGGGTGGGGAAGTGGACTCTCCTTTCACATCGCAAGTGGACCCCACACCCCCAAAGAGTGTCCATGTGGATATCCTACCAACTTCTTACCAAGAAGGCCCTGTTGAGCTGCCTCCTTCAGAAGTTCCCTCTAGAGTACCGTTGGTGACAAGTAAAACCACGGGGAGCAATATTGCTTCTACCTCACAAGAAACCGTTAACACGTCGACTCTAGAAGGATGGTTCATTAATGATCATTGTACATACGACCTCCACATTGAGGTGTTGACGGATCTACACTCTGGCCACGCCTACCATGTAGGATGGATAGAGATTGTACAATCCACCTCTAGTGCCACGAGCATCGAAGATCAACAGAAAATGATCTGTAATGTTATCCATGGCATTATTCAATCAGAAAGGCAAAACCGAGGGGTAAATATACTCTCAACTGGCCCCATGAGATTCATGGATACGAGCAAGGCTCAACAGCCTACTCTATCACAAATGGAGACTCCTCTAATGAGCCCCATGGACCCATCTTACGTCATTTCACCTGGGGTCTCTATGCAATCTGAGCCTCCGAGCGAAAACTTTAGCTTCCCTAACTTGGCTCAACCCTCTATCAAGGAAAACACAGTGCTCACTCCATGGATAAGCCTGACAGAGAATGTACCGATGACATCTACGGTTAGCGCAGTGCCACTACCTAGTGTCGTAGTACCTAATATGGGGCCTCGACCGTATGTGCCTCTAGCCCCTTATGCACACATGGCCCCCACACCTCCAATTGTACCACTTGCTTATGCTCCTCGAGTGCCGCTCCCTAGCCCTTATCCGAGTGGACCTATGCCCGGTTATGTTCCATATCCTGCATCATCCACACATATGCCAAGACCGGTACCCGTCCCTCTCCCACATATGATTCCAAGAGTACCTCCACGGGCCCTGCCTCCTCACATAGGTGACTTGGCAGCGTTTGCTCAAACCATAGGTCGATCTATCGCGGAAAATATGCGTCATGCATCTGATAGAGAGCCTAGAAGTAAGGCAGTACAAATTGCCAAACTCAGGCAAAAATTCAATGGGGACGAAGATGCTAGGAAACACATTGAAGTGTTTGAACAAGTATGTGATTCCTTAGGGGAACGCAACGAACTACATAAGTGCAATGCCTTAAGCTTGACATTAAGTGGGAAGGCTGGAGATTGGTATAGGACCCTAAGGGTGGACGAGAAAACAATCTACCCTACCCTTCGAAGGTTGTTTCTAAAGGAGTACATACGAGAAGGTGTGCTTTGGGGTGTAGCATCTCAGCTACAGAAGGCCGAACGTAAGGAAGGAGAGTCAGTAAGGGACTTCATTAGTCGTCTAAAGCACTTAAACTCTCGTTGCCCTATAAATGAGCGCTTCAACAATAACCAACTGCTTGATCGATTCATTCGAGGGTTGAGGAATGAAGGAATCTATAATGGACTAGTGATTAGAGGTATCACAACCTGGGAAGATGTCACTGCCAATGCAATCCAACTAGAGGACAACTTGATGATAGCAGGCATGAGGGTGTCTACTGACACGAGATCCACTAGCTCACAAGCCATTGAGTATGAACCCATGACTGCAAAGCCCATTGCCAATGAGCAAAAGGTATTTGAGACATTCTTGACAGACCTCACCAAGGCAATCCAAGAGTCTCTTAAGGATAATCGACCCCCTCAAAATAGTCACATGTATCCAAGAAGGGAGCAACAATGGTGTTCCATTTGCTTAGGTCCACATAGCACTAGTGAGTGCCCTACGTTTAGAGTAAAATTTAATGGAACTTCCAACGCATGTGGTAGGTATGGTCACCAAGCTAAGGATTGTTTAATGATCAAACGTATGATGGTAAATAGACCACCTGTAGCCTGGACGGATGCGCCTCGAGCTCCTGTATTGATGCTTACTCCACCTGTTGAGCAACTACCACAACACATGGTCCCTAGATCTCAAAATGTTGTACAAGCTACACCGCTACCACCTCCTGTGCTAGGACCGCAGCCCCCGCATCCAAGAGTCGCCCCTATGAACCAAGTGGGTTGCGAGCCATCAAATGCTTATCCAGATGGCTGTGAGGAGGAAATAGACACTAGTATTGCCTACGGACTTGATACATTGGAAGAGTGTCCTATATACTACATGGAAGATTGTTGGGGGCAAGTCAAGCCGGTTTATCAAGCTGCTGCTCTCGCATCCAGAGGTCAAAATATCAACACCCCGGATAGGAGGCCACCTCTTCAATGCTACGAGTGTGGTGGACCACATCGGGCAGCGGAATTCCCTATTAGGCTGCAAAAGAATGTTGCACAGATGCAAATGAATCAAGGGAGCATGTCTGCAATGCCAATACTCACATGTAATCGTTGTGGCATAGATCACTTGATTGCCCAATGCCCCTATAACCCAAATGCGCCTAAAATCACACCCCTGAATTTGGTCGAAATTGCTAGTGTGACATCGCCAATACCACCCGTCGCACCCGCTTATGCGATTACACGGTCCATGCTTCAAGGGCCAGGCCATATCCTCGAAGAGAGAGATACCGCGTCAGTTATCCAAGCAAAGAAAAAGAAGACACGAAGGAAGAAGTCGCAGAATACGGAAAATTCAAAGCCAAGTTCCAAAACAAACATAGGAACAGGAGATGACCCCGTGTATATGAATGACCTCGAGGATGATTCAGATTCAGTCGAGACAATGGAGACTAGAACCAATACCACAAAGAGAAAGACAGACAAAGAAAACCGTAACATGGAACCAAATGAAAATCGAATAAGAGAAAACCATAAGGAGCCTCTGAAAACACCACAAGTGTTTCCAAATCCAATCCAAGACCCCCAAGATAAACCGCAGGGGCAAAAAGGGAAAAATCGTAAAAAGAAGATTGGGACGTACCCAAACCCAGTAGACGAGATTGAGCAGGTGAAACATCTAAGAGGTTTAGTGGAGGAGACTCAAAGGAAACTAGAACCAGAACCCATGCATGTCAAAATTCATGACACAGTGTTTCCCACGCAAGTTCATCCACCCCACATGAACCATAGACCGTTAGCCATATCTAGTATCATCCAAGAAGGGAGTGAGGACGGGACATCAGAAAGTGAGCATACACCCTTCTTGTTGGAAAGGATGTTTAACGAAGGAATACCTGATCCCATTGAGGAATATGAGATTCCATCCTCACCAGTTCCTAGTAAAGGACCTACACCCTGCAAAACGCCAATGAATGTTGCCAAACTAGTGGACTTCATGTCTTCTGAGGTCCGAACCACGATCATAGCAAAGCTGTATGGAGATCCTGAGTTATTCCTTGCACTTCGAGCATTCCTTAACGGAGAGCTACGAACGGGATTACCGCAGTTTGCGCAACCAAATAGGCCTGACTCGATTATGATTGATGAGGAAAATCATGTGCAATCACTTGACTTAGATGGACACGAGTCTGTGATTGAGGTACCCATTAACGAATTAGGGCAGTATTTTGAAGGCGACGAGTCTAATGCGACCCTACCCATCACTACCAAGGGATTAACTATAAAGGGAATTCTTGATGGTGGTGCGGGAGTTAGCATCGTTACAAAAGATTGTTGGGAATCCATGGGAAAACCCCGCCTCAGTGTTACTAACATTGTGGTAAAGATGGCAAATGGTACCATAGCCAAACCTATGGGGATGCTCCAAGATCTTAAGATCAAAGTTCTAGGACACAAGGTACGACATACGTTCATTGTAATGGATTTCTCTAAACACCTTATGTCATATGAAATGATTTTAGGACGACCATTCATGAGGGAAGCACAAATGGTTCATGATTGGTCTAAAAATCATGTCTATTTGCAATTCCAAGACTTTGTCCTTAGAGTGGATTTGGTGACTGGTAAGGTACACCCCTTAGGGAGTAAAACCATTATTGATCATCGCTCTGACACCACAGTTCACTCGGCCCCACTACAATATTGTTACACTTGTAAGAAGGATACAGACATTGGCCAAGATTCTCCTTATATGGATATCCTACCTGGGATGACTGAGTCGGACAATGTGGATTGGGTCCACCTAGCATCAACCATAGACACTTGGGGAAATAGGGGGACGACCTGGGTAACACCTGAGGGGGATGAAATGCCTGTACCCTTAAATATGCTACAAGCAATGCATATCGCTTCCGACAAGACTCATCCTAATGTAACGAAGAAAACATACAAGTGGGTCCCTAAAGCTTCTTTAGTGACCATAGCTAGTGCTAAAAAACAGAAGCCTTGTAAGAAACGTACCACTCGCTCCAAGAAAAGTAAGAAAATGTTGCGATGGATCCCTAAACGACTATTGGAAGCCCAAGGCTACTATCAAGGAAATGATCAAATCTGGGTGCCAAAACGTAGATTGTGCTCTTACCTATCACCTGACCCAAGTGAGCCCAACCCCGTAGCTCCAAAACGAATCAATGATCGTGGAAAGGAAAAAATCACAGAATGCTACACACCCGCTCCCGAGCTAGTTTGGGTACCAAAGAAAGAACAATTTGTTCCACCTAGCTCAGGAAGGGGGGAGTCCCATGACGATTCTAGCTCCTCATGTAATACATCCATAGAGGTAAAAGCTACTACACAGCCTCCATCTATAGTAGTGGACCTCCATGAAGCTACAAAAGAATCCACACCTCCCAGTGTTCAAGAATCACCTGATGAACCACTTCAAGTTCGATTCTGGGAGAGTACCTTACCACCCTTGCAACTTGACGAGGCACCTAGGATAATAGAAAACTACTGGCAAAAATCCTCACCCATTACCAACTGGAACAATTGGTTTCAAAGGGTGACAAGCTCATTTCAAACGGTATGATCTACCCAAGGAAGGGGGGAGTGTTTGTGGACATCCATCATTCACTTGCTTCCCTCTCAACCTTTTTCCCTGACCTCTCAATTCTAATCTTAGGGAATGTACATATAAAGCTTTATACTCACAAAAAAAAAAAAAAAAAGCAAGAGCAATTAGCAAACGAGTATGCACATAAAAGTCAAAACATTGACTCAGACCTACACATGTCACATCTGGTACAGTGAAACAGAAACCTATGCCATAAAAAACCTTTGATCCTCATCACTTGAGTGATGGAGGGTAGGTAAGATTAGTACGATAGGAGTGTTTCTGTTTTAGAGTTGAGTGATTAGAAAAGTTCTCTTTTCCCAGTGATGTGCCTCCTAGAGGTATTGTTTGTGTTTCATAGTGTGTACAGGAGCGTGTTGCTATTGATAGGATTTGGACCTTCATGGAATCTTTCTCTCGTTCACACTTCAAATCAAGCGCGACCATCGACACAAACAGGTGTTTCTTGTCCATTAGCATTGCCCTTATCTTTTTGCATCCATGTTTGTCTGCTTTGATTGTGATTGGTAGCATAATATTCAGCGCATTTGCTTAGTATCAAACATTTAATTCAATGTAATGTTTTGTCATAATCACTTGTCTAGGTGTAAAAATCAAGCAGTCCGACTAAGCTAGTTTGACCAAGCTAGGTATTAGAAATCTTCTCTTAATACCATGGGGAATGCCTTCCTAATAAGCAATGGTTACTTAGGTTCTTAATCCGATTTAGGCAGCATTGTATGAAATGTACTAGGGCTTTCTAATGGGCTTAACCCTAGTGACCTTTAGCTTAAGTATTATAAAGGGAGTTTACTAATGTGATGAGCCTGGGGAGGGTAACAGTGTTATATGACCCCCCAAAGTTACAAAATTAAAATGATGAAAATGAACAAACAAAAAATCAAAGTGCCACAATGTAAAATCTTACGCTGGAAGAGAAATCTCAGCTTGATTTGGTACTTCACTCACATGTATCGCCTATGGTACTAGAGCCCTAGAGGTTCCCAGTGTGGGCGCTTTTCCTTGAAAAGCAAAAAACCCAAGGCATACAAAATAAGCACACACATCATAATTGAATCAATGTGAAAAGACTTTGGGGGGTCAAAGAAAAAGTAATCAGTCAGGCGATGATTTCATGAGAAATTCCTTTTATGGTAGCTTAACTACAAGGTTTTCTAGATATAGCCTCTAGTCAGCCCTTGAACATGAATACTTGGCTCTCGCGATTAAACAACTTAATTGACCACAGAAAATTAAGAAGCTTACCCATGGTATTAATATTCGATCTCTAGTGCCTTTCGACCGTCAAATTAGCGACCCCAGACTTGTTTAATTTTTTACCTTTACATTTGTTTATGCATTTGATTACATTGCAATTTAATGTTCATTGCTAACAAATTGATTGAAATTCTTTGACCAATCAATTTGTCTACCTAAAACTGCATATGCTTTTTAAGAGAATGCAATTACTGTGCCAATGTTGTTTGATTTTGCAGTGACTGAAGAAGGCTAAGGACATTCATCTCAAATGCTCTTCCACCTCGACGAACCAGCTTCAACTCAATAGCTTCCGAGGACGGAATCTACATCAGGAAGGGGGGCATGTTAACCCTCACGGCACACGGACACCCTATGATCTATAAACATTGTATTATTTAGAGTCAGGTACCGGGCTTGTCGGACCAATAGGAAAAGGGTAAGAGTGATCGCCGATGAGAGGCGCACTCTAACACGAACATGCTAGGGTTAGTTGGCTAAGCATGGGCGCCCAAGTGTGAATGGGGTGAGCTCCTATAAAAGCCAACTAAACCTAATTTTTACTCATTCTCTCATTTGTGCAATAGAAGAGTGCTCTTGCTCCATCTCCATCTTCTTCTTCTTCACCTCCTTGTGTGTGTGTGTGTGTGTGTGTGTGTGTGAGAGAGAGAGAGAGGGAGAGTGTGTGTGCGATCGAGCATTACGAAGGCATGACGGCGGCGAAGCGGTTGAGCGCGGCACGACTGCAGCTTCTTCTTCTTCGCGGCGAGGAATCCACCACAAAGGCGAGCGTAGAGCGGTGAGTGACACACCCTTTGTTCTCTTGAGCTTGCTATTTTAGGCTTGTTGTGTGCTTGGAGCCGTTTGTGGCTCGCACACGGTGTATTGGCAAGTCCCTTGCTTCGACAGTGCGGCAAGGAGCGCACAATAAGGTACGTTTACAGAAAAATGTACTTACATAAAGGGTTTTTTGTGGGATGCATGTCTAACCTCACCATCCTATCTAATTGCAGTATTAGCGAACCACGATTAAATTGTCAATCCACGGGATGAAGTTGACCTGAATAGTGCATAGAGGCTCCAAGAGGGTGTCAATCTCTCGGAAAACAACTAACATCTCGCATCTAACTCAGGCTACACTCAAGTGACTGAAATCACCAAAAGCCAATTGCTCATCGGCAAACAAATCACATCCGTTACAGCATCAGATGACATCCAAACGTAACAAAACTTTTAGGACAAGTTTATAAGACCTAAGAACACATACTTATGGTCTCAAACCACACTTTAGATCAAGTTCCAAAATCGCGATTATTAACATCAGTGGATTTTTGACCTAGTCGTTTTCGACCCAGAATGCATATAAATGCTTAGCAATGATACCCCAATACCCCGCCTATGCTTAGTTTTTTATTTGAAAGTGTAAATTACTAGTTACGATGAAATTATGCCGTGGATTGGCAATGCCAAAAGCTACGAAATACTGTGAACTGCTTACGTCAATGCGTAGAGCTCTTACCTGCAGCGATTGCAATGCAACAAATGCAACTGCAATGTGACAACCAAGGAGGGACTAGGTGAAGGGGATCGGGGAGCCCACAGACAGAGAGTGAGAGAGAAAATGAGACACACGACACACAGATATGGGTGGGGAGACTCAAAAGAGTGAGCAGCCCCCTATACACGTATGCTATGTATAAGGTATACAAGTTAGTGGGCGCCCAGACTCTGGGCGGCCGGGCAAGGCACGGCCGCCTATACCCCAACAACCTCCCACTTAAAGGAGACTGTGCCTTTAAGCAAGGAAACCTAGTCTAAAGACTACAAAAGGCGAGAGAAAATCGCTCTCAACCGATGCCCACTGGCTGGCTGTGATCGTGTGCATCCGACTGTCCTGCTCCCATGTAAGTCCATACACCACCAGAAGTACCCCACACGTACTGCAAGTATGTACGCATTACCTGCATATCTCCCTCGTGCACTATGCCATCATCAGTCAACAAACGATTGACAACCCCAACTGCAAATGCTCCCATTGTAGCTGCGATATCCGATCTCAAGATAAGCATCTCATACATGAGACCACCGAATCCCGATGCAATGCTAGCGGGCCCTACTAGCTCTACGGAGCATGCATCAACATATATATCCCTGGAAAATAGGCATCTCTGACTGACAAGGCGTGTCAACCACATGCATCTCCTGACTGTCCACAAAAGACGCATCAACCTGTCATGCAACCTCAGAGCAAACCAGCTGCTCTAGGTGTCTGCTGGAATACAGATCCTGCACAAGGATATCCCCATGCTCACTATCCAGCATAGAAAGGATTGACTGCATAATCGCTGACATCTCAGCCTCCTCTTCAATCATCCACTGCAAACATGACCATTCAATCTGTTGTGACTCACTAGAGCTCTCATGCTCTAACTCCTTATGCATAGACTCTTGCACAACTTCCTCCTGTCGTGACTCACTAGAGCAAGACCGCTCTACTTGTCTATCTTGCATAGATGTATCTTGCACAACTGACTCTCTGCTTTTCTCAGTCACTAGCAAATCATGCATGTCTGACTTTGTCACCTCTCTGTGTGACTGCTCAAGTCGTACCCCAACTGTGTGCACAACGAGCTCACTACTCTGCACTCCATGCAAAGCACCCTACAACCCATGAGCAAAAGAGACTGTCCGGGTCTCTCGCTCTCTGCATGGCTATAACAAGGTTGAGACTCTACCATCTAGCACCAGTACTACGTGCAATGGGTACCATGTGCCAACTCTAGCACCTCTCGCAATCACTAGCGAACCCAAATGCAACGCAAAAGATCGCTCAAGCAGAGATACCCGACATCCACTATCCTTGAGCTGACCAACGGAGATCAAACTCATCGTCATCAAATCTGGCACATGACGTACATCTCTGAGCATGTACGATGCACCACTCGGTAATGATAGTCTCACATCTCCTAAACCAGCAATCTCATGCAGTGACCCATCTGCCAATCGCACACTACCATGCACTCTGCTAGAATAGCTATTGAACCAGTCACGATACGGAGTGACATGAAAAGTAGCGTCCCTGTCTAGCACCCACTACAAAAGAAGTGCACTATCCTCAGACGTCAAAAAATCAGGATTAATACAAGAAGCAAATGTGACCTCACTGTCACTAGGGTACTCAGACTCTGTATCTGATCCTACAACTGTCAAGTCAATGGAGCCTATAGCATCTACTGCATCCTTGAGACTAGCCTGTCTCCTGTACTGTCTCATACGACGAAAGCATCACCGTCTAATGTGCCGTGAACGACCACAATACCAACAAGTAACCCGTCGGCGCATATATGAATGCCGTTGTCTCACAAGAGTCTCAGATGACTCAGATATGGCATACATCTCATGCAATCTCTGCCAACATGCTCTCGTAGTCGTCTCATACATAACAAGAGCAAATATAGACTTCGCAAGGTGCAAACATATCGTAGATAATGCCATCTCATCTAGCTCCTGTGAGACAAGCATGAAGGTCTACCTACATCACCACTCAATGGTCCATGCAACCCTCGCTGTGTCAATGCATCAAGCATACACTCTCTCCATGCTGCAAAGTCTGACCCATCAAACATGCGCATTTCGGAGAGATCATAATCTGAGCGATGACCTATCTCTGCCATGAGCACAATGTAGCAAACTAGAAAGCAAAATCAATGTCTCAGCACTGCCAACTGTCCAAGAATATGGCAAAGTCACGATGCAAAATCTGTGAGACAATCTGTGAGCATAAAGCTCCCACAAATGGCAATCATGCAAATCCCAAATGCCAAGTGTACAAGGCTCCTATAGAGTAAACCAAGCTCCTGTATGGCTGTAAAATATGGCTGCAAATCAGCCCAAAAACAGCCCCAAAATTCAGCTCTTAAACAGCTGCATAAACAAGTCACAAACGTGTCCCAGGTCAGCCTATAACTGAGCCATACATGGACACCTGCAAAGAGGAAACAATGGCTGAAAATTCAGCGCCCAAATAATCCCTCAAAGCTGCCTGTAAACTTGCAAACCTGTAAGCTGAACCTGCTGAAAAACCTCAAGCCATTAGTGCTCGAATCCGGCTACCTAGCTCGTAGCCACACAAGCATATATCACAATATTCACTCTTGTGAGTGTGCCAAGATAACTGTACGCCTGTCAAACTGTGAGCTAATCACCAAGACCACACTATGCAGTATCGATGCATACACACGCACAAATCTCCCACCTGCAGAGAATGCCGCACTCAAATGCTAAGTGCAACCCGCAATCTCTACCTAGATCGCATAAATGATGCAGATAAAACTCCTGGGAAAATGTCGCCAGAGTTTCGACGCACAATGGCTATCAACACAAAATAACCATTGTCCTGCAAGCTCAATATAATGAGCAATCAATGCGCATCAAGCTATACTCAACATACATGCATAAGCTCTGCATACTTGTGTCCAACAAATGCTCACAAAGAGTACCACTGGTGACCATACATGTTATCCACAACCAACCTCTGCACTTGCTCACAACATCTATTGCTCACCACATAAGCATTCATAGAGCATTACCCACTCAAAGACCGTGTATGCAAGCCACAACACTGCAGAAGAACCACTCAATTGCAATTGGCAACACCTGTGGGAGTACTAGACTCAACCTGTACCTAGGAGTCAAACCCGATCTTGTAACACCTCATATGTGCCTGCTACCTGCAGTGTGCACGGGTAAGCTGTCTGCAGCAAAGAAAACAACAGAGCCCAAAACTGTCCTAAAAAACGGTCTCTGTGTTTTTAATTTCAGACCCACCTACACTCCAAATCAGAAAACAATTCCTTCTACAAAGTCGTAGAGCTTGAAGCCAGCTCCGTTTTGAACCAAATTTTTTTGGAATCGGAGCTTTGTAACTCAAGTTATGAGAAAAACAATAGACTGTTGTCAAACTGCCAAAAACTGAACGACTTTCTTCTGTGCTTCTTTGAGCTCATAGAAAGGCTCAAATTCACTTCCCACCTCGATGCATGAGCTGAATGTATCAATCTCACAATGCTTCCATGTCTATGGAAGCTCCAAGCTCCAATATGTCGCCGATGTAGCCGTTGCAAAGCTTGTCGAGAAGAGGGAAGATGTTGTACACACTGGGCTACTCTGTAGAGGAACTGTGGAATGATCTGTGAGCACTAGGAAGCTCCTGAGAGCTCTCCTGCAAGCCTCTGTATGGCTGTCCACAAGCCTCCTCTATTTCTTTGCTCAGATCTGTGACCTCTCCGCCATAGCCGACGAGTTCATCTCGCGAAGCCGTCCATCTACGCTCTCAAACTTGTCGCTCTGATACCATTTGAAGGGGATCGGGGAGCACCACAGACAGAGAGTGAGAGAGAGAAGGAGACACACGACACACAGATATGGGTGGGGAGACTCAAAAGAGTGAGCAGCCCCCTATACACTTATGCTATGTATAAGGTATACAAGTCAGTGGGCGCCCAAACTCTGGGTGGTCGGGCAAGGCACAGGCGCCTATACCCCAATAGTAGGAAGCGTGAGAAGGAGAGGAGTGAGCGCCGTTAGCTCACGTTGCGTTTCTATTATCCAAAAACTTATAAAAAAGTTACAAAAATTGGCTTTTATACCTTAGCCAAGGTTTTTGGGTGGTCAAAACTAATAATCTAGAGTTCTACCAAAGCTGGGAAATGATTGGCTGATACAATCTGGAAGCTTGTAGCCCCGGCTCATTAATTATAGAGTTTATCCGAGAAAATAGGAGTTACAATATTGTCGATTTATCAAAATAATAAATGTTTTACAAAGAGAACTCCAAAAAATGGTGTCCTGCTAACATTTCCCCCTCCTCGCTTGTGTTGTCCCTTGACACCGCTTTATGGGCTGAAATAATCTTCGGGTTGACGGCGACTGGCAAGAGGGACTTTAAACGCATTCAATGCCTTCTGGTATCTGACCAGATGTAATGCCTAATGCCCCGCAATGGAGCAATAAGCATTACGGGAATGGATACCCTCATGCTGCCTTACATTATATAAACATCAAAGTATATGAAGGCAGAATAGAAGACAATACACAGGAACAGAACACCATCTTCTTCATTGATATGTAACAGAACACAGAGTTACAAGAGAGAAATATATTGATGGCATGAGAAAAAGATATCCACAAAGATTGGTATGCCCCCCCAAATACACCCACTGCTCCAATGCAGATCGAGAACGATACAAAACCCCGTCCTATCTCATAATATCCCATGAAGAACTGTCCCAAATCCGCATGCATGACTCCTAGTCCACAATGTCTAGACATCCACAGGACTGCAATGTGCGGCTTATGCCGTAACACATGTAATGGTCCTGCTATTTGAGAGAATTTTTCTATGAAGCATTTGTAGTATGCACACATACCAATAATGCTTTGTAGCTCATATAGATTCAGTGGATTAGGCATGCCTTTATTACCTCTAACTTAGATGGATCCATACAAATACCATCCTGAGAGAAAATATGACCTAAGTATTGAATCTCTTGAAGGAAAAATTCACTCTTCTTTTGACTGATAAACAGCTCGTTCTCCCTCAAAGCTTGAAAAATTACCTGGAGATGTTGCTTGTCCTCCTCCAAGGACTTGAAGTAAATAATGATATCATCAAAGGACACTTCAGATAACTTGCGGTAGGATCTAAATATTTTCTCCATCAAACAATTGAATGTGGCCAGTGCATTATCAAGCCAAAAGGCATGACTAGATATTCATAAAGACCAAACGTTGTACGGAACGCGGTCTTTAGGATATCTTCATTCACTATCCTTATTTGATGATAGCCACTATCCTTATCTTCATTCACTATCCTTATTGATGATAGCCACTTTTAAGGTCAATCCTACTGAAGTAGGTCGAACCTTGTAGCTTATCAAACAGATCTTCGACCCGCTATACAGTAAATTTGTTATTGATAGTGATATGGTTTAGCGCTCAATAGTCCGCACAGATGCGGTATGTACCATCTTTCTTTTGCACTAAAAGGACTGGAGAACAAAAGGGAGAGGAGCTAGGCCTCACCATCCCTTTGTCTACCAATTCTTGTACTTGCCTCATGATCTCCGCTCGTTGAGCTTGGGAAACTCAATAAGGAGGCTTGTTAGGTGGTGAGCTTCTTGGTAGGAGCTCAATTCAATGGTCATCATCCCCTCGTTTTGGAAATAAGTCCATAGGGATATCATCGATCAAAACTTCTTGGAATCCATTTAGAAAATTAGACAAGTCTAAATCTTCTTGATTCCTACTATTTTCATTTGATAAAACATTAGCGTCATTTAGAGACTCTTTGACAAAAATCATGTACGCAAAAACTAAGCTTTTCATTGATTTGTCAAAAGCAGGAGAATTTACAAGTGGTCTAGTATAATCGGACTCATTAGCATCTATATACATGCTCTTTTCCCTGTAGATGAAGTAGATTCTCCTTTTAGGGAACTTCATGTTGGTAGCCATGCGGTTGAACCATGGTGCCCCTAGGATAACATCCTCATGTTGGAGAGGAGGGATGAAAAATTCTTCTTTGTCGACGTAGCTTTGGACATGAAGCCTCAATCAAGGGAGTAACAGAGGCTTGTTGTCCCTTGAAAGATTCATCGGCAGTTACAGTATTTCCCATCTCAAAAGCTTGAATGCCCAACTTAGTGGCCAACTCCGTTGATTAGAGCCAGGGTCAAACAAGATAAAGGCATAATGCTTCCTTACCTTTCCCCAAGCATAGGAGAGATGTGATCCTTTGCAATGAGCATCCTCTTTTGGCGATCGTGGAAGCTTTAGGAGTCTCATTGTAGGCATTTCTTTTGGGCAAGAACGATAGCCATGTCCTTGCTCCCCGCACTAGCATTTGTGGTCCTTACATAAAGCTTCTAGCTCTTCTTAGGAGAGAGTTTATTTTTACCTTTGTAAACTCCCCTCTCCTTGGACCGATTGTTGTTGTTGTCATTGTTGGAATTGCCTTGGGAAGAGTTTTTGGCATTGTACCTTGAACTAAGTCCTTTTCAACCAAGATAATAGATCCCTGTCCCACTTACACTATTGCAATGAGCAGATCCAACCTTTCATGAAAAACTTAAGGACCTCTCTTCTTAAGCAAGAAAAGAGAAACCAATAGCTCTGATACCAATGTAATGGAAATGGCCTATGAACATTGAGAATAACGAAATTAAGAGAATTATAGTGAGCATTTTTATGAGACTACTTTGAGAACATAGAGAGTGAACTTAATTAGCGGTAGCAATACAACCACTATACTGAATTAAAATGGCATGAACAATATTTTTGCAAGAGAGAGAATTAGAGAACATGACAACCATTGAGGACCAGGTTTATGTGGAGCCGGTCCCCCTCCAATAGGCTTTTGTATTATAGATTCTCCCATAAAGAGAGACTTGGTATAATACAATCTTTGTGTTCCTTGTGACCTGGGTGATGCAATGCAGATGGAAATCTCCATGCATCATGAGCATAACATAAACTTTGTCAAAAGCATTAACCATCCCCGGCCTCAGTCCCCAAGGCCTCAAACACCTTCGAAGGTGGAGAGAGCTAGTGGGGAATGAGGGTAGGGAAGAGGAAGAAGAAGTAGCATACGAGAAAGAGATAGTTCCTCACTTATCATCACTCTTCTTGCATAGCATAGCATAATAGCATAATAATGTGATGAAGAATTAGATGGCAAGCTTAAGCATTGGAGCATGGCTCTTGGTTGGATTTGCATTCCATAGCTAAGAGTGTTGGTATAGGCTCTCAACTTCTCAATAAGCTTGGAGAAGGAGATGGAGCTCCTCTTGCACTTTTCCAAGCAAGGAATGAGCATGTGAGTGTGCGTGAAAGAGAGTATACCCCCCAAGCACACCCCGAGCTTTCTTAGGTCGACCCCCCCTTGTAGCTCATGATGGAAGTTGATTGGACCCCTACAAGCCTAGCCAATCACATGCATAGTGTATATCAAGCAACCATGCTAGCCTTGGGACAAGTGTCCCCCTTTCCCCTTTGAGAGAGAGGACATTATAAATGCATAAACAATTAATTTAATTAGCTAAATTATCATTGGACCCCTTGAGAGGCCAACTAATAGGCTTTAGGCACACCATGAGGGCAACATGGAGAGGAACTTGACATGTGTCCTTGTTGCTTCTAGACTAGGCTTGCCTTGTGTGAAGGTGTGTGTGTTCTCTCTCATGCCCGTACAATGAGCCCCCCCCCCAATTAGTAGGGATGTACTTTGACTTTTGGAACACCTTAAGCCCCTCAAGCACCTTAGTCATGGAGCACCTTAGCAGCTTAGTCATTAAGCACCTTACTCAACAAGCACGACAAGCACCTTAATCTTGGACCAGGTTCCCACCTCAAGCACAACCCTGGCTTCCTAAGGTCTAAGGACTTTTAACACTAACCTTTGGAGGTCTTTAATGAATTTAACCCTAAGGTCTTTAAGCTCCATTAGCTAGCCTTGCTCTTTGACAAACCATGTCTCATTTGGACCCTTTTAACCTTGGCCCCGTGTTGAGATAGATCCATAAGCACATGTCTATATTCTAACCCTTGTTCGCGTTTATTCTCCCACATTAAATGATCAGTTTAATATGAGAAAATTACTTGGGTTGGTTAGATATTAGATTTTATGACAGACTTGGATCACATCTCCCCTAATTCAACGGAAGATATCACACTATAGAGATCATTTCCTTACCCCATACTTGAGGATGAGTTCATACAGTGACCATGCTATACTCACAACTCCACCATAGACAGATTGAGGAGATCCATACCTGAGAGCATCGATAGATGGAAGACATACACACATCTATACTTGATTTGTCTCATAGGCTGACTTCGGCTTCACATAGAGATTAAAAATTCTCTCTCTCTCTCTCTCTCTCTCTCTCTCTCTCTCTCTCTCTCTCTCTCTCTCTCTCTCTCTCTCTCTCTCTCTCTCTCTCTCTCTCTCTCTCTCTCTCTCTCACACACACACACACACACACACACACACACACACACATTATTATTGTAATGAAGTCAGTTCCTTCCTGCAAAAACCTTATTCTCAAACTCGTCTTTGAACTAGGAGAAAACTCTTGTAGGAACTTCCCTTGGGTTTCCTTTGACTTCCTAAAATATGGCTTGGGTGGAACCACCTCTGCCTTGGCTTGGTGGTAGATGTAGACAACTTCTCTATACACCTTTCTATTGGTGGTGGCTATGAGACAATGCATCTCTTTGTCTTGGTGGTAAACTCTGATCCCGCATCTCTTTGTCTGAATATTCTCTTTCTATTTTCTATGCTAACTATTCATAAACCCTTATGGGGTATTGGGTTGCCAGGGCTGGTCATCTTTCTCATTGTTTGCAAAATCTATACATACACATAAGGGCGAGTGTGAACACTGTTTCCTTTCCACTACACTTTGCACCTGTGGGAAGATGTTGTGCTTTGCTAATTTACTACAAAATGGAGATGGTCGATGAGAATTATTGAGCATATCTGTTGAAATCTTCAAGTCGATTGGTGGTTTTGCTAACTCTTTTGGCGGTCTTTGACATAGTCGACTATGTCTTCGATCCAATCTTGTGTGGCTTACCATTGTAGAAGCTACCATAGCCAATGAATACACACAAACAAGGACACAACCTTGATGGGTGCAGCTAGATATGGATGATACGTTCTACTTTCAAATGCAAAAGGCCAAACAGAAAGAAAGAAAGATCTTTTTGTGTCTATTAGAGGCCGAAATTGGCCTATGAGAAAAGTCAAATATACATGTGTGCCCTCTTATCTATCGGGAAAGGACAATGTAACATGGTAGGTGGGGAGCATGGTCAACAGGGGAATGAGCTATGCCTCAAAGATTACAATCAACATATCTAAGGTTGTCTCATTGTGCCTATAAAATGACACTCGTTAAATATTGGCTAGCATGCCCCCTTGTCGATGTCGTTGACTAGCTCAGGCGATCACGGCACTTTTGAGGGGGGACTGCACCTTGCAAAGAACACATAGTGGATGAGCATACAACTAATAAAGGAGAGATTTTTCATTGCAGTTTTTGAGGAGTAATTAGCTGCAAGGAAAACAAGGTGAGGGATCACGAGGGCCTACCAATGGAAGGATTTGTGGAGGTGCTTTTAGGAAGTAGGAAGAGGGGAGCATTGGAATGTGTTTTTGGAGTTTAGTGGGAGCAGCAAGTAAATAATGGAGTGGTCTAACCAGAACAAGAAGTTAGTGCCTGGTGTTATGTTAGTGAAGGAATTTGTAGTCCAAATGTGATACAAAGTTGAGTTGTAGATTGTTGTGGTTTGGGTTATATGTTGTGTCATGTTCTGTGTGGAGAGAAGGTTAGAAAGTGCAAGGTATTCAGGTGTTTGGTATTTAGCATTGATGTTGCAGTCACCGAGTAAAATGGTAGGGGTGTGTTGGAGGTGAGGTGTGAGTAGTGTGGTCAATGTTTGCAGGAGTAAGGGAAGTGGAGTTGAGGGTCTGCGGTATAGTGTTATCAGGGTTATTGGTGGATTATGTGGTGTGCTGAGGAGTGCTGCAATGCATTCTATTTCATTCGAGGAAATGATGTTGTGGTGTTGTAGATGTATGTTTTTGTTTGATGTGAAGAGGGATACTCCCATGGGGCCATTTGTTTGAGTGTGTGTGTAACCGTTTATGGCCACTGTGTTAGGATGTTGTAGTTTTGTTTCTTAGAGACAAAGAATGTGGGAGGCCATTAAGCTATTATCATGAATGAGGTTGTTGTGGTGTTTCTTTAGGGACACAATGTTAAGAGATTGTATTATCAAGTGATTTCCGGGCAAAGAGTGGAGGTCAAGCTGTGTAGGTTGCCAAGTGGCATGTGTTTTGAGGCGGTCTAACTCAGCTAGAACTGTTTGGTCTACTTTAATATGGTTGGGAGTTAATTGTGCTAGGAGGTAAAGGTTGTTGGGATCTCTTACGCGAGAGAGGGCGGTGTACACAAGGCCGTGACTTCGAATGCTGGTTGGATCGAAAGCCAAGGTGTCTAGTGTCAAGCCTTGTGCACGGTGTATGGTTCTAGCAGCTGCAGGTTGAATTGGGAATTGTGTTCTAGTAATAGTGTTTAGGAAGTTCTTTCCTATTTGAAACTCACGTGTAATTTTTTGGATTGGTGTCCATTGTCTATCTATTGATGCAATGTATAGTTGTTGGTTTTCATACTTAGTTCTTTTGCCTACTTTAGTGGTTTGAAAGTGAATCCAGATTGTTTGTGTCGTGGAGTTTTGTGTTATCGCTTTGAATATACCGTCGGCTCCATTGACTAGGCCATCTAGAATGTCAATATTTCCAGCACAAAGTTCTACAATTAGGCCTGGTTTTAAGTGAAGTTTTTTGTGAAGACCTGCTGTCAATTTTGGATCTATTGGTATTTGAATAGTTTTGCTACAATTTTTTGCCCTTGTGTCTTGTGCTTCAATAAATAGTGGTGTCCCTATGGTAGTGTTGAAAATATGTTGGTTGTGTAGGTCTTTATCTTTGTTTGCATAGTAAAGGTGGGAGACGATGTCTGGATGAGGTACTGTGCGCATGTAATGTGTATTGAGGTACAAAATGTCTTCATTGGTGTGTTTTGAAATGCATATCATGTTGAGTATGTCGATGAATGTCTTGTTAGTTTGTCTCATGGTGCTTGTTAACTCATAAGACTTTATGTGGTCATGCCAGAAAGAGAGTGAGACAGCTTCGAGTAATTGATGTTTCCTGGAGAATATCCAAGAGTCGTGCACAGGACTCACTTGGCAAAGATCGCTGCACAAGACAACATCAACACCACCAAATGGAAGGTTGTAGTTGTTTTTTATTGCACGCAGGCGAGAGTCTGCCATAGCGAAGATGCTGGTTCCAATCAAGGAGACTTCATTGAAAATGGCTAGTTGCAGGTCGCGATAAAGCAGTCGTAGTTCATTCAGTCTCTCAGGTGATAGGGAAGTGTTAGATGATGTGAGCAGTGGCAAGTGGAGGGCTGAGTGGATAGTGGTTCCACCGATGTTAAAGGCAGCCTTGCCCGTGTATGCCATTAGCAAAGCTTTTGTCTATGTTGGGTTGGAATGTGATCTGTGGTTATAGAAACGTAGAAGTCCTTGGACAATCAAAAGGAGGGTGAAAGTTTTCCCTGTGCCTGCGCCTTTAGTTAGGAAAATATGGATTGGTTCTGTAGGAAATATACGTTTTCTTAGCATAATATCATCGAATATTAGCCTTTCTTGTGTGTTAAGTAGTAGAATGCTCTTGTAATATATATCGTTTGGCTGTAGTAGTATTTTTATGGTTGGTATGGTGTGTGTATGCAGCTGGTGGTGTTGGATATTTAGGTCTTGTGTGATGTCGACACGAATATGAGAGGAAATATTAGATAGTGTTGTAGATGTCGAAGGTGTATTGGTGGCTAGTGAGGTGGTGTTAAGGTTGTCCTTTAGTATTGTGGTTTTGTTATATTTGGATTCGTTTGTATCGATGGTGGGTTTGTTCTGATTGTATACATCTTTCCATGTGAGTCCATCTGTTAGATGTTGAGTTTCATTATTCATCCACGGTAGAAATAAAAGACATTGTTCTCTATAATAATTATCTGGGTTTTTTGCAGCATTATATTTGACATGTCGTATAATCTTTGGTTTGGTACTTTTTTGTATGTGTTGCTTGTTGTATTGTATGTGGAGGCAAATTCTGCCAATGATATGGCATTGAGTTGGGCAGGACGTGTGCAGTATTTATCTATGGTTGTTTCATAGAAGATGTTTGTGCTAGTCGGGTCTATGTTTTGTAGGAGGTGTTTTCGCTTGAGAAGCATTGTTCTCTCGTGGGGAGGGTTTGTGTTTATGAACATAAATTCTCTAGTTGCGTTGTAGAGAGGCAGGGAAAGTGCAATATATACTGCTTGTTGTGAGCTTAATTGTTGTGTGTTTAGTGTTGTGTTTCCTATTTTTCGAAGTCTATCGTATGTAGTTGCATTGTTTTCAATGCAGGAGTCAAATTGTTCTTTGATTGCTTTGATGAGTGTGTTATCAAATTTTGTTATATATGAGGTGCAATAGGTAGCTGCTTCGTGTGTATTTAAAATGTATTGTATATCTGAATTCGCATCCCATAGCTTTGAAATGGTTGGATTGAAGTTATTTATGTAAATATCTTTGGTATTTCTTTTCAACAGAAGTGTTGAGCATGAGATTGTGGATGATATAGCTTCGATGTAATCGTCAAATCGAAGGTCCATAGACAGGAGCCACTGTTTGAATGTAATATTTGCTTTATAATCTAGCAGTAGCAGATTATCTTTGATTTGTTTGTGTTTGTTTCTTTTGTATTGGACATTCTTATCTGGAGAATGGCAGGGTTCTAAAATCATAGTAAAAGGCATTGGGTAGCGAGGAAAGTCAAAGCGACATCTTTGCATTTTCTGAAGCAAGTCTTCCTATGCTTGTGTGTTTGAATTTCTTGTAAATCTACAGGAAGGAGCATGGAGTCAGTTGTTATGTACTTATCAATGAAATCCACAACATCTTCATTGGATTCTTTCCCATAGATAGGAGCATTTTCTATCCATAGGAGACCATGATCATGTTGGCTACCTCGGCTCTGAAACTCGGTTACAAAAAAGTAATCTTTGAGTTTTCCCAATATGGTTATATCCTTGGTTAGCAATTTCTTCATCCCGTTAAATCGGTTCAAGTAAAAGCGGGCTGTTGTTACAGGGTCGGCTCATACCAAATCTCGTATGTATGATGCTTCTATCTATGTGCTTGCACGCGTGATGGGGTTGAGCTTAGTAAGTGCTCTAATCAAGGGCTTCCAACGTTTCTCAGCTCTTCAGAAAATGTGATGAAGAATGTTGGTGGTCCAAGTTGTCTAATCATAGCGAAGGCGGTTTTTTTTTAGTTTCTCTTTGTAGTCGGGTGATGTTCGCAATGCCTCGAAGTCACGATATCCAAGTTGGGAAGACAAGACCTTCTCAATGTTAGTATCTCCAAGAACTTGTGCGGCCACTAGTGTATTGTGGTTTAGCTTGCCTTTGCGCATACGGATCCAAATGGATCCCAGGATTTTTTGAGTCATGACTTTGACTGTTTTGAAAAAAGGATTCTCTAAATTTAGTGAGAACCTTCTATCACTATGCATAAGCTCACATTGAGCCACATGCTGATATTTATGCTTAGCAAGTGTATGGTATTTGCGGGGCTCACCATAGAAAATAGTAGGGAAACTAAGTTCTTCACAGTGTTCATCTTTGAAAATACTCAAGGGATTATTTCCCTCGGCAGGAGCTACAAAGAAGATTTTGTCGTTGTGATCTACTACTTGTTGCGATGACTCAATTCCATGGAGCATGACATCTGTAGGCAGATCATCTTCTTCTGGTGGTTGATTGTCGTCAGCAAAATCATCAGGTAAAGGACAATGAAGACTATGGAAATGGCTTACCCACTCGTTGTTCAGAGAAATATTTTCGTTCTTGTATAAAGATGTTTGCAATAGTTGAGTAGTGGCTTTCATTGTGAGCAATGGTCGAACAACCCCGGAAAGGTAGCAATGATTGTATTGTAGACGACGCTTAATGCCCACTAGTATCGAGGCTTCATCATGAATAAACCTTGGCAATATTTGTTGTGTTTTCGCCAAGGATGCCAAAACATTAACAATGCTACCTCGCAAGCCAAATTGACCATCGTATGTAAGCTCCCTAATTTTGGCGAAAGGTAGCCTAGGACTTACAAGGCGGCTTTCTAAATGATTTAGCTTCTCTACTATAGCCAAGGGGAGGTTAAGTCCTATGGAATTCAATTGGGTGAGCAGTGCACCATGTTGTTGCCTTCTACGACTACATGAAGTGCAAACATAGTTTTCATGCATCTCATTGTTTCTAGATCTTCCAAGTGCCGATCTACGTCCTTTTCGAGCTAATTGTGAAAAAAACATTAAACGTCCACATTTATAACATCGATATATAGGAACATCGTTTGCTGTTTCTATGTACTGTTGTATAGCTTTTTTTGATGTGGAGGCTTGTTCAATGTTTATGCTAGACGGAGTTGTGGGGTGTTTTTTTTTTACGTTTTTTAATTTTTGATGTTATTGCACCTATTTCTCGAATGGTTCCGCCACCTAAGGAAGAAAATTGCCTCGCGATGGATATAGGGAGTTCATTCGGTTGCTGAAGAATCAAAGCTGTCAATGACTCTGTCTCATTTTTGTCCCAGGTACAAGGCTTGCGTTTGTGTGTGGATCGGTTGTCCCCCAAGTAAAAAAATAGATCACCACTTCTATCAACAATGATGATTTTGTGGAATGTTGATGGGTCGCCTCCACTATTGAATGTTGTGTTTTTGAGCGAAGTTATTGGCACACCGTAAATATAAACATCAGATGCAATACTAAATCTCAAGGAGAACACATGGATAATATCAAGTGCAATACTAATAGATGATGTGTGAGTATTTAATACTTGGGTCAAAATGGAGCAATGATGTTCACCAGAAGCCAAATGCGCTAAGGAAGGTGTGATGGTTGGTGTTTGCTCCAATGATACTCTCACTGCCTCTATCATAATGTTGGTGATTTTTTGTAATGACGAGCGCAACTTTATTATTTTATTGAGCACGAGGAAAACATTATTATTCCATAGGTGATCAGCAAGGAAAGCACTATCAATCTCATTTCAAATGAGCTGTTCAAAAGATACATTATGGTTGGTTGAGAAAGCCATGTACATACAGTTTTTCCTCCCCTTACGCTATGCGGTGGAAGGGTGTTAACCCTCACGGCTCACGGACACCACATCACCTACGACGGACGTGTATTATGTATTTGGTAGAGTCAGGTACCGGGCTTGTCGGACCAATAGGAAAAGGGTAAGAGCGATCGCCGATGAGAGGCGCACTCTAACTGGGCGCACTCTAACTGGGACATTCAAGGGATTAGTTGGCTAAGCATGGGCGCCCAAGTGTGAATGGGGTGAGCTCATATAAAAGCCAACTAAACCTAAAAATCACTCATTCTCTCATTTGTGCAATAGAAGAGTGCTCTTGCTCCATCTCCATCTCCATCTTCTTCTTCTTCACCTCCTTGTGTGTGTGTGTGTGTGTGTATGTGAGAGAGAGAGAGAGAGGGAGGGAGAGTGTGTGTGCGATCGAGCATTACAAAGGCACAACGGCGGCGAAGCGGTTGAGCGCGGCACGACTGCAGCTTCTTCTTCATCGCGGCGAGGAATCCACCACGAAGGCGAGCGTAGAGCGGTGAGTGACACACCCTTTGCTCTCTTGAGCTTGCTATTTTAGGCTTGTTGTGTGCTTGGAGCCATTTGTGGCTCGCACACGGTGTATCGGCAAGTCCCTTGCTTCGACAGTGCGGCAAGGAGTGCACATTTTTGGCGCCGTTGCCGGGGAAATGCCCTACACTAAGCTCGGTTAAGCACTTTACGCTTTCTTGTGATGCAATTTCAATTCAAGGATTTGTGAAGAAGGAAGGTGTGTGGTTGTGTGGAGAAGATTTTTGTTACACTGTACTGTCTTTTTTGTTTTCTGTAAAGAAGGAGTTACAATTTTTTTGCAATGTACTGTTAGAATTAAGGTATTAGCTATGGAATCTTAGTTCTGTAAGGTTCAATGTTAGTTCTGTAAGGTTAGTTTTGTAGATCTGTTAGCTACTATAGTACTGTGTAAACAGTGTTAGACTGTGTGTGGCAGTATCTCTATTAGCTGTAGGTAGATAAGTTAGGTGTAGGTTAAGTGTGTGTGTGTGCGCGCGCGGCGCGGCCGCGGCAACTTTATAAAAAATTTATTAAAAAAAACTTTAAAAATATATATATATATATTTTTTAAAAAGAAGGATCGGGCTGGGGATCATTCCCCAAGCTCAAGCCCAAACCCAGACCTCAGTCCTCAGTTTTAAAATATAGTTTATACACCTTTTTATATTTAAAAACTATTTTTAGGATTTCGAGGACTATAAAGACCATTTTTAGGATTTCGACGGCTTCACGTAGCCGAATAGAGAACTGTAAATCACGGCATGTTCCTTTAGCCAAAACGCTCATCTTGAGCTATTACACGCCATATTTTGTGGCTCGGTTACAAAAAATAACCAAAAATAACGAAAAACTTGGGTTATAAACACCTATTAAAAAAAAAAAAACTAAGTGAGCGGCCTTCACGGGCACTCACCAACGCGTTTAGAGTGTGGAAGTCATATGAACCTACGCTCTGGACGAGTGTTAGAGCACGAGCATATTGGTAGTGCCTCCATTTACGCGGGCACCCATTATTCCTCCACCCTAGGTTCTGGACCTGCGGTCGGGACTCAAGGTAGCGCGACCCAAGATCCTCATATCGCGTCTAGTGATTCTTCCTCTGACTACGAAGTCATGGAGGGGTATCCTACACCAAACCCTGATAGTTCAAGTCAAGACATGCATGCCATGGGCCCACGGCCCGGGTCCAGCATGTTTAGCCGCTTAAAAGAGACCCTTAGTAGAGCTACTCGCTCCGAACATGCGGTTAATGAAATAAATGAAGGGAGTGGGGAAGTAAATTCGTCATTCATGCCTAAAATAGACTCTATGCTTCTTGAGAGTGTGCATGTGAATGTTCCATCCACTGCACCTCCTGATCCTTTAGGACTATCTCCCTCTGAGGTTTTACTACCCGATGGTAGGAGTCTTTCCGAAGTGCAAGAGATCGAACGCTATATGCAAGCAACAAGGGAGAGGGAAATTGAGAACCTACGAGGGCTAGAACAAAGTCGAGCCCTGAAAGCAAAGGCTCCTATGACAACAATCATGCCAGCCGAGCAACCGAGTGCTCCCAAGGTAGCAGTCACGGAGGGGCAAGCTATGGGGAGCAATAATGCTTCCACTTCAAGGGAAACCTCTAGCACAACAGGCCTAGATCGGATATTCCTAAATGAAAATTGGGATTATGACCTACAAGCAGAAGCTTTAACTGATCGGTACACAGGACACACCTATCATGTGGGTTGGTTAGATGTTCTACAATCCACATCGGGTGCTACTAGCATAGATGAGCAACAACAGAAAGTGTGTGATGTCCTCCATAGGATTGTCGAGTTAGAAAGACAGAACACAGGGATCAACAAGCCTAATGACATTCTTGGATACGGGAAAGACCAACCAACCAACCCTATCACAAATGGATACTCCCTCAGTGAGCCCCATTGATCCTCCATATGTTGTTTCGCCAGGAGCCTCAGTACAATCTGAGCCCACAAGTGGCAGCTTTACCTTCCCAGATCTAGCTCATCTTTCTCTTAATGACACTACGGCTACCATGCATATCCCAGTGGTGAGCATGACAAGAAGTACACCATGGAGTTCATTTGTTAATACTGCGCCGATGCCTAGTAGCACAGTGCCCCCAACTATACCTCCATGTATGTATCAATCATGTGCACCTGTCGTACCTCAGCCTCATGTAGCTCCTACACCTCCGATTATTCCAAGAGCTTACAATCCACAATGGAATTATCCAAGCTCTTATACAAGTGGAGCCATGCCATTTAATAATAACATGCCATATCAGGCACCCCCTATGCCTAGGGCCACGCCTGTAAACTTTGGACCACCTTCTGGTACACCACCATACGAAATATGGGACCCAAGAGCCGCGCGTATGCCAAGGCCAAGGCCAACTCCCATCTCACATGTGGTTCCAGGAGCACATACACCCATTATACCTGCTCAAATAGGAGATTTGGCAGCATTTGCTCAAACTATCGGTCGCTCTATTGCAGAAAACATGAGTAGTGCACCTGATAGAGAGCCTAGGAGCAAGGCAGTTCAAGTAGCTAAACTCACACAAAAATTCAATGGAGACGGAGATGCTAGAAATCATATGGAAGTCTTTGAACATGTGTGCGATTCCTTGGAAGAGCACAATGAGCTACATAAGTGTAAGGCTTTGAGTTTGACCCTAAGCGGAAAGGCTGGAGATTGGTATAGAACCTTAAGAGTAGAAGAGAAAACGATCTACTCTACTCTTAGGAGACTGTTCTTAAAAGAATTCATACGAGAGGGAGTACTTTGGGGTGTAGTGTCTCAGCTCCAGAAAGCCCAACGAGAAGAAGGTGAATCCGTGAGAGACTTCATTAGTCGCCTAAAGAATTTGAATTCTCGATGCAATCCAAATGAGCGATTCAACAACAACCAATTGCTCGATAGATTCATTAGGGGACTACGACATGAAAGTATCTATAATGGCCTAGTCATTAGAGGTATCACTACTTGGGAAGCAGTCACCATGAATGCAATCCAATTGGAGGATAATTTAATGATTGCAGGAGAAAGAGTGTCCGTCGAGCCGAAGTCTAGTAGCTCGCAAGCGTCAGGGCATGAGCCAATGAAGATAAAGCCAATCGTGAAAGAGCAAACGATATCTGAGATGACTTTGGCAGATCTCACCAAGGCCATCCAAGAAAGCCTTAGGGGTAATCGTGCTCCACAAAACACTCATATGTATCCAAGAAGGGAGCAACAATGGTGCTCAATTTTCTTGGGCCCACATACTACGAGTGAATGCCCTACTTTCAGAGTAAAGTTTAACGAGACTTGTAACGCGTGTGGTAGGTATGGCCATCAAGCGAAGGATTGCCTAATGCTTAAACGCATCATGGAAAATAGACCGCCTATAGCTTGGGCAGACTCACCTCGAGTTCTTGCATTGATGCCTACCCCACCCATGGAGCAACAGTTGCCATTACAGCACATGGTCCCTAGAACCCAAAATGTGGTCCAAACCACACCGTTGCCACCTCCAGTGCTAGGACCGCAACCCCCTCATCCAAAACTTACACCTATGAACCAAATAGGTTGCGAGTCATCTAGTACTTATGTAGATTGCGAAGAGGACATAGACTCTAGTATCACCTATGGAGTCGACATGCTTGAGGAGTGTCCCATGTACTATATGGAAGACCATTGGGGACAAATCAAACCGGTATATCAAGCTACTGCGCTAGCAGCAAGAGGCCAAAACATTAATAGTTTTTCCAGGAGACCACCTCTTCAGTGCTACGAATGTGGTGGACCACATCGAGTAGATGAGTGCCCCATTAGAATGCAAAAGAATGATGCACTAATGCAAACAAGTCAAGGGAGTGCATTGGCAATGCCAATACTCATTTGTAATCGTTGTGGCATAGATCATTTGATCGCACAGTGTCCTAACAATCCAAACGCGCCGAAAATCACACCATTGAACTTAATAGAGATTGTTGATGGGACACCACCAACTATAAACATAGCACCAGTGAATGCACTCACACGGTCGATGCTCCAAAAGCAAAATTACATCCTCGAAGAGAGAGATGCTGCATCCATTGGCCGAGCGAGAAAGAAGAAAACACGAAGAAAGAAATCTCTTAATGCTTCTAGCTCAAAACCTAGTTCAAAGACTAATATAGGGACAGGAGAGGATCCCGTGTATATGAATGGCCCTGAGGATGACTCAGCTTCGATAGAGACCATGGAGACCAAAACTATTACTACAAAGGAAAAAGCCAGTGAGGAGGATCACGAGAGGGAATTACGACGAACACCAAAAGAGTATTCAAAGTTAAACCACCCAGTTGCGAACCCCCAAGATAAGCCACGAGAGACAAAAAATGAGGATTGCAAGAGAAAGATTGGAACCTATCCAAACCCAACAGTGGAAATTGAACGAGTCCAACAACTGAGAGGTTTGGTGGAAGAAACTCAACGAACATTAGAACCTGAACCCAAACATATCCAGATGTCAGACACAGTGTTTCCCACACAAGTTCAACCTCACAAGAACTACAGGCCGTTAGCTATACCCAGTATCATTCGGGAAGAGAGTGAGGGTAGGACATCTGAAAGTGGACACACACCTTTCCTACTAGAGAGAATGTTTGGTGAGGGAATGCCCGACCCCCTTGAGGAAGTGGAGATTCCATCTTCACCATTCTCTTGTTAGGGTCCTACGTCCTACAAGATGCCATTAAATGTTGCCAAATTGATGGATTTCATGTCTTCAGAAGTTAGAACCACCATCATGTCCAAACTATATAAAGACCCCGAGCTAGTCTCAGCTCTTCGAGCCTTCCTCAATGGAGAATTACAGGCTGGATTACCACAGTTTGCACATATGAACAAACCTGACTCGGTAATGAATGATGAGGAACATTTAGCCCCACCATCTGACCTAGCGGGACATGAATCTGTAATTGAAGTACCCGTTAACAAGTTGGGGCAATACTTTGAAGGTGATGAATCTAATGCTACTCTACCAATCACTACTAAAGGATTAACTGTAAAGGGGGTCCTTGACGGTGGTGCGGGAGTCAGCATGGTGACAAAGAGTTGTTGGGAGTCTATGGGGCGACCTCACCTTGAAGCCACAAGCGTAGTGGTAAAAATGGCTAATGGATCTATTGTTACGCCTATTGGAATGCTAAAGGATCTCAGAATCAAGGTCTTGGGACACAAGGTAAGGCAGACTTTCATTGTTATGGATTTTTCCAAGCATCCTATGTCATTTGAGATGATCTTAGGGCGTCCATTCATGAGGGAAGCAAAAATGGTGCATGACTGGTCCAAAAACCACGTCTACTTACAGTTCCAAGACTCTGTCATTCGAGTTGATCTTTTAAGTGGTCGAACGCATCCTCTAGGAGATAAATTCATCATTGATAATCGATCAGACACAACAATTCACTCAGCTCCATTACAGTATTGTTACACATGTAACGAAGACACGGATATTGGGGAGAACTCTCCTTATATGGATATCCTACCTGGGATGACTGAGTCGGACAATGTGGATTGGGTCCACCTAGCAGCAACCATAGACACTTGGGGAAATAGGGGGACGACCTGGGTAACACCTGAGGGGGATGAAATGCTTGTACCCTTAAATATGCTACAAGCAATGCATATCGCTTCTGACAAGACTCATCCTAATGTAACGAAGAAAACATACAAGTGGGTCCCTAAAGCTTCTTTAGTGACCATAGCTAGTGCTAAAAAACAGAAGCCTTGTAAGAGACGTACCACTCGCTCCAAGAAAAGTAAGAAAATGTTGTGATGGATCCCTAAACGACTATTGGAAGCCCAAGGCTACTATCAAGGAAATGATCAAATCTGGGTGCCAAAACGTAGATTGTGCTCTTACCTATCACCTGACCCATGTGAGCCCAATCCCGTAGCTCCAAAACGAATCAATGATCGTGGAAAGAAAAAAATCAGAGAATGCTACACACCCGCTCCCGAGCTAGTTTGGGTACCAAAGAAAGAACGATTTGTTCCACCTAGCTCAAGAAGGGGGGAGTCCCATGAAGCTTCTAGATCCTCATGTAATGCATCCGTAGAGGTAACAACTTCTCCACAGCCTCCATCTACAATAGTGGACCTCCATAAAGCTACAAAGGAATCCACACCTCCCAGTGTTCAAGAATCACCTGATGAACTACTTCAAGTTCGATCTTGGGAGAGTACCTTACCACCCTTGCAACTCGACGAGGCGCCTAAGGTAATAGAAAACTACTGGCAAAAATCTCCACCTATTACCAACTGGAACAATTGGTTTCAAAGGGTGACAAGCTCATTTCAAACGGTATGATCTACCCAAGGAAGGGGGGAAAGTTTGCTGACAGTCATCATTCATTTGTTTCCCTCTCAACCTTCCTCCCTGACCTCTATATCTCCCAATCTTAGGGAATGTACATATAAAGCTTTATACTCACAAAAAACAAAAAAATAATAAAGAGCAAGAGCAATTAGCAAACGAGTATGCACATTAAAAGTCAAAACATTGACTCAGACCTACACATGTCACATCTGGTACAGTGAAACAGAAACCTATGCCATAAAACACCTTTGATCCTCATCACTTGAGTGATGGAGGGTAGGTAAGATTAGGACGATAGGAGTGTTTCTGTTTTAGAGTTGAGTGATTAGCAAAGTTCTCTTTTCCCACTAATGTGCCTCCTGGAGGTATTCCTTTTGTTTCCTAGTGTGTACAGGAGCGTGTTGCTATTGATAGGATTTGGACCTTCATGGAATCTTTATCTCGACTCACTCTTCAAATCAAGCGCGACCATCGACACAAACAGGTGTTTCTTGTCCATTAGCATTGCCCCTTATCTTTTTTGCATCTATGATTGTCTGCTTTAATTGTGATTGGTAGGATAATATCCAGCACATTTGCTTAGTAACAAACATTTAATTCAATGTAATCTTTTGTCATAATCAGTTGTCTAGGTTTAAAACTCAAGCAGTCCGACTAAGCTAAATTGACCAAGTTAGGTGTTAGAGATCTCCTCTTAATACCATGGGGAATGCCTTCCTAATAATCAATGGTTACTTAGGTTCTTAATCCGATTTAGGCAGCATTGTGTGAAATGTACTAGGGCTTTCTAGTGGGCTTGACCCTATTGACCTTTAGCTTAAGTATTATAAAGGGAGTTTACTAGTGTGATGAGCCTGGGGAGGTGTACCAATGTTATATGACCCCCCAAAGTTACAAAATTAAAATGCTGAAAATGAACAAACAAAAAATCAAAGTGCCACACTGTAAAATCTTAAGCTGGAAGAGAAATCTCAGCTTGATTTGGTACTTCACTCACATGTATTGCCTATGGTACTAGAGCCCTAGAGGTTCCCAGTATGGGCGCTTTTTCTTGAAAAGCAAAAAACCCAAGGCATACAAAATAAGCACACACATCAAAATTGAATCACTGTGAAAAGAATTTGGGGGGTCAAAGAAAAAGTAATCAGTCAGGCGATGATTTCATGAGAAATTCCTTTTATGGTAGCTTAACTACAAGGTCTTCTAGATATAGCCTCTAGTCAGCCCTCGAACATGAATACTTGGCTCTCACGATTAAAAAACTTAATTGACCACAGAAAATTAAGAAGCTTACCCATGGTATTAATATTCGATCTCTAGTGCCTTTCGACCGTCAAATTAGCGACCCCCGACTTGTTTAATTTTTTACCTTTACATCTGTTTATGCATTTGATTACATTGCAATTGAATGTTCATTGCTAACAAATTGTTTGAAATTATTTTACCAATCAATTTGTCTACCTAAAACTGCATATGCTTTTTAATCACTTATGAGAATGCAATTACTGTGCCAATGTTGTTTGATTTTGCAGTGACTGAAGAAGGCTAAGGACATTCATCTCAAATGCTCTTCCACCTCGACGAACGAACTTCAACTCAATAGCTTCCAAGGACAGAATCTACATCAGGAAGGGGGGCATGTTAACCCTCACAGCTCACGGACACCCCATCACCTACGACGGACGTGTATTATGTATTTGGTAGAGTCAGGTACCGGGCTTGTCGGACCAATAGGAAAAGGGTAAGAGTGATCGCCGATGAGAGGCGCACTCTAACTGGGACATTCAAGGGATTAGTTGGCTAAGCATGGGCGCCCAAGTGTGAATGGGGTGAGCTCATATAAAAGCCAACTAAACCTAAAATTCACTCATTGTCTCATTTGTGCAATAGAAGAGTGCTCTTGCTCCATCTCCATCTCCATCTTCTTCTTCTTCACCTCCTTGTGTGTGTGTGTATGTGTGTGAGAGAGAGAGAGAGAGAGGGAGAGTGTGTGTGCGATCGAGCATTACGAAGGCACGACGGCGGCGAAGCGGTTGAGCGCGGCACGACTGCAGCTTCTTCTTCATCGCAGCGAGGAATCCACCACGAAGGCGAGCGTAGAGCGGTGAGTGACACACCCTTTGCTCTCTTGAGCTTGCTAGTTTAGGCTTGTTGTGTGCTTGGAGCCATTTGTGGCTCGCACACGGTGTATCGGCAAGTCCCTTGCTTCGACAATGCGGCAAGGAGTGCACAAAGGGAGATAAGTAAATGAAATACGCACACTAAGAAAGAGAGAGAGAGAGAGAGAGAGAGAGAGAGAGAGAGAGAGAGAGAGAGATGGGAATTTACAAGATGAGGGATGGATGGAGCAATATAATACAAAGGGTGTTCTTCAGCGTGGAGGTGAGAGAGCTTCAATGTTGTAGAGGAGCACTATTTTGTCTCTTTGACAAAAGATGTGATGAGGCCTAATTTGTTGATAGTGAATTTGCTAGCGTGAATAAGGGAGGCTAGTAGCTCATGTGCGTCTAGCACATCAGAAGCATATAATTCAACAAAGTTTGGCAAGGTGCAATACTTTGTCGACTATGCCACTCGTTAACGAAACATCAATTGGGGAAGCTTTGTTGGCCAAAATTTTTCCTTCAAGCTTGGGCACCAAAACAATAGTTGTAGATTTTGAGCAAATAGAGCAAAAGTCTAGTTTTCGTTGGTGGTGAAACTTAGTAGATTTGCATTGATCGTGAAAACACTCCACCAAAATTGAGTTCACATTCACAAAGTGCAGTGTGCCAGCTACCTATGTATAGGCACTTAACGAGTTAGAGGTTTCTTGAGTTATTGCGATGAAACAGGAAAAGCAATATCAATACTTACTTCTTGATTGTGAGCAACATCAAGAATATGGGGCTTATATGGATCCTCCACGGTGCTTGAGGCGAGGACTTGTGATGTGCTAGTATAGTAATAGCTTCAATGTTGTAGAGGAGCACTACTTTGTCTCTTCCAAAAAAGATGTGATGAGGCCTAATTTGTTGATAGTGAATTTGCTAGTGCGAACAAGGGAGGCTAGTAGCTCTTGTGCGTCTAGCACATCACAAGCATATAATTCAACAAAGTTTGCCAAGGTGCAATACTTTGTCGACTATGTCACTCGTTAACGAAACATCAATTGGGGAAGCTTTGCTGGCCAAAATTTTTCCTTCAAGCTTGGGCACCAAAACAATAGTTGTAGATTTTGAGCAAATAGAGCAAAAGTCCAGGTCTTGTTGGTGGTGAAACTTAGTAGGTTTGCATTGATCGTGAAAACACTCCACCAAAATTGAGTTCACATTCACAAAGTATAGTGTGGCAGTTACCTATGTATAGGCACCTAACGAGTTAGAGGTTTCTTGAGTTATTGCGATGAAACAGGAAAAGCAAGATCATTACTTACTTCTTGATTGTGACCAACATCAAGAATATGGGGCTTATATGCTTCTTCCACGGTGCTTGACGCGAGGACTTGTGATGTGTGCTAGTATAGTAATATCCAAGATTAAGAGTGTATTGCTTCGACCTGTGAAGGAACCTATGTTTTGTGCAACAAACGTATGATGCACATCGGTTTCTAGAGCATGAAAAATAGCGTCGTAATCGTATTTACATGCATTCACGAAGCTAAGCTGTGATGGCAAGAGAGAGAAAATATTAGGAAGCTGCAAATCTGTAGAAGGGCGAAGATAAGTAAGCCTTATAGTGGTATGGTCCTCAATTGTTGGACGATCTACAACAACAAGATCATCTTGGGAAAGACTAGCTTTTGAAGTGTTATCATGGCCTTGTATAACAACAAAAGCTATAGTTCCAAAGTGTATATGGGTGTCTTGTGTATGCAAGGACTATGTGTCATCCAAAAATTGATGCACTTTGCTCTCTGGGTAGAAACTAAGGCTGACTTCAAAAGGCTTTGTCTTTTCTACAACCGTGGAAGCATTGAAAAATAGTACATAAGGAGATTTGCAACTATCTGACTTAGTTTGTGTTAATATCGTGCCGTTTCCAATTTAAAAAGTGTTGATTGAGGGCATGGGAAAAGGGGAAATGCCGCTCCAAAATAGACAAATATAGTGTAAAAATTTGAGAAAACAACGTAATTTTTTGAACTTTTCTCTTGAAATATCGAATTTACAAGATTAGCATGGATGAAAACAATATAATACAAAGGGTGTTCTTCGGTATGGAGGTGATGGAGCTTCAATGTTGTAGAGGAGCACTACTTTGTCTCTTCAACAAAAGATGTGATGAGGCCTAATTTGTTGACAGTGAATTTTCCAGTGCGAACAAGGGAGGCTAATAGCTCACGTGCATCTAACACATCAGAAGCATATAAGTCAACAAAGTTTTTCTCAAGGTGCAATACTTTGTCGACTATGTCACCCGCTAAGGAAACATCAATTGGGGAAACTTTGTTGGCCAAAATCTTTCCTTCAAGCTTGGGCACCAAAACAATAGTTGTAGATTTTGAGCAAACAGAGCAAAAGTCCACTTCTTGTTGGTGGTGAATCTTAGTAGATTTGCATTGACCGCAGAAACAGTCCACCAAAATTGAGTTCACATTCACAAAGTGTAGTGTACCAGTTACCTATGTAGAGGCACCTGACGAGTTAGAGTTTTCTTGAGTTATTACGACAAAAAAGGAAAAGCAAGATCAATACTTACTTCTTGGTTGTGACCAACATCAAGAATATGGGCCTTATATGCTTCCTCCAAACGGTGCTTGAGACGAGGACTTTTGACATGCGCTAGGATAGTAATATCCAAGACTGAGAGTGTATTGCTTCGACCTGTGAAGGAACCTATGTTTCGTGCAACAAACATAGGATGCACATCGGTCTCCACAGCACGAAAAATAGCGTGGTAATCATCTTTACGTGCATTGACAAAGCTAAGATGTGATAGCAAGAGAGCAAAAATATTAGAAAGGTGCAAATCTATAAGAGGGTGAACATAAGTAAGCCTTACAGTGGCACGGTCCTCAGCTGCTGGCCCATCTGCAACAACAAGATCACCTTGGGAAAGACCAGCTTTTGAAGTGCTAGCATGGCCCTGTATAACAACAAAATCTATAGTTCCAAAGTGTGTACGGGTGCCTTGTGCATGCAAGGACTGTGCCTCATCCAAAAATTGACGCACTTTGCTCTCTGGGTAGAAACTAAGGCTGACTTCAAAAGGCTTTGTTTTTTCAACAATTGTGGAAGCATTGAAAAATAGTACATGAGGAGATGTACATTCTCAATGTGGACAAAGTCTCCTATAGTAAGGGTGTCAATGAATTGCTCAATAAATTGATCGCTAACAGCACAAGTGATGGTGTCAGTGTTGACTGGATCAACTAGGTCTGCCTTTGTTACCATATACATGTGGTAGTGATGTGTGTGAACACACTAGGACCGTCGGGGCATTTTTTCCCTCTTTAGGAGGTTTTTCCCCCCGTGCATTGTATATACGCCCGTCACTCTAGGGCTATCTATCTTTCCATTGCACACTAAGTAATACACTCTTTAGGAGGTTTTTCCCCCCGTGCATTGTATATACGCCCGTCACTCTAGGGCTATCTATCTTTCCATTGCACACTAAGTAATACACTCTCTATTGTGTGCCTTGAGCTTCCTTCATCTTCTCCAAGCTGTGTGCGTTTCTCTGCAACCCTAATTCCAACAGCCTTAAGGTAACGCATATACTTAGCGACTTCTGGGCTTTGTTTGTAGATTCCATAACGGTTAAGAATGCACCCCTCGAATGCGAAACGAGGGCAAGTTTCATTGATGTCAACAATGCGTAATAGAGGGATCTTAGTGGGAATATAAGGCACAAGAGAAGATGAACCAGTGGGAATTACATTCTCATGGCAACACTCAGTACCAATATGTGCTTCTAGTTTGGCACCCTTCGCAACGCTCTCTTTTTTTGCAACTACAGGCGGTGGTCCCCCTAGTAAAGGTTTGGCTGGCACAACAAAAAACAAAACTCGTAAGGGTTGGATATAACATTAGAATATCTATGCGGTGCAAGCAAATATTACTTAGTTTCGTTGTCGCCTCGCATGTCTTGGAAAGTGTACGTGCTATTGCACCACTTTGCTACACACGCTTGAAGGATTTGGGCCCAACGCCAAGAGAAGAAGAAACATCAACCTTAGGTAGACTCGAAGTGCTCCTTGTGCGGAGTGGAGACACACGATCAAGAACGAGGGCACTATCGGGTCCCAAAAAAGATGCAACTGTATCACGGTGCACTATCTTGTGTAACTCTGTAAAAACAAAAAGGAAAGTCACATTATTGCCAAGCATATATCAATCATTTTTTATAAGTTAGCAAGCTATTGCGTCACCATTTTCAAACTCCATCAAGCGAACATCACTAGATTCATCGCACATGGGTTCGACGTTGTCATCGTAGCCATCGTAATGTGCATCGAGTGGATTTCGCGAGGAAGAAGAGGCATCCATATTAAGAGAGGATGGTAAATAATGTTTACAGAATTATTACTTGATGTGTTTAAAAGAAGCAAAGGGTAAAGAACATGCTTTAGCTAAAGGATGAACAAGTTCATAGAAATAATACTTCACACAGTCACAAGCATCTTAGGATCAATAAGGGAGAGGGATGTTTTTGAACTAATTTTTGAAGAAGCAGGACCCCTTATATACTACAAGCTCCCTTGTCTTTCTCAACGGTTCACTATGTCTTAAAGCTAAGCTACTATCACATCTATCAAATGGATTTGACACATAAATAGATTTGACACATTTAGACACATGCAACAACAAGTGACATCAAATTCAAAGGGATTAATGAACTAGTGGACAAGTGTGTGTTGGTGGTCTAGAGTTTCCACCATGCTCATGTGTTGAACACCATAGAAATAGCGAGTGAACGAGCCTAAAATTTTCTCTTGACAAACTCAGCGAAAAAAAATTTGCATGTTCGAGAAAATGGTTTTTCCTGAGGACTTGGTGGGAAAACGATATTCTGAAATTCCTCTCTAGTGTTCGGGGGAAATGTGGCTCGTCTTAATATCGTGTCGTTTTCAATGTTAAAAGTGTCGATTGAGGGCATGGAAAAAGGAGAAATGCCGCCCCAAAATAGACAAAAATAGTGTAAAAATTTTAAAAAATAGCCTAATTTTCTAAAGTTTCCTCTTGGAATATGTTCGTACCATAGCCTCAACATTGCTGAGCAGTATTCAGGGAAAATGTGCCTCGGCTTAACACCATACCATTTTGAATGTCAAAAATGCCGAGAAATTTTAAAAACTAGGCTAATTTTTTGATGGCTTTTTGCACTATTTTTCTCTCTTTTGGGGTTGAGAGCATTTTCAAAATTGAATACGGTATGCTATTAGGTCGAAGCACATTTCTCCCCGACAAAATTTTTCGAGAGGAAACTTTGGAAAATTAGGTACTTTTTTGCGTTTTTACACTTTCTTTCTCTCTTTTGAGGTTGACAACAGTTTCAAAATAAAAAACGGCTCGTATTCAGTCAGGACACATTTTCTCGTACCACTACCTGTAGCGAAACACTTTCTCTCTTTCGAGGTTCACAGCATTTTTGAAATCGAAAACGGTATCTAGTGCTCAGGAAAAAACATTTTCCCAGACATGCAAAATGCCTTTCCTTATTATTGCCAAGAGGAAAATTTAGAAAATTAGCTTACTTTTTTAGGTTTTTGCACTATGTTTCTCTATTTTGGGGCAGAATTTCTCCCTTTCCCCTTGCGCTCAACCGACATTTTGGAAATTGTAGAGATTGAGAGCATTTTCGAAATCGAAAACGGCATGCAATGTTTAGGAAAAAACGTTTTCTCAAACATACAAAATGTCTTTCCTTATTTTTGCCAAGACGAAAACTTAGAAATTCAGGTTATTTTTTTAGCTTTTTACACTATTTTTCTCTATTTTGGGGTGGAGTTTCTCCTTTTCGCCTTGCGCTCAACCGGCATTTTGAAAATTGAAGACGGCACGATATTAAGCTGCGACACATTTTCTCGGGATACTGACGGCATGTTATTAAATCGAGAGAAACGAGACCATCCCTATTATTTTCTAATATTGGAAATGATGGCGACATAATCCATTTCACCTTGAGTTGTGTACTTCACCACGAGCCACTGACACAAAGAGCTCTCAAAGGCCTAAGCCTTAAATAGACTACAAGCATAATACGTATTCTCTTAAGGCTCTGAGATTGACAGCCTCCTCAAAATCGAAAACGCATGGTGAGATAACACCTCTGCAGTCGTACTCACCACCTCCCTCGCCCTTCGCAGCCGCGCAAAGACCACCTCGTGCCGTGCCTCGGGACTGTCGAAGCTTCACCAGCTACAGTGGACTGCCTTTAAGGCATGCGGGTGATGGAAACCGGGACTACCTTTAAGGCTCTACAAAGGGCACGTGGGTGATGGAAACCGGCCGTGGCGGGTGGCAGCCCCTAGGCGCTCCTCGCACACAATGAACTCCTCTCCTAAAGGCGACCCCTTGACAAGGCAAGGAGAAAAGGAGAAATTCCGCCCCAAAATAAAGAAAAACAGTCTAAAAACCCTAAAAATAACCTAATTTTCTAAAATTTCCTCCTGACAAAATCAAGGAAAGGAATTTCGTATGTTTGGACAAATGATTTTTCCCGAACGCTGCCTGCGGTGACGTTCGTTGAGCTGGTGAGGAGCTCTTCGCTGACGTGCGCACTCCCTCCCTCTGGCAGACGGCAAGTGGCAGCCTGTAGTCACCTAGGCACTTGTGTACCGAGTGCGCAATATTATCAGTCTCAACGCCGGACTCCATTTATTGAAGTGCTCGACTGCCTGGACATCTTGCAGAAGATGGCGTCACGGCTCTAAGCACGTCAAGCTCGCGAGGACTCCAAGAGTGAGGGGATTGCAGCCTACACCTATGAAAGCTGGCAGGCAGGCTAGGCTAGCCTCGTGAGTAGCAACTCGCGCGTCTGCAGCCGTCTGGACTCTGCAGCCCAAAGGCCAGTACCCTTCTCCTTTTCTACGGATCTCCCACGCGATGCCGTGCGAAATTCTCCTTGCAGGCGTCTACTCACTCTTCTTGACTACATTTATTGCAGCGCTGCGCTGCCTGGACAGCTGCCTTCAACGCAGTCGCCGTCTGTAAGCCTTTAAGGCTCTACAAATCCTCACACGTCTTTAATCTCCACGTGGCCGCCATACAGCCCCAACACTAAGGCCAATGCTTTTAGCAGGCCAAAAACTAAACCATAGCATTTAACAAAGGCCGAGGGCTCAATTAGTAACCAAGGCTCTCAAAACATTAGGGGGAAACTAGCATTACAGGGCTCAATTAGTAACCAAGGCTCTCAAAACATTAGGGGAAACTAGGAGCCTGCAAATAAACTAGTGCTGCGCGCATGTCCTAGCCAGCAACCTTTGTGATATCATCGATCAAAACTTCTGGGATATCACAAAGATTACTGTGGTTGCCGTTATGATGATGGTCAAAGTTACTGCTGCTAACAAAAACTGTCCATACCTCATAGATCTTCCGAGTTTTTCTGATTGAGTTTATATTTGTAGGTTTCATGGTATCCTCCCACGAACGGGAGACAGAACTCAAGCTACTGTGGGAATAGCGTGGTAGAAGAGCTAAAATCCAGCGGGCTATGGGGCTAGGAAGACGCGGAATTATGCTGCGTGCATTCGGCGATGGTGCTTCGGGCGCCGTTTCTGTTGTGGAGTCGCTGGTGTTGCTGAATGCGTTCGGCGATGGTGCGTCGGGCGCACTTTCTGTTGCGGAGTCGTTGGTGTTGCTGTGAATGCGTTCGGCGATGGTGCTTTGGGCCGCCATTTCTGTGGAGTCGTTGGTGTTCAATACGACTAGTTTTTTTTGTTTTTGTTTCTAGACAGCCAGTGTCAGGGACGCAATCATTTTTGAAGGGTGACCCTTATATATATACACAAGAAGTTTTGGACAAATTCTCACAATAATTCCCACATTGTGACTTACCTCAACATCATGAGCTTCTCTGAGGGAGGCACCACATACCTAGCTAGGTACGATCGGGCAGTCCCCTGCCCCCAATCGTACCTAGCTAGGTATGTGGTGCCTCTCGAACAGAAGCTCATGATGTTATGCATTGTATGGAAAACACTGAAAAAGACTCCGTTTTCCTATGTGAGAAAAATTCTAAATCTTCTTGTGTTATCATTCATTTGAAGGGTAAATTTTTATTTATCTTTCATTAAGCTTTATTTAGGCAAAAATTAGAAGGGCTACTTAATGATTTTTCAATATTCTATCCTTCTTTTTAAGGGTAAAAATACTTTTGCCCTTCACTGAAGGGTAAAAGTGCCTCCGAATGTTGAGATGGCAAGACCAAATTCGCCATGAAAAACAAAGGAGGCCATCCAACTTTCTATAGACGTTGGAAAGAATCTCATAAGATTTAAACTCTGCTAAGCATCACGACACACAGACGCTCTACCACTTGCCTACGACCGACTGGTTGGGAAATGAAGACATCATTTTATACAAAACCCAGTGTGACTCGTTTTGGCTGGCCACATTGAAAAAAGGAGTATGGCTCTCAATGTGATAGGGGCCTAAGGCTAGAAACATCTTAGTGCATGAGCAAATCGAGCCGTCCTGTTGAGAGTTTGAACTTGTTTTGAATTAGGCAACTGAGAATTACTGCAAAAACCTTCAAATATAGTCGGTTTGCCTCTAAAGTTTTCCATCAGTAGGTTTTCAAAGTTTTTAGAAAATCAATATTTTCAAGCACTGATTCGGCTTCAATTAAAGCAAGTCTCCTTTAAATATGGTTCACTGAGTTGTGCTTGAAATATGAAAGGCCTCGCACCTTAGCTAGGGACCCATGTAAAAGGATAGCACCACACTTTCAGCAAGTTGGCTCCAGGCGCTTCTAGTGTGCACACAGATGTCTTTAGAGGTAATTTGCAGGAGCTAGGATTAGCCCCTGTTCCTCAACAAACTCTGCCAGCAAACCGTAACTCTTTCAATTTTGGCAAAGTTACAAATCCTTTTCTCTACCCCTACAACCTAGTAAGAAAATGCAAGAGGTAGCTTCACGGACAAAAAACCTCACGTCAGCTAAATTGTGGCTTGCAGCGTGCAAAACCCCTCTTGGTAGATGTGTTGCCTAAATCTCTTGCTTTAAAGGTTGGGCTTAAACTCGTGTTGTTGCACTGTATTTACGCTTTTGATGCAACGTCAACAAAGCGTATGCGAGCTCAGCCATGATCTAGTGTTGTTGTGAACTAGGCCAAACAAGAGCCTAGATGGGAGATGAACTTGGCCTAAACGTGGTTTGGACAAGGCCTAAATTTCAAATACCCTATTAATGTCCAATCATCCCTATCTTTCAAGAATGTGCGACATCAAAGTGGTTAGGGTTGATGGCTTCCGTAGGATAGGTTTTGGGACCATCAAGACAACAAAGTGTTGGGTTCATCAAGATAGGAAATTGGGCAGGGCTGATGATTTCAGTAAGATAGGTGATGGGAGGTCAACACCCCTTGGAAAACCCTCATTTCTTGGGGAGTCCACAATATAAAAATTGCATATAGCACGTGCAAACAAGAGGTATTTAAATAATCACTTACCTGTATATTTTCAAGTATTACATGTTTCCCTTATGTATACATTTTTGTAAAAAAAACTAGCCCTTATGTATGAAATTTTTCAGTAAGATAGGTGATGGGAGGTCAACACCCCTTGGAAAACCCTCATTTCTTGGGGACTCCACAATATAAAAATTGCATATAGCACGTGCAAACAAGAGGTATTTAAATAATCACTTACCTGTATATTTTCAAGTATTACATGTTTTCCTTATGTATGCATTTTTGTAAAAAAAAAACTAGCCCTTATGTATGAAATTTTTCACTTTCTCAATTAAAAAACACTTTATGTAAGTACTTTTTTCTGTAAATGTACCTAATTATAAATCCCTTATTTTGTTTGCACATGCTATCTTACATATTCCCTAGTGGACGCCTCAGGCTTCATTTGCATGGTGATCTCGCAGACAATTGATCCCATTTGAAATCCTTGGTCCTTTCATAAAAGAAATCACAGGAGCTCCCTTTGTATTGAAAACTTTCTTTTTTGAAGAAGGTGTAAATTTATTAAAAAGAAAGGGAGAATAATACAAAGGACCCCCAACGGGAAGGGGGTGGGACAATCCCATGTCAGAAAAGTACATTACATCAAATGTAGCATTCGGATTCTAGCAGCATGGTAAAAATGATGGACAACCTTACTCCATTGCCGTCATCTAGTGATCGATGTTAGATACATTAAAACCTCTCAGGGAGAACATCTTGAATTTTTGTACACAAGTTCAAGGCTAATTGTTTAAGGTCATACTGGAGAAGCCACAAGAGGTAGGATGAATCTTGCTTAAAGACAGAGGCATTCCTTTAATTCCACATATACCATATATATATATAAGCCGTCCAAATGTTCCATGAAGGGATATCAAGTCCTTTACAGTTTCCCAAACGGATATCCTTAATATTTAATTTTGAAAATTAACTTGGCAGGTGATAGCTTGTAATATCCCTTCATTTGCTCTCCAATTGAACCCAGTATGAGCATTGCCCTCTATTGCCCTGCTACATCTTGAGCATAATCCATTACTAATTCCGACTCTCAAATCTTTGTCTCCACTCCAAATCCCTTGATCCATGATGAGCCACATGAGTGTGGAGTGTTTAATCTCCAAGGGGAAGGCCTAGAGGCACTTAAATCTGTAGGTCCACTGTTTACAGCTCTATGAGACTTTCTAAAGTTTTTTCAGCCTTTTCTCGACCTCATCTTCCATCCCTTCTTTAAGATGGAACTATTTAAAAGCTTAAGAGGCTAAACTGGATAGTCTGCTAGATACCTGCACTGCCCTGATTGGAATTCCAATCAATCCCAAAATTCTTTTTGCTCTTTCTTGACACCATTTAGCAAGAGATAAGGGGATGGAGAAATATATTTGGATCTGCCGGTCTGATTTTAGTTGTCCTTGAAACATCATATCTGCCCTGGTCCTAATGCCAACTTTAGGACACTTGTGGGATTTCCTACAAAATTGAGCTTTTGCTTTGTCTGCAAAAAAAACAAACCAAATAGAGTCCTACATGAAAGTGAGGTGGTTAGCAAAAACGTCCTTGGAAGGTTTCCAATTTGCTTTAATTGAGTCCCAAGCCTTCTACAATCTACAAATCAGCTTGGATCCTACAGGTATGTTGGGAGAAGGTGATATCATTATTTCCCTGAGATGGAGGTTGTTCGAGGCTCTATAATTTAGGCATTTAAATTTATGAATGGCTCTCCTGAGGAGAGCAGCCCAGTAGTTATTTGAGTATGAGGCTCTTAGGATCCATTTGGCTGCCATCCTGGTGGAGATCCTTTCTAGATTGAGTAATCCAAGACCTCCCTTATCTTTTGGTAGACATTAGATGTCCCAAGAAACTTTTGAGATTTTGCTCTTCTCATTACCACCTCCCCACAAGAAGTTTCTTGCCATTGAGATAATCTGCTTCATCTGATACTTAGGTAGACACTAGCGAGACATAAAATAAATTAGGGAAGGTAAACTGTAATGATTAAGAACAAATGCTCTGGCTGATACTGAAGTTTGGTAGTTTTTCCACTTAGAAAGCTTTTGTCTGAATTTGGTGACCACCCATTCCCATCTCTAAGTATATGACACCTTGAAGCCCATTGGTATGCCCAGAAGCTTTTAAGACTTTTCCATTCCTTATCTCCATGCATCCAGAATCTATAACAATCTGAGGGACCTGTCCATTAGAAATCTTCAAACCAATTTTGGAGTGATTAATCTCTGAGCCACTTCCTTGCAAAAAGTATCAAGACATTGCCAAAAGCAATTCATTGATGAGCTATCATTGGCAAAAAGTGGGTTAGTATCATCTGCAAATTGTTGCAACACTAGGTATTTATCAATACCAGGATTTGAATGCCTTTTATGGAAACTCTGTCCAGAGCATCCAATACTAGCCATCCAAGGGCATTAGAGCAGATTGCATACAACTAAGGGGGCTATGGGGCATCCCTGTTTGATGGATCTTTTCAGTGAAAAAAGTTCAAAAAGTTCCCCATTTATAGAAACTATAGCACATGTATTACCAAACAAAATCTCTATAAATTTGATAAAGATTTTTCCAAAGCCAATGTCATACAAAAATTGGAACACGAAATCCCATTCCATCTTGCCATAAGCTTTAGCAAAATCAATTTTGAAAAAAATGAAGTCTTGTTCACTATGCTAAGCATATTCAATAGCTTCCCACAGAGTGATAATGCATCAAGAATATACCTTCCCTTTCTAAATCCTTTCTATTTTGAAATAATAATCTGATGCATGATGGGACTCGGTCTTCTAGCTAGAGCCATGGAGAAAATATTATAAACAGAAGTTAGGTAGGTGATAGGTCTCTAGTTTCCTAGGTCCTCCTTTCCCCCCTTTTATGCATGAGTTTTATAACACCTGTGTTCATAGAGGTGGAAAGAGCACCTACCTTTAAAGCCTCCTTCCATACAAAAAAGAGATAGGGCAACAAAAAATCTTTATAAAATTTGAAATTTTCATTAGGTAGGCCATCAATCCCAAGAGATTTCCTAGCCTTGAGAGCCTCAATGAATCCTTACTCTCCCCTCTATGAGAGGCTGATCCATCACTTTGGCTATATGCGCAGGCACACTTTTTTTCCTTTCTCTAGCAATAGTATCTCTGCTAGCAGTGAGGTTAGCCCCCCTTTTTGGGGGGAGGAAAAAATATCAGAAATAGAATCTTTAGCTACGTTCAAGCTGTCTTTATGAATAGCTGATAGCTGCCCATCCTTATTCTTAAGCATTGGGATGAAGTCCTTAGTCTTTTTTTTTTAAAGAACGTTGAATATATGCTTGTTAGGTTTATTTATTTTTCTAGCCCAAAATTCTCTTGTCCAAATGATGGAGGATTTAGCATCCAGGAGCTCTTCCTCTCTAAGCTTTTCTTGAAGCTCACCTAACAGGGGGAAGGAGGACTACTAGGGTTAAAGAGAGCTCCTAGCTCTTCTATATCTGTCCTTGTCATCATCCTTCTGCTCTCCCTAATTGCCCTAGCTTTCCTTTTATAATCAGCGAGCAACTTTTGGGTGTCTCTAACTGCTAGATCACATGCCTTACAAGATGACATATTATTGTTAAAAGAAGAAGCAAAAATGTCCTTCACCTTTTCTTTAGCAATATCTAATGATAGAAGAGATTGATCCAAGTGAGGCCACCCTACCTTATATAGACATTCTTCCTTATGTAGCTCAAATACAACTGGCACATGATCAGACAAATAGACAAAATTTTCCTTGAAGCAACTTACCTGCCAATACTCTTGCACAAGGTCAGTGCTCATGTAGATTCTGTCTAACCTTGCTGCTCTATAGCATTCCTCTAGTTGTTGCTCCAAGTGAGTCCCGTGTTTTCAGAAATGTCCATAGGTTGAGCTTATTATGTGCTAGCTCCCACTTCATTTTCTCATTTCCCCCAATGGTAAGACCAATTTGTTTCCATCTGTCTTGAGAGAACTCAACCATGTTAAAATCTCTAGCACAAATGCTTGGACCTGAAAGGTTAGACAACTCCTCCCAAGCTTTAGCTCTTTCAAATGTTGAATTGGAAGCATATACAGAAACAAGAGTGTAGTTAAAAGGGAGACATCTACCCAGCATCCCGTTTTTTATATGTGGATATGCTACACCAGATGATAGTATTTCTTTGAAATACCTAAAGCTGCACCTTTGCCATGGAAGTGGTTATTTATGAACCATTTGTCGCCAGTACCTATTCTTTGCACGTTAGTGGCTAGGTTGCAACCAATGGCTTTTATTTCCTATAGAAAAATAAATTCAAGTCTAAGGTTAGCTTCCAACATCCACCTTTTAATTACTTGGGATCTAGGGTATAGGGCCGAGTTAAAGGCCAATGTCCAAAAATGGGATACCTTTTAGGGACAAAAGTAGTTGAACATCGTACAAAACCAATTTTATTACGTGGATAAACATATTTGAAAGAGTGGGGAGTGGACCATTTATGGCCCATATCTGATTTACAACACGCTCATTGATTATCCTAATTGGCACATGTCCTATTTTGGATGCTTTTCCATCATGTTGATTACTATCTTCCCTTTTTCCACCTTTACTAAACAACCACACCACATAATCATGGACACCTACACAAACACACCACTGTCAGCAATCAGATTGAAAATGAAAAATCCCTCTTGTAAATTTCTTGGCATATAGAAACATTAGAAATGAAAGCATACGAAACAGTTCAGCTAGAGAAAAGCTTCACCATTCTGTAGCATTTATTACAGACATACACTTCACAGTTCCAAGAGTGCATAAACAATCCCTTTAAGTGCACCACATAGATCCTTAGATACTTCTGTTAACACATTCACAATAAGCAAAAGATTCCTTGCAAGGCAGCAAGCAAAAGCACATATCTGCCCCTGCAACAACAAAGGCAGCTCTCAACACAAACTTTGACACTAAGCAGAACAATTCCTTGCAAGGGAGAAAACAAAAGCACACATCTACCATTAAAACGACCAAGGCAAACCTCCATATCCTGAAGCTCCAGTGACAAAATCAGTCGTCGACAACATTTCCAAATCAACTATCTATTCTCAACAACCAGCAAACAGCCAACCATCACACTAATGAAGAAGGAAGTTATCAAGGAAGACGAGGGATCAGCTCAAGTAACCGCAGAAGAAGCCACAAGAGAAACTACCCAAGGGCCTTCCATTCAAGAACTAATGTCCGATATGGCCAAGGCAGCTTTGATCTCAAGGTTGGCTGATGAGTTGAACAAAGAAATTATGCAAATAACTCTCAAATATGAAAAAGAGGAGCAAAACAATGCCGACTTGAGTTTGGTTGTGGTGTATTAAGTAGAAGATGGACAGAACAGAGGAAAAGAATAAAGAGTTGGTCGAGACCAACATCAGCCTAGTGGAGGATTTGCAAAGAAGAGATGCACAGATAGAACACATTAGTGGAGAACTTACAAAGTACAAACAACTGTAAGAAAAAGAGATGATGGCCAGGCAAGTGCAAGAAAGTATAGCCCACAGCAGCACGCTGGCCCTGAATCAACAAGAAAACCAATATCAACAAGCTCATCAGAGTGCCAAAGATTTAGCAGCTCTGGATCAAAAATAGAGGGTGTCTATCAAAGTACTTAAAGGCCGGATAGCTGATCAAAACTGACAGCAAGAGGCATTCACAGAAAACACAATGCTTATCCCTACAAGCAGGTATGAATAGACTGACAATTACCAGAATCAAATCGTTGACTTGCACTAGGCACTTGAAGTCTCACAAACGACAAAGATAACATAGAAGAGGCACTTCACACCAAAAAGCCATGAAAGATGAAGGGCACAACAACGATGAAACCATGAAGATGTTGATGAAGGAAGTGGACGAACTGAGAACTTAGCTTTTGAAGATTGAACAAATTCAGAACCTCCCTCCTCGTTGAGAGGAAGGACCCTTGGTAATAGGGCCAGAGTTCAAAAACACAGAGGAAGAGACAGAATAAGAGCATAAACAGCCTGAAGGCCTGGTAGATGTGGGTATTTCAATTGAACCACAAAAAATGCCCCTAGAGTACTCACATCTGTCGTAGGAGCATTGGAAAGTGACAAAGGAAGTTGTGGCCAAGAACCTCCTCTATGAACACCATTTGTTAAAATTGGATCTATACTAATATATCACTCTAGAGCAATTATGAGAGGAGGTTCCTAAACCAGAACTTCCCTATCAACTACTCAAATGGTTGACAATAGAGAAGGAAAAGGAGCTATTGCCGACAATTTTGCATGATGTCGAGGATAGCTATAAGAATGAAAATTTATCAGAATGGACAACTGAATAGAACAAAGAGGATAGACCAAAATGGAAAATCAAATTCATGGAGGATAACAAGCAGATACTAACGATCAATTCCTTTGCTCCAACATATTGTGCAATCATCAGATGAAGAAGGTGGGATGAGTTTGAAAAACTACTTGTCTCTCACACTACATGGCTCAACTACCCGGTCTTCCCTTGAACCAAGAGAGGCACCTTCACTCGCATACATGCAGAAGGAAATCGAACAAATGATCAATGTGGTTTGAGGGAAACCAGACATTGCCTATAAAATGATGCTAAAAATTTCTACATGCTCTCAGTATGTATCAATACATTCAAGAATACAGAGGCCACCAAAGTCAAATGGACTTCATTCTTGGAGGGATACAAAGGTCGCATCTTCAATCTTAATGTGGACTCTTCTGATGAATTATGTTCATTCCAAGCCATTACATGCAAACATTCGAAGAAGTTTTCTACACATGCTATTTTGAAATTGACTCCACTATCTTTATGTCGATATGCGAATATCTCCAGCTCATATTTGTAGCTTATACCCTCCATGAACGAGAAAATCCACTTATGAGAATCTACAAGCCACAAGAGGAGGATCAAGTGTAGCAAATGATGCTGGCCTTCCAGCAATTTGTGGATGAACAAAAATAGAGAAAGCCCCTGCTTAAAGAGTAAAGTCTTGTCAGGGACAACAAGAAGCTAGGAGGGGGGAGTGTTGAAGTAAAGGACCAGCTCACGTCAAATCTATCGGGTCAACAAAAAATCATCCACTTAGTTATTCATGTTTTGCCTGAGTCGGTAATGTAATTCATAAACTCAGGCAAAATATGGTCGTATCGAACAATTTTGTACTTAATAAGAGGCTAAATATCCTAGTCCACCACATTTTTTGTAATAATTCTCTCTTGCAAGCCAATGCTCAATTTTAACCTTGGGTATATAATCCAAAAGTTTGAATTATTAAGGACCGCATAACTGTTGAGCTTATGTGGTGAAGAGTACAGCTACACTGGCGCATTTACTACTCATTGTACATGTGAGCATTGCTAATGAATTTTCTGGTCTCGCTTCCTCTCACTCTTAGCATCATGTATATGTCTTGTGTGTGTGTGTGTGTGTGTGTGTGTGTGTGTGTGTGTGTGCGCGCGTGTGCGCGCGTGCGCGCGCGCACGCGCACGTGCGTGTGTGTGTGTGTGTTTGTGTGCGAGCGCTATGCAATGAGCAGTTTTAGCTCTAGGTTGCTTCCTGTGTTTATTTGTTGTTTATGAGTTGTTAATGGTGTTTTAAGTGAAACTAAGCATAGACAGAGGTAAGTAGGCCCTAGGAGAAGTCAAATAACCCCTCACTCGTCATTTTTGGTGAAGGTAAGAGGTGGCAATGATCACAGTTTCTCACATGCCCGACAATGACTTTTGCAGGTTTGATTGTGAGGAACCTATTTCCTATAGCCTAGAGATCCCCAATCTCGAGTTTCATGTCATTTATAATTCATTTGACATCATGACGACCATAGGAGTGAGAGATAGACTGTACAGGAGATTTAGGCATTTTCATCTTAGTTGCTAGCATCCTGACTAGAGAGTGACACCTTTCTCCTCAATGCATTGTTGTTAGGACATTGCAGACGTTTCCATGTATTAGTCCGATCAGGTACATCCTCGGATTGACATATTTATGTTGGTTTGAGTTCTTGATAGGCTACTCCGTCCAATCACGGGGCGACCCACCAACAACCACCTCCCCCATCCCCTCTCTATCCCCCCCTCCCCCCTTCTCAAAGAGTGCAACTCAAATACAAGACAATTTCTTTCTCTCTCTCTCTCTCTCTCTCTCTCTCTCTCACACACACACACACACACACACACCACAACACATAATTTCCCCTCTTCTTTATACTCTCTCCATCATACTTCCATCAAAATGAAAGTAGTCAATTACTGAGTATCTAGTTCATATACACTAACTCGATAAAACAATGCACAAGAAATTTGAAGTTTCCTTTATTATGTAGCTAACAAACTTACACATTTCAATAGGGAAAGGAAAAAAAATCTTACAAAATGTTAGCATTTGCCATGCTCTCAACTTTCAAGTCTCTTTCTCATCAATCAAAAAAGACAAAGGACCAAGTTCCTACGAAATATTTTGCAAGCTCATTAAAGGCTTAGTCAAAACTTTAAACAAAGTGCCTAATCTTTGTTTGTCAAGTAACATGCAAAGGGTCAATTCATACATTGAAATCACTACTCATCAAAAGAATTTTTACTTTTCAAATAAGGGAAATTTAAAAACCTTTCAATTTTTTAGGTCCAATTCTAAGCCATTTGCTAATATTTATAGTGAAGCATATAAAATATTGATGGCTTCCTTGAAGACGAGCTCATGATCTTGTCGAGATTTTCATTTTCTTGCCGCTTAAAAAACAAGGTGAAGAATCACGGTCGCCTATACAAGATTGATCAAGTGTGGAATGGGAATATTAAAGGTGTTGATAGGGCATCATAATATATGTTGAGGAGTGATCTAACCAGTACATGAAATTTGTGCATGTTTTGTAGGTGGAGATTGTGAAGCTAGCTTAGATGTGGTCTAGGGATGATCCATGGATAGTTGTAACATGTCTTATTAATTGTTTGATGCCCCATTTGTTTAGTGTAGAGGATAGATGATTGTATGAAGTATTTTAAGCATTAATGTCAATGTTGAAGTCACCCAAGATAATGATTGGAATTGATGTTGGACGGTTTTGTAGAATTAGACACAATGCATTGATCAAATTTGGTAGGGGCGTTGCGGGGGAACTGTAAAGGGAAGCCACCTCAATGATTTTGGTACTAGTAATTGTGATAGTTGCTTGTAGTATCTCTACTCCTAGATGAGAGATATGGCTAGATTTCAAGTGGGGGAGATTTTGTCGGTAGAGTAGTGAGACACCCATATTTTGATTAAATTGGTGTTGCAAGTAGACTGGTATGGCATGTGGCAAGTTATTTGTTAATCTTCTTTCCTGCAAGCAAAGCACGTGTGATGCCATTAGTGTGGAATTTGTTATAATTTTTGTGATGTGTTTATTGAAAGACACGACAATTAGCGATTGAATGATGATATATGTGTTTGAGTAAGCTTTGAATGTCTTCTGGGTGGAGATCCATTTGGCTTCTATTTGTAGACGATTCAATTCTTCCAGCACGGTTTGATCAATTTTAATATGGGAAGCATGCACTCTTTCGAGCAGGTGAAGGTTTGCTAGGTCTCGGACAGGTGATAGTGTTGTGTATGCAAGGTCGTGTGTTCGTATTATTTGTGATTGAAAGCTAGTGTTTGCAATGTGAGACCTTGTGAACAATGGATTGTACGTACACTAGTTGGTTGTAGTGGAAATTGTGATCTTGACATTGTATTCAAGTAATTTTTGGCTACTTGAAACTCACGTACCACATGTTCTATTGAAGTTCAGTCTGTCATAATGCTCGATGAGTATAATGTTCGATTTTTGTAACGTTTTTTTCTTTCCAATGATAGGGTTTGTAAAACAAACCCAAAGTATTGTTTTGTTTCTTGTACTCGACTTCTATGCCATTAACCAATCCATCGAAAATGTCCAAATTTCCTGCACATATAAGCTCGACAACCATGCCTATTTTTAGGCTTAGAGTGCCATGCAATCCTCCAGTTAATTTGGGATATGTTGGAATATTTATTGTTTTGTTACATGAGGTGTGTCTTTTATCAATGGCGATGAATGTGTATGGTTATCCTTTTATTTGGTTAAATATTTTAAGGTTGTGGATGTCCTTGTCTTTGTTGGAGTAAAACAAATGAGAAACTTGATGGCTGTTTGGAATGTTTGGAACAGGTCTATAGTAATTTTTGTTAAGGTAGTATAAATCTTTGATGATATGTTGCCCAACTCAAAGCCTATTAAGGATATTTATGAATGTTGGATCACTTTGTGGTTATTGTGAGTTCGTAGCACTTTGGATATGTATGCCAATATGAAGGAGACACAATTTCTAATAGTGGTTTTTTTTGTTGCAAAGATCCATGTGTCTTTTACGGTGCTCGTTTGGCATAAATCGCCACATAGAATGACAGCCAATCCACCAAATGGTTTTCATAGACTCGTTTGATTACACGTAAGCGTGAGTCAGCCATGGAGAACACACTAGAGCCAATTAAAGACACCTCATCAAAAACTACAAATTTTGAATCTTTGTAGAGGAGGGAAAGTGCATCAAGTTTTTCAACGCTTAAACTTCTTTTTGAAGATGCAACTAGCGGCAAGAGAGCAGAGTGAATAGTTGTGCCACCAATATTGAAAGTTTTCTTTCCTATGTAAGCCATTAATAATGCCATTGGGAAATCTGGATCTGGTGAGATTTTATGGTTATAGAATCTTTGCAATGCCTCTACTAGCAACAACAAAGTGAAAGTTGTACTTGTTCCTGCTCCTCCTGTGAGGAATAGATGTATTGTTTTGCTAGGATGAATTCATTTTCTGAGCATTACATTGCCAAGTATGTGTCATTGTTTGGGGTTAAATTTCTCAAAGTTAAAGTTGTACTTGTTCCTGCTCCTCCTGTGAGGAATAGATGTATTGTTTTGCTAGGATGAATTCATTTTTTGAGCATTACATTGCCAAGTATGTGTCATTGTTTGGGGTTAAATTTCTGTTGTAATAGTTGTTGTTGGGGAGAGAATGTCTTGTTTTGTTAATTTTCCTATTGGGGTGCTATCTTTATTGAACTTTTTTGCATTTGTTTTTATGATTTGTCATATGTGTTTCTCCATGAAGAAGATTTTGTTAGATGATGTTGGTTCTCATTTGTGACCCAAGGGAGCTATAACAAGCATTGTTCTCTACAATAGTCTTCTGGGCTTTTGTGAACATTATATTTTACGAATTGTATGATCTTACCCTTATGTAATGCTTTGTATGTTCTTCCTCTTGCTTAATTGTTGATACGTATTCATCCAAGCATAGATGGTGGAGGGTTTCTGGTCTTTCAGCGTACTTATCAAAAATCGATTGAAAGAATATGTCTTTGCTTGATGGGTCAAGTCTAACGAGGATTTTCTTTTTAGGACCAATGCACGTTGATCAGAAGAGTTGGTGTTTATGTACTTGAAGTCACAAGTTGGACTATGGAGGGTGGTAATGATAGTGCTATATAAACTTCTTGTTGTGCACTAATTTGTTGTGTATTTAAGATAGTGTTGCCTAGCTTGCGTAGTCTCTCAATAGTTCTTGCATTATTGACCATGCATATGTGTATTGCTTGGATTAGTGTATTGTTGTGCAGTAGGTTGCTGCGCCATGTGCATTCAAGACGGGATGAATGTCAGTGTTTGCATCCCATAATGTTGCAATTGTGGTGTTGAATTGTTTGTGTAGATATCCTTTACATTTTGTTTTAGGAAGAGTGTTCTAATGGAGAGTGCGCTACTTATTGCCAAAAGATATTTGCAAGCTTTGTAACCATTTATTGAAAGGGATGTCATCATCTAAGCTAAGTGTGTCAAGGTTGTTTTTGATTCGTTTGAAAGCTGTTCTGTTGCTAGGTTGATTTTGGTGGTCAATAGAAGCAGGTCTCAGAATAATTGTGAAAGGCATGGAAAACCTTGGAAAACCACAAAGCGACAAGATTTTCCTTCCTTAAGGCAAGTTTTAATGTGTCGATGTCGCTGTATCTCTTGAAGGTCTAATGGGAGTTCGGAGCTATGTATAGTTATGTGCTTATCGACAAATGTAGTGATGTTTCTATTTGTGCCATGATCAAATAAAGGATCTTGTTCAACCCATAGAAGGCATGATCATGTTGGCTACCACGGCTTTGAAGCTCTATGACAAAGAAGTAGTCAGTAATTTTTCCGCAGATTGTGTTGTCATTGAGGAGTAGTCTTTTCATGGCTAAGAAGCGATTAAGATAAAAGCAAGCTATTGTTACTGGATCTGCATGGATTAGATGTCTGTGGAAGGAGCTGTCGCTTTCATCGTGCTCTTGGTCAAGTGTGACTATTGTTCTATTGCATCTAGAATCAATTTCCACCTCTTTTCGGCTGAAGAAAATGTAACAAAGAAAGTTGGTGGGCCTACTTGTTGAATCATGGCAAAAATATTTTTTCAAAATTTTTATTTATAGTCAGGTGAAGTACAAAGCACTTTAAAATTTCTATAGCCTAGTCATGATGAGAGCAGCTTTTCAATGTTTGTGTCTTGACAGACATCCCCAACACACAATGTTACTCCATCTAGTTTTGCTTTACAAAGTTGTATCCAAATGGACGTTAGTATTTTTTGTGTCATGATTTTTACAGACTTGAAGAATAAATTTTCAATGTTGAGAGTGAAACGTCCATCTTTGTGCATAAGCTCCCATTTAGCTATTGTTTGATAATTTTTTGACAAGTGATGATGGTATTTTCTAGGCTCTCCATAGAAGATTGTAGGAAAGGTAAGCTCTTCACAAAACTCATCGGCAAAGAAGACAAGTGGGGTGTTGCCCTCTGATGATGCAACATATAGAATTTTGTCATTGAATCAACTACTTGTTCAATGTAGTGATGCTATGCAACATAACATCAGTATGGGTATTGTCCCCTTATCCTCAATCTCATTGGTGTTTGTTTACAAAGAAATTGATGTTTTTGAGATTTTTTGTAAGTGTGCAAGCCATTTATCATTTATCTTTATGCGCTTCTTTTTATATAGAGGGGTGTTAAGAAGAGCATCGTTGGCCTTTAATGTTAATAATGGTCTCACAAGGCTAGATAAGTAGCAATGTCTAAACTCTAGCTTGCATTTAATGCCTACCTTTACTGAAGCTTTATCTTGAATAAAGTGAGGAAGAACTTGTTATGCTTTTTCAATGTTAACAAGAATGTTAACAAGACTCCCACGTAAGCCATATTGGCCATCATATGTTAGTTCACGAATCTTTGCGAATGGTATGCGGATAGAGACAAGGCGTGCTTCGATGGAGTTAAGTTGCATGATTATAGGTAGGGGTTCATTGAAGTCAAACTAGTGCAAGGTCTTGAATGGTAGTTTAGGATTGTTTGTTTTGTGGTTACATGCACGGCAACAATATTTAGAATAGGCTCTCTTGCGCTTTCTATTTCCATTATTGCATGGCACATTTGTGTAACTTGTGAGCGAAAATGTAAATGCCAACATTTTTGCATGGAGATGTAGGTGTATCATTTAATGACTTTATTATTTTTTTCGCATCATTAGATCTATGATCTAGATGAATAAAAGGATATTGGGTGAATGTGGCACTTTTCGGAGACTTTATGTTTCTCAGTTGTTTTGATTTTGTTGTTATTGCAGAGTGTGTATGTTTACAAAGTGGTTGGTTTTCAAGAAATAAATATGCGATTTGACTTGCTAATTTATTTGTGTTCTCTCTATACAAGTGCACTAATATATCACAGTTTTCAACTGTCCAACGAATGATCTTACGTTGTGAATGAGAAGTTGTGAAAGCATAATATATGAAACCAGTAGTTGGTGTATCTATAATTAGAAGAGCTTTTTGAAAATGTCTAGGTGACTTCCCACTATTTATTGTTTGCTCTCTCCAATTGCGGCATTATGAAACGTTGAATTTGTGAGTAAAAATCTTAATGGCCTTCATTATTAGACTCATCAATGTACTACAAGTTTTGTATAGAGCATTGAATTTTGCAATGCTTTCAATTGATGAATCTAGTTGGGATCTAAAGAATAATGGGCCAATAGGTTCTGTTGTTAGATTTGTTGAGTAATTCACAAATAGCAATTCAAAAATTCCAATTGTATATACCTTGATACTTACGCTCATTTGCAGTATATTATGGAGCGCTAAAAATAATTATTGATTGAAAGGATTTGTTTGCATGAAGACTGTATTGATGTGTATGTCCTTTGGAACACTTAAATTAAGAGCATTGTCCATGATTGTGAAAAACTTGTTGTTTTGTGTGCATGTGTATGTGTATGTGTGTGTGCCTGTGAGAGAGAGAGAGAGAGAGAGAGAGAGAGAGAGAGAGAGAGAGAGAGAGAGAGAGAGAGAATGGCTCTTGTGCGTGTACGTGGGTGTATATATTTATACATGTATTTTTATCTATGTGAGGTAAGAACTGATGCAAGTTCCCGTAACAATTTCTATCAAAGATGGAGAGAGAGAGAGAGAGAGAGAGAGAGAGAGAGAGAGAGAGAGAGAGAATTGATGTGTTGTCTTCAAATCATTGTAGGATTACTCACGACTATGGAAAATTGAGTGTTTTATGTGTGTGTTGCTAGAGATGATGAGGTAGGCATATAGCCGTAACAATTCTTATCAAAGAGAGAGAGAGAGAGAGAGAGAGAGAGAGAGAGAGAGATTGTTGTGTTGTTTTCAAATTGCTATAGGAGTATTCACGACTATGAAAAATTGAATGTTTTATGTGTGTGTTGCTAGAAATGATGAGGTAGGCATATATGTAGAGATAATAAGAGAGAGATTGAGGGTATAATCCTTTCAAATTTCAATTGCAAGCAGAAAGGTTATAATAGTCAAATGCAGAACCAAAAATATGCTCATATATGCTAGAAAGTACTGAACATGATAAGCATGTAGGTCTGATTCAAAGATATAGATATAACAGAGATTAAAATGTACATATCTAGAGATGATAAGCAATAATCCAAAACACTAAGGTTCAGGCTCATATGCCACTACATTCCCACTTGCGTTGGATTTGAAGCAACCAACATGTGAGCTTGCCACCAAAGTATCTCGTGCCTCAGCAACGAAGTCAAGGTAAATCTCATTGAAGCTTATGTCCAATGCAAGCACTAAATCTACTGTTGTACCAATAAGTTGCACATCAAAAACCTTCTTGTCTTTATCTATGATACGTGCTTCCAACTTTGTGATCGCGATTATAGTAGTGTTGCTATTGCAAAACTGGCAAAAAGGTCCTACACTCGTCCTATACACTTATGTGGACCTACACTTTGTACAATGCTTCTCTACTAAGACGCTGTTGATATTCACAAATCTTAGGTTGCCTACAACTTGCAGAAGTTCACTTTGTTAGAAAATGAGGAAGATGGTACACAATCCATTGCTTTTTCTTATGTAATGTTACCTCTCAGACTGTAGCCCAAGTTTTTAGTTTGCACTTCAAATACAATAGTAAGCTCCTACCTAAGCCGTGCACTCTGAACCAGCACTAAAATCGTGATATCCAATATAGACAAAGTGTTAGGTTTACCAAGAAATGGGCCAGTATTCCTTGCAACGCACATTACAGGTTCATTAATAACCATTTCCTCTAGCAATTCTTGGCACTCATTCTCGCGACACTTGACAAAACTCACCTGCAAAGGAGCATTCAACTTTAGAGAAAAGAACAACCAATCATTTTAAAGAGCATGAGGAAATCGATACTAAGCATACTCAAGTTCGTAATCTCTGGAATCTGGTGAATGCAAAACAACAATATGTTCCTATCAATAGTGTCAAAGATGGATTAATCATTGTTACCAAGCAAGAGAGAGGGCAAAAGCATGATTTTCACATGCCCCTCGTGATGGTCAAAGACGAGTAACAGAACCTAGCCGGAGTTCCTAGGAGTGGAGCATACACAAACTCATTGGCCAAAGCTAGAAAAAAAAGAAAGATAGAGAGAAAATCAGAAGACTATCACGTTGGTGGCCAGTTTGAGTAACAACACATCAATGCAGATTGCCTATATAGATCTCCTACAACTTCTTCAAGCTCTATAACTATTTAAAGTTGGAGTAGTCAAACCAGCTGAAATGCTTTGTTAACATCGAGTAGCAACACAACCTGGCCAGAGTTGGTGGGAGTGGAGCATACACACACTCACTGGCCAAAGCTAGGGTAAAGGGGCCAATAACGAACCGGGGTCCAAAACAAGGCCACCTTTAAAGTAAATAGTAAATATAACCAAAAAATATGAGAATTATGATTGGGATGGCATTGGGAATGGTAAGAGCATAATATGACCTATCTTTTCATATCAATTTCATTGAAAAGTGTCAATCCTATTAAATAATTCATAACATTCAAGTCTGAATGTCCCTCTATTGGCCCCCATGTTTTAAGTGGCCTTGTATTGGCCCCTTTACCCTAGAGAGAGAGAGAGAGAGAGAGAGAGAGAGAGAGAGAGAGAGAGAGAGAGCAAAGCAAAAGAGTATCAAATTCGTGGCCAGTCTGAGAAGCAACAAATCAGTAGAGATTGCCTGCAAATCTCCTGTTATTTCTTAAAGGTCTATAACTATTCAAATATTGGAGCAGCCGAACCAGCTTAAAAGCTTTGTAAACATTGAATATCATCATGAGTAAGCATAAAAAACTGTAAAGCTATAAATGAATATCTGAATCGAGTGCCAAATTGTAAATAAAGATTGACATTGAGTAGCAAAAATAACATGTGCTATTAAAAAAACCCAGAATAATATGCATCAACAATCTGCAATCATTTACAATAGCTCTCACCCTCCTCAAAGTCCATGCTCTCAGCCTCTGCAAATTCATCACTTATACTTACGTACCATTCCTCGACAGCAATATCAGATGGCTACCACTAGCGTGTTAAGAAGATATTGCTGACAAAAAACTCACAAAACACACGAGCTCTCACACAATCTCTCAACTTCGCATTATGGATTCACACACAAAAAACCTCATCGTTTATTGCACTTATATAGAGGAGACATTTGCATTTTCAATATTACATGATACGGTAAGGCCTATCGATTCATGCCATGCTACAAATTCCCAAGCCACCAACATTAAATCTCAATCAATGCATTCCAAAACGCTACAGCTTCTCAATAGTGTCCTACCGCATCAAACGCATTACAAAGCTGCAAACTCTCTAATCATGCTAGAGAGTGAATCCAAAATCCTACATGCATACATGATGTTTCATTACCTCGCTCAATTGATTCCAAAAGCATCACTATCACCCTCCTCACAAGCATTCGTTGTTTTGTAATCGGCACAAGACTTTAGCTTGTAGACAGCCAGCAAGCAAGCTCGACCACCTTTCCACCTAGGCCATTTAGACATATTCTTGCCCCATACACTGTAGGAGCAGAAGCCTTTGATCTGTAGCACTCTGCAAGACTTCGTCTCTTCACAGAAGCCTTTGACATATAGCACCGCCCTACAAAACGCTAGCCTCAGAGTTCGAACACCAGGTCTCGTGGCACTCTCGCAGAGAAACCCCAAGCTTGGTATAAACATCACCTTCACAGCACTGAATGCAACGGCCCCAACCTGCACACACGATGTTCCCTTCACACTCCCTCGGCTTCAGTGCACCGCACACACGCACAGATTGCGCTGCAAAGACTTGTTGAAGCCGATCCGACACATAAGTGCCATCTTCGAACTCCCTTAGCATCAATGCACCCACGCACGTGCACGGCATGGTGTAGAGACCGCTCGCCTTCAGGGAAAGCTGAAAAGACACGAGCCTTAATTTCATGCACATAAAGGGGGGCACATATCGCCCATCCATCTAATCTACATCCACGGCCGACATTTTGCACCAATACTCCACCCCATTTCACTATGGCCTCCTGCAGGCCAAAAATAATTTGACGTGTGTACATGCGGAAAAGCTCAATACTTTACTTTGACTTCACTAACAACACCCAACAAAAGCTTCTTTCAGAAATTGATTAGGAACATCCAGACACACGTGCACTCAAACTTTTGTCGCCTTGCCGAGGAGTCTCATACAGAGTGTGAACTGCCACATGGTTGCCTCGCCTTCATGGAACAATGCCAAGGCAATGTTTCGCCACAAGATTAATACTCACATGCCCAGTTGGAAATGGAAAATGTTGTAAATTTAAAGCATGGCCAAGAAAATGGTCTTGATTAAGTGCTTTGAATCAAAATGGCCAAGAAAAAAGTTTAATTTGAGTCTCAAATCAAAATGGAACATGTGTAGCTACACAGAACCATCAGCAATCGTGTAAGACAACACCATCGCGCAGTTTGCAACACCGTGTAAGACAACACACAAAAGTAAAGCAGGGCCTCAAATTTTCAAAAAGCAAGGGCACACTGCATACGGAGTGAAGATGAAGAGTTGATAACAGGCAAAACATCCCCTCTTGATTGGTGATGAATGTAAGCGCAGGCCATCCAACACACTAATGTAAAGTGTGAGCTTTTTCCTAGAGTGCAAGAGTATGAGTCAAGGAAAAGAAAGGTAGATTTATCCCACATGTAGTGGTGCAAGGCTGTAGAGCTACTTAAATCTCCTTTCATGAATGAATAAACACAAGTCTATTTTGCATTACATCTCTCTTGTTTATAGTGAGTTTGGGATGGCTTAGCAAATACTCAAGATCGTGTTTATGAGTCCAAGTTAATTGATCTTGGAACCTAATTTGCTTGAATGATAATCTAGCCAACACACACTCACTTGTGTGCAATATGTTTCTCTTTCATCCACCCTAGCTAGCACGATCCCATTCCCATCAAGTTGTATCAGAGCTTTAGGCTATGCTAGCTAGGTTTGTCATTATGCTTTTGTGTGTTATTTATTAGCATCTTCAATAGAGTAATTATTATTTCTTAATCATCATCACGACCCATTGGCATTCTCATAACTAGTTGCATTTCTCACTAATTAAACCCTAATCTAGCTATGTGTGTGCATGTCCTTGGCACACTCAAGAGGCCACTACCCTCCATGGCTAGGTAGGCTTGATTAGGGAGAGAATTAGTATCCAATTGAGCACTCACATTTGCATTAAATATTAATTAGCATGCAATTAGGCAATCACATTTGGTGATTGCATGCACAAAAATCCTCAATTTTAGTTGCTTTTTAAGTCGCATCCTAGAAGTTTCATTACGTTTGGATGTCATTTGATGCTGCAACGGATGTGATTTGTTTGCCGATGAGCGATTGGCTTTTAGTGATTTCTGTCACTTGAGTGTAGCTTGAGTTAGATGCGAGTTGTTAGTTGTGTTCCAAGAGATTGACACCCTCTTGTAGCCTCTATGCACTAGTCGAGTCAGCTTCATCCCATGGATTGACAATTTAATCGTGGTTCTCGCTAATACTGCAATAAGATAGGATGGTGAGGTTAAACATGCGTCCCACAACAAGCTACAATTTTGCCTCTAAATTTGTCGTTGTATCCTAAGATTTTGGGCATCTATTAAAAATTGTCTCTACATGTTACACAAAGAAGATTCATTGTGCACTTGAATTGCTTACCTTGCTCTTGTTTGAAACCGATAAAAAATCTGCTATCTTTCTTGTTTTGACTGGTGGAGAAAGCAATGACTTCTTTGTTGTCTTTGCCTTCTTATTGGAACGCCCCTTGGAGTTCACATTCTCATCAAAGACAACATCTACACCATCGCTGCTATCTGATTTGTCTTCCTTAGCCTGATGATGTTGCACATCATTTAGAGCCTCCACAAGGAACTTATCAATGTGTGGTTCACTATTTGACAACATTCTATACATCCTCAATTCATATCGTTTTACACACTTTCTTAAGTACAAAGGCATGGGAAGCCAGATGCTCGAGGAATACTATGATTTGTCATGTGCTATGCTATACAAAATTTGTTGAATGTTGCTCACATGCATCGAAGTGTTCAATGAGCCAGAGCAAGCAGGCACCCCTTGGATGTCATTCCTCGAGGGTAACAAAGGTTTGTGCTATGATCTCAGTGGCCAACCTTCCGAAGAAGTCCTCCATGGCTTCTACGCCAAATGCATGTTTCTACCTTCTCACAATATGCTGGCGTTCGAGGAAGCGTTCTACACAGGATTCTTCACTTGGCGAACGAAGATATTTACGCCAGTGGTCAGCTACCTGACCTCAAGGTTTGTAGGCTACTCAGTTATGGAGCTAAAAAACAGAGTAACTATGTAATTCTTGCAAGTGCCAGATAAGGAACGGAAAATCAGATATCAAAAGGCCCTAACAGTGCTTAAAGATTGCCTCGCCAGCCGCCAGCCGAAGACTACTTCAGCCCATAAAGCTGTGTCAAGAGATGACACAGGCAAGGAGGGGGAAAATGTTAGCAGTAAGCTAGCTGGGGCTACAAGCTTCCAGATTGTATCAATCTGTCATTATCCATCTTTGGTAGAACTCCCAGATTATTAGTTTTGACCACCAAAAACCTTGGCTAAGGTATAAAAGACAATTTTTGTAAGTTATTATTAAGTTTTGGATAATGAAATACATAGCATGAGCTAATGGCACTCACTTCTCTCCTTCTCATGCTTCCTACTCCCTCCCCGGTTGCCACATTGCAGTCGCGTTTGTTGCATTGCAACCGCAGGTAAGAGCTCTACGAATTGATGTAAACACATCACAGTATTTTGTAGCTTTTGGCATCGCCGACCCGCGGCCTCATTTCATCATAACTAGGAATTTATACTTTCAAATCAAAAACTAAACATAGGCGGGGCATTGGGGCATCATTGGCACTCACTTCTCTCCTTCTCATGCTTCCTACTCCCTCCCCGGTTGCCACATTGCAGTCGCGTTTGTTGCATTGCAACCGCAGGTAAGAGCTCTACGAATTGATGTAAACACATCACAGTATTTTGTAGCTTTTGGCATCGCCGACCTGCGGCCTCATTTCATCATAACTAGGAATTTATACTTTCAAATCAAAAGCTAAACATAGGCGGGGCATTGGGGCATCATTGCTAAGCGTTTAGATGCATCCTGGGGGGAAAATGACTAGGTCAAAAATCCACCTACTGTTAATAATCGCGATTTTGGCACTTGACCTAAAGTGGGATTTAAGACCATAAGCATGTATGCTTAAGTCTTATTAACATGTCCTAAAAGTTTTGTTACGTTTGGATGTCATTTGATGCTGCAATGGATGTGATTTGTTTGTCGATGAGCGATTGGCTTTTAGTGATTTCTGTCACTTGAGTGTAGCATGAGTTAGATGCGAGTTGTTAGTTGTTTTCCGAGAGATCGACACCCTCTTGTAGCCTCTATGCACTAGTCGAGTCACTTCATCCCATGGATTGACAATTTAATCGTGGTTCTCGCTAATACTACAATAAGATAGGATAGTGAGGCTAGACACGCGTCCCACCTAGATGCATAAAAATATTGTTGCACGTATATGGAAGGCTAATACTACAATAAGATAGGATAGTGACGCTAGACATGCATCCCACCTAGATGCATAAAAAGATTGTTGCACGTATATGGAAGGCTATGCGGAAATCTAGAGCTGTACAAGTAAGAAATTAAGGAAGTCATTGTGCCTTTACAGACGGATGGCAACTCATGTGGATGGAGATGCCTCCTCCATGCTGAGTATAATTTTGGATAAAGTATGGAGACAGTTAATGTGTTGGGTTCATACTAACTCATCTTGCTTGAAATAGACTCCTAGGTTCTAGTTCCCCAAGTGGCACCTTCCTCAGGTAGATCTTTCCACTTGATTAAGACTTGTTGACGTACATGATGACGTGTACGTAAATCATGATCGTCGAGAATGTGTTCAGGTTCATGCGGTAAGGTAGGAGGTTCAACGAAATCAACCAAAATCTGTTGGTCAATGACATTGTCGTCCCCATGTAACCGCTTACGTAAATAGCTTACATGAAACAGCGGATGAATACGAGAATGTGCAGGTAGCAATAATTTGCAGGCACGATTACCTACTCGCTTGAGTATTTTGAAAGGCCCACAATATCGTGAAGATAATTTAGGTGTTGGCCCAGTTTTTAGACTTTCTGAATGTTCTGGCACACGTAAAAATACTTCCTCCCCTTCCTCGAAGATAACTTGCCGACGTTTCTCATTAGCGTACTTCTTATACCAATCCTGTGCTTATCAGACATTTTGACAAGCGAGTTTCAGCATATCCATGTGGTCTTGGAGAAAATCCTTAACCTGTTGGAGCTTTTCGGTTGCCAACCCCACCGTAACAGGTGACCTAGGTTGAAACCCATACATGAGCATAAAAGGACTAAATCTAGTTGTGACATGCTTACCACTATTGTAGGCAAACTCGAGAATAGGTAAATATTCTTCCCAATCTGATTGTTTCTTGCTAACGTATGCTCTTAGCATATCCTCTAGCACTTGATTAACTCGTTCAGTCTGACCATCTGTTTCTCGATGATCGGATGTACTGAGGTTTAGTTGTGTACCCAATCGTTTGAACACAACCCTCCAAAAATGACTGTTAAACTTGGGATCACGATCATTGACAATGTTACTTGGCAAACCATACAACTTGTATAGATTGTCCACAAATAACTTGGCTAGTTCTGGAGTCTTAACCATTGATTTGGTTGGAATAAACTTACATAGTTTAGTCAACACGTCTACGACCACCCATACCAAGTCATGACCTCGTATAGTGGTTGGTAAACCCACAATAAAGTCCATAGAGATACTTTCCCATTTTCCATTGGGAATCTCCAAAGGATGTAAGAGTCCTCCTACTTTTCAGGCGCTCTGCTTTGTTAACTTGACATTTTTGGCAATGCAAGACATAAGCTTGAACAAAGCCATGTAAACCTGGCCAGTAAAACTGTCGTCGTATGAGAGCATAAGTCTTTCTAATACCTGGGTGCCCTGCACTTGGACTATCATGACATTCATAAAGAATTTGGTGTCGAATGTCTGTGTCCATCGGTACACAAACTCTCCCCCTATGGAGTAAGTACCCATTGTCGATGGTGAAATGCTTCCATCGTTGTAGTTCATCACTCGATAGAGGAGAACTATGTGTGGAGGTTAACGTTACACTACCATCATTGGAGTGAGAAGGATCCCTCATTTGTACATGGATCCACACTTTGGAATATGCTTCATCATGCTCGTATTTTCCCTTTAGAGAATCCAAAAATTCACTACGAAGTTCCGTGAACAAGAGAGAATTGATCTCCGGCATACGACTTAGAGCATCAACCACCACATTGTATCATCCTTTACGATACTGGAGCTTAGCGTCATATTCTTGAAGAATCTTGGCCCACCTGGCTTTCCGACCCTTCAAATCTATTTGTTGTGTAAACCATTTAATGCTTTCATGGTCAAACACAATCTCAAACTGAGCACCATACAAATAATGCCGCCATGTTTTTAAGGCAGACACTATTGCATAGTGTTCGTGCTCATAAGCAGAGTAGTTCTGCTGAGCTGCATCAAGCTTCTTGCTTTCAAATGCAATTGGCCGTCCATCTTGTAAACAAGATTGCTCCAATAGCACGGTCACTGGCATCCATTTCTAAAACGAATGGTTTCAAAGGATCTACAATAGCTAGTATGGGAGCTGTAGCTAATGCATCCTTGAGCGTATCGAAATTGTGCTGTTGAGCGGGTACCCACTGAAAAGCTTTGCCTTTGCCTTTCAGTTGATCCGTCATGGGAACATCAAAATTAGCATAGTTTTTAACGAACCTTCGGTAAAAACCTGCAAATCCTTAAAAAATCTGTAACTCTTCCAGATTTTTAGGAGAAGGCCACTGCCGGATTGTATCCACTTTGGATTGATCCATATAAACCCCCGTACTCAAATTTGCCCAAATACGGCTTCAGGACACTAACCATAAGTGTCGTGAATGTTGCGGGCACATTGGTTAACCCAAAGGGCATCACCAAAAACTCGTAGTGTCCAAACCTTGTTCGGGATTCAGTTTTGGGTATATCAGCAAGTCGAATACGGACTTGGTGATAACCTGACCGCAAGTCTATTTTCATAAAAATGCGAGCATGAGTGAGTTTGTCGAGCAACTCATCCACTCGTGGCAATGGGTACTTGTTCTTAACCGTAACCGCATTTAAGCCACGGTAGTCTACGCACATGCGCATACTGTCGTCTTTTTTCTTCACTAAGAGGATAGGAGAAGCCCTTGGTGAAGAACTGGGTTGGATAAATCCTCTGCTAAGGTAGTCAGCAAGCTGATGTTCCACCTCAGCAGCTTCAGAGTAACTCATACGGTAGGGCGGTTTACTGACATGTTTACTGCCTGCAACCACATCGATGCTATGTTGCACCGATCGTGTCGGCGGTTATCCTGGTGGCAGATCATTAGGAAAAACATCTTGAAATTCCTTTAATAATTTTTGTAACTCACTAGCAACTTTTGCTTGTTTGGAAGTAGCCATTGGTGGAAGAGATGAGAGAGAAGCATGCGGCGTTGAGGAATGTTCAACAAATTCAATGTTAGAGAGAAAATGAGACAATGAGTAACACAAGAAAACTTGATCTATTTCATTATCAGAAATGAGCTGCATAAGCTCAGCTGTACATATCAATGGTGAAGAAGGTACATCCTTCTCTCCTAACAACACATATGCACCATGGGATTCGAACATCAAGCTGTTGTGCTCATAGCTACGCTTCAGTGATGGTCCTAGACTATGCAACCATTCCCTACCAAGAACTGCGTCTGCCCTCTCCATGTTCATAACCTGAAAATCCAAGATATGGAGTAACCTTGTACTTCCAACGGAACAGCTCGGACTTGAGTATCCCAGATTTCGGTATCATGTCCATTCATCATCGCTACCTTGTAGTGGTGGGCACTCGCAGTTTGAGGCAATTTGAGTTTACCAATCCGTAATTGATAAAATTGTGAGTAGCACCGTCATCTACCAAGATGTGCACATTGTGCCCTTGCAGAGATCCGTGCATATGTACTAACTCATGTGGTCCGAAGGTCTGTTGCCACATGGAAGCTGTGAGACAACATTCATGCACCACCTCGATGTGTGTTACTTCCACTGTAGAGAATCGTGAGGAAGACTCAAGAGGCACCAGTTCTACCGTGTGCACTGCTTTCTCATTGCCATGAGCAGCAGATTTCCCCTTGGGACAATCCTTTTTGCCATGACCGCTTCCTAAACATTGAAAACATAATTTCTCTTTCTTCGCTTTATCGTCTTCAGGAGAGAGAGGACATCTGGATCCCTTGGGTTTTTTAGATGCTTCTGAATTGGCTACTATGAATTTCCTTTTATTGTGCCCGTACTGTGTGCGTACATTACCATGTGTATTAGCAGGCACATGATTATGATGTGATTTCTTTTCATTTGGATCATCGTGAATATGTGCTTTCACTATGGCTTCCTCAAGTGTTTTAGGGTCTTGGGTCTTGATATGCTTCTTAAGCTCTTGTGTCAGACCACGTATAAACCCCCATACTTGCTGAAAGTTATCTAGGCCTTCCAACTTGAGGATAACATCCCGATAGCAAGATATATATTCAAGTAATGATGGGTATTGGCGCATGGAACACGTGTCCCAAGCCATCCAATTCCGATCTGCCTCACTTGTAGGCAAAAATTCTTTGCGAAACATAGCTTCAAAAGCTGCCCAACTCTATGGTATGATATTCTTATCCTTGAGTGACATCCACCATTTGTAGGCCTTGCCTTCCATAGTTAAACTTGTTTGCAGTGCTCTGACTACGTTCGGAGTACGCTGTAAGGCGTGAATTCCATCCCACTTGCTGAGAAAGATATTTACTGCATCCTTATTGTGGTCTCGATCTTGTCCCTTAAAAGTCGGTGGTTTGGTGTTTTTCAAAAACTTATCCACCTCTTTTGCAGTGAGAGTGTACAAAGTATCAACAGAGGGACCTTGTCCCTGAATAGAAGGGCCTTGCCCCTGTGTAGCAACGTGCTCATGCATGTGCATGTCAACAGGACCCTTGGACTGCTATTGCATTAATTGGATCACTAACGTGGATAATTTAGTGACGTTTTCATCTAAAGATTTAAAATTTCCTTCCATGACTGATATGCGTGTCTGAAGTGCACGAAATTCTTGAATGTCGAGTAATCCATAAGTGTCGTCACTTGCCGTAGCGTCGCGGGCACTCTCCGTGAGAGCATCCGGCCGCGAGCCATCATGGGCAGGATCATGTGTATTTTGTTTGAAATAAAAAGTCATATTGATATCTGAATCCATGGCGACATAGTGCAGTAAAAGGACTAGCAAGAAAAATACCCGATGTTGACAATATGTGCCGTAGATGTAGGATGTACCGCAACCGGTAAATACCGATAAAGAATCCCATTGATACCGCTAATTAGCCTTGCTAATTTCGTTCATGCTCCAATTGCGGCTGAGGATGTAATCAGGCTCCGGGTTCCAAGAAAACCATCCGATAGTGTAGGTGTGTTTGCCTTGAGCACCCGTACTACACTGGTCTTTGTAATTTGGATAACTTGTCGACGACTTGAATGAAGATACAAAAATATAATATGCAGTATACGCAGCAGAAATAGCACCTTGCCCTTTGTATTTCATGGCCTTGCCCTTGCTTGGCTCTTTCGGTATGCCTAGCTGCTTCACAAGAGGGAGGGGGGGGTACCCTGCTGTGGGTACCGTCCATTGTTTGTGAACAAATTTAGTACCCGTACTGCACTGGTCTTTGTAATTTGGATAACTTGCTAATGACTTGAATGAAGATACAAAAATATAATATGCAGTATACGCAGCAGAAATAGCACCTTGCCCTTGCTTGGCTCTGTCGGTATGCCTAGCTTCGCCCGAAGCTTCACAAGAGGGAGGGGGGGTACCCTGCTGTGGGTACCGTCCCTTGTTTGTGAACAAATTTAGTGTAGCCACTAACCCTAAAGTGTTGGGCGCCCACCAGCGGGTGTGAAAAAAGAATCCAACACAGCGATGGCGAGCTCGCAGGCAGCGTGGCGTGAGAGCTTTTGCTCCCCCAGCCTTGTGTGGTGGTCGAGAGTGCCTGCCACCACAGGCACGTGAATTGATCAAAGGGGTCGCGCGATGCCGTCAAGCCTGCGAGAAAGGGATTTTGTGCAGGTCCCGTTTCGGCTCGTCCTCCTCGCAAGCAGGGTTGCCCACACAATCCTCCTCGTCGTCCTCTTCACGGGGGTGAGCTCCACTGTCTTCTTGACCCCGACATGCAAAAAACATGCAAAGCTTTGTGTGGCCCTCCAACACCACACCTGTCCCTTCCCAAAAATAGGAACCTTGATCTTGATTCCAATGTTAGACAAGGGGAACTAGAACCTAGGAGTCCACCTCCCAACCACCCACTATATAGCATGGCTCCTAGCCCTTTTCCCTAGTTGGACTCCCTTTCCACACTGCCTAGCCCGGCCTTGCTCTTGTCTAGTTCGGCCTTGCTGTTGTCCTGACACTCCCTCTATGCTTCGAGGGTTTCAAAAGGAAGAAGTTAAGGAGGGGCTGAGAAAGAACGCTCTAACCCTCAAGCAAAGCATACCTCTGCCACAATTCCACCTGTTGAGCTTGAAAATCAAGAGTCATGTATGCTTGACACACAAACAGATCATAGCACATTAGAAGCTAATTCAGGTGCAATGGAGCCCTCAACACTGGAGACACAAGAGTCTCGAACAGCAAAAGAACATGACAAGAAGCTCAAGGATGTAACATTGGACAAGACAACCTCGACGGCAGGGAAACCTAGTATGGACCTTTGTTAGACATTGACATAATTGTTCCGATTCCGGTAATAACCAATGTAAAAGAATATGAAAGTCAACCTATTGTCTAACTACTTATTTGTTTTACAAAATATTTGCAGTGACTTATTATTCTGAACGGCAACACGGATTGTTGTTGTTTTGGGAGCCGTATGATCCCCACATAGAACTTGTCAACATGCGCATCTTCAGGATAGGCGATCGCAGAGCCATTGTGTGTCCTGAAACCAAGGAATTTATACAATTTCTACTTCCAAGGTTCTGGGTTGCAATATGGTCCTCTATGCTGCACAGAAACCTCAATCCCCTTGTAAATATGGTTTGCACCGTAGCGGGAATCGAAGTTCGTAATTTGATTTTTTTGTATTTGCAGAAGGAGTGTGTTTACATTGACGACCACTACCACCCTACCAAACCAAAGGTATTCCTCTTCTATAAACCTTTTTTTCAAATCCATGTCCCATATGATGATATTGACACTTTGTTGATAGATGACACACCCCATAAGCGATTAATCCTTCCACTTACATGTGCTCAAAGCATTAATTGTGTGTGCATATCATACTCCACAAGAGATTTCCGAGGAGTCCTCAACCTCTGCAATCCAAGATCAGGAGCCCCTTCATCTCTATGCCCAAGCCTATCCCTAAAAATAGGTGTGTGTGTGTGTGTGTGTGTGTGTCTGAGTGTAAGTGTTCTTGCTCTGCATGGCCAACAATATAATTTGCATTTGTGGGGTCTCTCACAAGTCAAGTGGCTTGCTCATGTGGTTAGCTTGCCCAATTTAGTGTGTTGTGGTCCCCACAAGTTGGGTTCAAAACCTTTCACTTTATTGGGCTACTCGGGCGGACGCGAACGTCGGAATCCGATTTGCTTGATGCTGTTGATGGGTCCACAAGCGGAGACTCACGATAACGCTTCTTTTTGAAGCACACAAGTGCCTGCCCATTGCCGAGAACTCTACTCGTGCCTGTCCAGAAAGGTGCTAGCTCCATAAGCCCTTGATCTCGTGTTGACCACAAGTCTTCAAAGCAAGGATTGCCCCCTAACCAAGCCCTCATTCCCATGCCCCAAGGGCCTCCTATCTCAAGGTTGGCTCACACTCCCCTAAGGATGATGTTCCCACCTGTAGCATAGGACAACCACCTGTAAGGGTCTACTCCCACATAGCATGTCATAAAATCTAATATCTAATATCTAACCAACCCAAATGATTTTCTCATATATCTAATAAACGGGAACAAGTGTTAAGATATAGACATGTGCTTTTAGATCTATCTCAACACGGGGCCAATGGTAAAGGGGCCCAAATGAGAGATGGTCTATCAAAGAGCAAGGCTAACAAATGGAGCATAAGACCTTAGGGTTAGCTTCATTGAAGACCTCCAATAATGTGTGTAAAAGGCCTTTGACCTTAGGTAAGCTAGGGCTGAGCTTGAGGCACGGGAACCCGACCCACAACTCGAGGTGCTTGTCCTGCTTGTCATGCTTGATGACTAAGGTGCTTGAGGTGCTTGATGATTGAGGTGCTTGAGATGCTTGAGGTGCTTAATTATTGAGATGCTTGAGGTGCTTGACATGCTTGAGATGCTAGGGTTGCACTTGAGGTGAGAACCCACCCCAAGATTAAAGTGCTTATGAGCCAAGCTTGTGGTGGGAACTGGGCCTATGCATGAGGGGTTGAGGTGTCAAAAAGTCAAAGATTCAATCCCTACAAGGAGGGGGTGAGCCCTACATGAGGGGGGATGAGAGAGAACACCCACACACTCACACAAGGCATGCATGGTACAAAGAAAGCAAAAGGGACACTTGTCAAGTTCCTCCTCATGTTGCCCTCATGGTGTGCCTGAAGACTATCGGTTGGCCACCCAAGGGGTCCAATAATAATTTAGGAGATTTAATTAATTGATTTAGCATTTATCTAGCCCTCTCTCTCAAAGGGGAAAGCGGGACACTTGTCTCAAGGCTACCCTTGCTGCTTGTAATGCCTCCTGCTTGTGATTGGCTAGGCCTGGAGGGGTCCAATGAGCTTCAAGCATGAGCTACAAGGGAGGGTCGACCCAAGCAAGCTAGGGGGTTGCTTAGGGGGTATACTCACCCACACACACTCACAAACACTCTCATTGTGTGCTATGCAAAGTGCAAGAGCTCCCTCTCCTTCTCCAAGCAAGTAGAGGTTGAGAGCCTACACCAACACTCTTGGATATGGAGTGCAAATCCAACCAAGAGCCATGGTTCAATGCTTAAGCTTGCCATCTCCTTCTTCTTCATTACTATGCTATTATGTATGCTAGCAACAAGAGTTATGATAAGTGAGGAACTAATTCTTTCTCCTATGAAATGTTTCTTCTTCCTCTTCCCTACCCTCATTCCCTGCTAGCTCTCTCCACCTTCGAAGGTGTTTGAGGTCTTGGGACTGAGGCTTGGTATAGTTAAAGCTTTCTTTAAGTTTATGTTATGTTTGTGATGCATGAAGCTTTCCATCTTCATTGCATCACTGTGAGGTCCCCACCCCGTCGTCTCAACAACGGATCTGATGGTAAACCTGGTGGCCACTAGATCTATAGCGGAAGCAAACAAAGTGGTCTGGGTTCATCTAGTGGACGATCTCTCATCACAAAGTGAATTGAGTTCGAGCCTACTAGCAAGGAGATCTAGCTCCACCTCGTAGGGGAAGCGTGATTTAACTTATGTAGCGATCCTAAGACCCACCTTCCAAGAGGAGAGAAACCTCGAGTGCCTTTTTCCCCATGTTTCAGAGGCACGTACTCTTGAGATTTCACCGCTCTAGGGGCAATGAGTATTACTAATATCGAAGTAAGCACAATGGGGACAGAGAGTTCCCGACCAATCGGGACCACCCATCTCGTAGGCATTGGCAACCTGAGTCAAGCCCCCACTTTCCACCCCCACACTCACACTTCCTTGTGTGACCTAATTACTACCACAAAGGTTGTTCAACATAAAGATTCCTTGTTTAATTTCGAATCACATTGTTCGTTAATACAACCCTTCAACCAGTATTGCAAACAACACCAAGACATAATTCTAGTAAAAATTCTACTCAAAATATTCATAAAAGTTCCAATGTTCTAGAGGTACAACATCCCCCCTCCAGCGAGAGTTCACTCCTCCCGTTGTCGCCTAGCTGCCCATACAACTAGGTATGTCCACCGCATAGAAAGCACGTCATGGACACTCCCACCGCATAGAAAGCAAGACGTGGGTTCCCATCGCATAGAAAGCAAGTCGTGGGTATCCACCGCATAGAAAGCAAGTCGTGGATTCAAGAGTCCTTAACAAGGAACTCTGCCCCCTGTGATCAGTAGGGGGGTCAGGACTGATTCAACATTGGAAATAAAATGAACATGTCGAGCTAAATTTCCCTAGCAGACATTCTTTCCTAATTGCAACCAGCATACCCATCAATCATTTCCTTCCGACTTTAGAACTTAATATACAATGAATTCAATGCCGAGGTTTCCGTCGGATTTCTCCAACATGTTTGGGGATATTTTCATTCCTAACTAAACGTGTGCAATATTAAATTAAACAACTTGAATGAAATTATGATCTACCTCTTCCATTTCTTCGTCGATGGCCCGTGAGATGGCCGGTATTTGTTCCTCCATGGGAGCTTTTCCCTTTCCGTTCACCTTGCTCGTTCCTGCCTCATGGTCGTGGGCTCCACCAAAGCGAGTCCTCTTAACCGGGGCCATTTTAAACTCACTACTTTAAGTAATTAACTTGGGGAAAAGAGCTAATGTCCGTAAGCGTCATAACAAGCCAAATGATAGATTAGCAACATCAAACAATGCCTGCTACATGAGAGGTTTAGATTTTTCCATATAACAATCATTATGGATGACACATAATCTTATGGGAACCGGCTCCAAAGATAATTACTCGGCTTACATGATTAAGAATAATAGGATTTCATTAATGGAATTACCAGAGAGATGAATTAAGCACGATTAATCTCTTTCCTAGCAATTAGAGGGTGCAAAATCACCGCATGCATAGGTGTGAGAAAAACCACCTCTTAGAGACTTAATGACAGATTAATCTTACCTTAATTATATCTTAATGCATAATAGAGATGGATCTAAATCAGCTACAATATTAATGCGTGATAGAAAGAGTGATCCTCATCAATCTACACAATTACCAGCTTACCGATTAATTTCTATGCTACCTAGAGAGAGAAATTCTAATAATCGTGCACTAATCATTAATTAAGAGTGATGAATGGCTGATAATTCACCTATGGGATGATGATTACATAATAGAATATGGTTAAGGAGAATTTAGAGAGTGATTATAGAGAATTACGACTAAGAATAAGCATAATAGATGAGAAATTTAGATGGTAATGAAAAGGATTTGCAGAAGCATTAATTAGACCGTGGTTACCGTGATTAAGGCCTGATAATCCTCTCGATTCTCTGATCTAGTCGAGCTTCTTGAGGCGAGAATTCGACAGCACCTCTCTCCTTGCTTCTCCTTCAAAGGTGTGTGTTCCGGCAGCACCTTCCCAGAGTGTGTGTAGGTGTGTGTGTGTGTGTGCACTGTGTGTGTGTGTGAGCATATTTGTGTGTGTGTGTGTGTGTGTGTGTGTGTGCAGGCCTTTAAATAGGCTCCTACAGGCTGAAAATCGACCAGCCCTACTATTAGCATCTGGAGGAGCACTCAGTTCACTGCATTGGCAAGTCTAGTTGCCTACTCACCAAGTGTCAGGTTGGCTAGTTTAACTGACTCTAAGACTTAGTTACTGGCTTGGAAACTCTCCCAGGACTCCCACAAAGCAAGAGGGCACCCCCTAGCTGCTAAAGCTGATCTGGAGTGGCCTGGGACCTGTTCCCACACAGTCCCGGGCTCCGATGTCTCCCCGCTCATTTTTTGGAAAAATTGATTTTTGGCTAAAACGGGTCATACGAGTCGGATTTTGATGCCGTAAATTGCTATACGGAGCTCTAACTAAGACGTACTGGACCGAGTACCTACCATATTTAGTAGCCCCCGGGGTCCGAAAATGCATTTTTTTGAAATTCGGGGTACGGGTGCAGTTTTTCGAGACGATCAGAACTGGACGGGTCGGGTGACCAAAAACTTACTATTTTTGGAAATTTTTAAACAAAATTATTTTAATTCACATTTCGGAGCTTTAAAACATTTTAAACATCATGGCACTGACAGAATCTGGAAAACTGCTAAAAATAGTAACTTATTCCATTATATTCAGTTCATGGTACAAGGGTGCTCTTTTTTATTGGGGTCAGAGACCTTACAATCACCTAGGTCACAAGGAACACAAAGATTGTATTGTAACAAGTCTCTCTTAATGGGAGAAATCATAATACAAATGCCTATTGGAGGGGGGACCGGCTCTACATAAATCCGGTCCTCAACTGTTGTCATGTTTTCTAAATTCTCTCTCTTGCAAAAGTATTGTTTATGCCAAGTTAACTAATTGCTATGATTATGTTGCTATTTTCAACTATGTTCACCCGCTATGCTCACAAAATCATTTCTCAAAAGTATTCTCATTAATTTCCTCTACTCTCAAATTAAATAGGCCAATTTCATTACATAGCAACCTGCAACAAACATTAAGCATCAAAGGCTTATCTTCAAACATCAAAGGAAGAGGCTTCTCAATACAAACTTCAAAAGATTCCTCGAGCAATAAAAAAGGACTTTTTTTTTTTGGTGAAGAGTGTCTTCACTTTGGTGAAGAGGAGCTTCACAAATATTCAAATGGAATACTCTCTCTCTCTCTCTCTCTCCCCCCCTTGCTATTAACCTTAAAATCTTGCAGCCAAGCACAATAACTTGCAAATAAAGTTTCTGTCATCTCCTAAGGGGTATTTGTGCTCCTGTAAAGAGGTAGACACTGGCTAGGAGAGTCTCCTAAGCTAAGACCCCTCTCTAAGCGCAATGGAAGAAAAGGGTCTTGGGATATTTAGTGGGGAGGGCTTTCATACTTGGCAAACCAAGTTGAAAAGCTACTTAATGAAAAAGCAGTTGTGGGGAGTAGTCAAGCCAACACTCACTGATCCGACATCTACTACTGGTGCACAAGTTTTGACACAAGCTAATGGTTACGAGAAAGTCCTTGTCCATGCCTAGAAAAGTAGCTTATACTAAATGATAAGGCATTCTTGGGTGAGCTTTGCTCTTTGTAGGGTTGATGGTCATGAGGTTATTGGGCTTGCCATGCCCTTGAACTCTTGATTCTTCTTAATCAATTCCTCGTTCTTTCTTTTTAATCCAATTAGCATTGACTATGTGTATATGAAGTTGTGTTAGTGAATTCTAGACCTCTAATCCCTTTCTAATTAATTGCTTATAGTCACACCATTGGCCATGGTGTGTGAGAGGCTTTGCCTTTCTCTCTCTCTGCAAAGCGTGTAATTAGTGTTTGTGCATGCGAAGTAGCATTGAGGGGTTGGACCAAAATGGCCACACTAATGTGACTTAAGCGTGTTAATTACATTACTTGTGTATGTGTGAGATTAAAAGTTGTGAATAAGGTGATTAATGTAAAGGGCTAATTTTAATCGCATAATGTGTGCAAAGTGATTAGAGGAAGCCCCTTCCATGGCTTCTCTCTATGATAGGTAAAAGGATCCCTTGAATCCTCTATTTCGATGCATCCGATGATGCTCGTACCTCCAAGTCCTCAGGGTGACGCTCCACGGATTGATAATTTTGTTGGTCGTGGGTTGCGATTAGGCCGATGCTACGATGACTCCCAAGACCCTCCCTACACACACACATCAACCCACCTCCACCCCCCTCTTGAGTAAGAAGTCTTGGGTTAAGACTCATCTATAAGGTCTCTTGAGATTGTTCCTACTATGTACCCTTGAGATTGTTCCTAGTAAGGCCGGGTTCAAACGAACACGATGTCAACATGTGAGAGTTTTGCCTGTCTCCAGTTGGAACCGAAGGCATGGTTTTCTGCAAAGATGTGAGGTCGACAGTCATCTACATTTCCGAGGGGGAGTCGCCCATGAAATGGTGGGTCTGGAAATGTGTGGCTCACTTTTAGACCAATCAATTTATGTTTACATGGGCAATGCATAGCTGCCACCTCGCCTCCTAGTCTAAACGGGGCCTAAGGCCCCTATCAGACTGGGGCACCCGCCCCTCTCTCTTCATGCTCGTGGCCATGCAAACGTAGTCACATTAGGATTATCACAAAAGACCGTGCACAGAAGGCAGTCGGTCAATCAGCGTTGGCGCTGATTGCTAGAGTTCGAATCATGTCGTCTTGATTCCCGCCTCGCCTTTTTGCAGATGGACACCTATACGAAAAAGTTGGCCGAGGGGGTTTGCCCGCCCCTTTGACATGAGCTAGAGGCCATCTTCCACTTTTGGTTAGGCAAATGGTTGCACGCCACCTCAGATTGGCCAACGATTGCCTGCCCCTAGTGTGACAAGGGTCTAAGGTAAAGTTCTCTCTCTCTCTCTCTCTCTCTCTCTCTCTCTCTCTCTCTCTCAAGAAGGATTGAGCAATACTCACCAGAAAGGAAGGGTACGTGTGAAGGGACTCAAAAGCGAGAGGTAGAAAACAGTTTTCGAACATTTGCAAGCGAAATGAAGAGATGGAGCTGCATCGCCATCGCGTTTTGCAGGTGGGTTGGTTGTTTATTTACCGTTCCCTCTCTATCGATTTCTGCAACCTGTTTTGAGGTGTTGGTTCATCTCTCTTCAGCTTAACGTCGATGCCTTTAGGGTTACTGCGTTTCTATTTATCTTTTCTGCGTGTTGGAGTTGAGGCAGTTTATGCATCGGCTTTGCTGTACTGTGACCTACTATCCGGGGTATTAAGATCGGACGATCTGCATAGCTGAGACTGCTAGCATTTTTTTGAGCTTCATTTGAATCATTTCATGGGTTTTATTTGATCGATCTTTGCAACATCAAGGTAACCGTTTATCTTCTTGTAAAGGGGAAATTCCTGCTAATGTTTCATGCCCCCCTTTCTAGCATGATATGTGGATATATTCTGCTAACTGATTCCAAGTCTCTAAGAGGGCTTCGTGCTTGCAGGAGACAGTATGATGATTGAGTGATTTGGGTTTAAGACCAGTCTGCATCCTCCAGATCTGCTTTTTGAAGGCCAGATCTCTCACCCTGAGGCTTAGAAGATGCAAATGGGTTCCTTTGTTGCCATGCAATCACCAGCATGGCTCTTTGCTATGTTAATAGTAGCCGTTTGTGGTTCTGGTGTAAATGCTTTCTACTTACCAGGCAGCTATATGCGGAAGTTTGTCTACAATGAGTCTCTATCTGTAATGGTTAACTCTCTTACATCAATAGAGACTGAGCTCCCATTTGGTTACTACAGCCTTCCTTACTGCAAGCCACAAGAAGGTGAAAAGCATATCCCAGAGAATCTAGGCGAGTTACTCATGGGAGACCGCATTGAGAATTCACCGTACAAGTTTCACATGAATGTTAATGAATCCAGCATCTTTCTTTGCACCACCACCAAACTCAATGCAGACACAGTTAAGGTCTTGAAGCAGCGGATCAATGATCTTTATCAGGTGAACATCATGCTGGATAATCTGCCTGCCATTAGGTACATTAAGGCTGGAGACGTTATGCTGCCATGGACAGGGTTTCCAGTAGGTTTCTCAGAAGACAAGCAGTATTGTATCATCAATCATCTCAAGTTCACCGTGTACATACATGAATATCAAGACACAGGTACTGTGATTGGCACTGGGGACGGCTTGGATGTCATTGTGACTGGTGGTGGCAATAACTCGGCAACGTCAGCTTTTCAAGTAGTGGGATTTGAGGTTACTCCTTGTAGCGTTCGCCACCCTGACAAGGATGCTATTTCAAAGCTTAATATGTATGACAAGATCTCATCGCCAGTCGATTGTGAAGGTGCTCAGTTGTGTTTCAAGGAAGGTGATCAAATTACCTTCTCCTATGATGTCAACTTTGTGAAGAGTGATACCCGCTGGCCATCACGCTGGGATGCATACCTCAAAATGGAGGGAGCTCGTGTGCACTGGTTCTCAATTCTAAATTCTCTCATGGTCATCACATTCTTAGCAGGTATTGTCTTTGTCATCTTTCTTCGCACTGTCCGGCGGGATTTGACAAAGTATGAGGATTTGGACAAGGAGACTCAAGCACAAATGACAGAAGAGCTTTCTGGGTGGAAGTTGGTAGTGGGGGACGTATTCAGAGCTCCACAACATGCAAAGCTGCTGTGTGTTATAATTGGAGATGGTGTGCAGATTACTGGAATGGCAGTTGTGACTATATTGTTTGCTGCTTTTGGGTTCATGTCCCCAGCTTCTCGTGGCATGCTTCTTACTGGCATGATTTTACTTTACCTGTTCCTTGGAATACTTGCTGGGTATGTGGCTGTGCGATTATGGAGGACTATCCAAAGTGACTCTACCGGGTGGAGGTCAATTGCATGGCGTGTAGCTTGCTTTTTCCCGGGCATCTCATTTGGTATAATGTTGGTGCTTAACTTTCTACTTTGGGGTAGTAAGAGTACTGGTGCTCTACCAATCTCTCTCTTTTTCATCCTTATTGCCCTCTGGTTTTGCATTTCTGTCCCTTTAACACTACTTGGAGGCTATTTTGGAGCAAAGGCGGAGCCCATACAGTACCCAGTGCGCACAAATCAGATTCCAAGAGAAATACCAAAGCAGAAATATCCATCATGGCTTTTGGTGCTTGGAGCAGGAACATTACCATTTGGGACACTTTTCATTGAGCTCTTCTTTATCATGTCTAGCATTTGGCTTGGCAGGGTGTACTATGTATTTGGTTTCTTGTTCGTAGTTCTCGTTCTGCTGGTGATAGTTTGTGCCGAAGTCTCGGTGGTGCTTACTTACATGCATCTTTGTGTGGAGGATTGGAGGTGGTGGTGGAAGTCGTTCTTTGCATCTGGATCAGTGGCTATTTATGTGTTCCTTTATGCTCTAAACTATCTGGTGTTCGATCTGCGAAGTCTCAGTGGCTCGATTTCAACTGCTCTATATCTGGGGTATTCTATTCTAATGGCGTTTTCAATCATGTTGGCAACTGGGACAATTGGGTTCTTGATGTCTTTTTGGTTTGTGCACTACCTCTTCTCATCCGTCAAGATAGACTGACTGCTTTCAATCAACAAGGGAGCTCTAAGCCATTTCAGAGCAGCAGTGAGCATTGGCTCTCCAACAAGCTTGAGTTCAGCTCTTTTGGAGTTGGGAGACAATTGTAGATCTTTTGCCAGCTACTGGTACTCATTTTTTTAAAAACCTCCTGGCCTTTGATTAATCAAAGGCTGTCTTAGTGCCCTTTATTGTATACGACTGAGGTAATCAAATTTTGAGAGTGCTACTAGGCTGTGCCTTAAGCAGGCTGTGGGATGTGTATGGGTCTTTGTTTGCTGTGTGCTTTTCAAAATGTATGTAATTACTTCGAAATTAGTAGTATCAGCAAATTCTGCAGATATTAGATGTGTGCTGTTTTCTGCCAGTAACTGATATGTGTATTCCCTATGGAGAATGTGTTTGTGACTTGACAAAGTCGTGCAACCTGCTAGAAGCCCTATGATGCTTAGGAGGATGGCTGTTGTATACTGTGCTTGGGAAGGTGAGTTGTCATAAGAAGAAAAAGCGTCTCAATTCTCCCTTATGGTGTGGAATGGGAACATGTTGGTTGTTGGTGAGATAGTCGTCTCTGTTCTTGCTCTGTCAGAGATAGCAACTTTACAGTAGTCTTTTTGTCTCACATATTTTTGAGTTTTGTTTCGCATCCCCAGTTGCAGCTCACCTTGTCCTTTGGTGAATCTCTTGGATTACATATCTCTGTCAGGCAATAGGTGCATGCCACCAATTGGCTTTCTCCTCTGTGGATAGTATGGCCAACATGGTTGGCCATACTATCTCCTTTAGGATTTGGTTGAGGTTTATTTCATGTCCTCAATTGGTTTATGTTAGTGAGCATTGCACTCTTCTGAAGGAAAGTATTGTCTCAATTGCTGTTTCACACTCGAGAGTTGGGATGTTGTGTATTTGCTTGCACATAGTTTCAACAGTGGCAGATAATGAATATCATGAGCAATGGTGGTTCCTTCTGTGAGTGAATAGTGAAGTTTTCAGCAGTAGTTGAAGGAATAATGTGCAGTTACCTGTAAACACAGCTCTCTTCACACTTATAATTACCCAATCAGACGCTTGCAGATGTGATTGGATTTCAAACTCGAAACTCAAAAAATTGGGGCGTCCAAATTTTTTTTGGCCTTTAGGTATAAGTTGTAACTCCTAGCTTCTTGTGTGTAGTCTTTTTCAGTTTGTGGAGTCTTACTGTTTGAAGATAATGGAAATGGAAATTAATTCATCTTGTCATAGTTCCCCCCCTTTTTTCTCTACGGTATATGAAATCAGACGAATGGTATTTTTGATGGGTCTGAATCATCTTTTTTCAGACTCATAAGTGCTTGTATGTTTGGTGTATGAAAAAATTTTGCCTGTTAAGTTTACCTTTGTCTGCTGTTGGGAGTTGCTTTGGCACTTGCTGGCGAGCAGAGTGTAAGAGGGGTGTTCTTCATGGTCTTTCTTCAGTGTTGCTAAAACCCCTGAATGTGTAAACCTAGAAAGGGAGGTACTTGAAATTAAGGTCTTACACATGCGTTCTATCAAAATAATTATGGGTTCTTTTACCACATTCATAAAAGCTGTGTGTATTCAGAAAGCACAAGCCTTTACCTTGTTCATTCCATCACTATGGAAATGAAGTGTCCAGGTCAGTTTGGCTCTTTGGTAATGCTAGGCACGATTGTCAATGTCTCTGGTTTAGGATCATTTCGGGTGCAACATGGTAGCCAATGTTGATACACCTAGACCTTCAAACCTCAGGCCTGGGAAGCATTGTCCTACTAAGCCTATGATCATCACCTACAATATTTTGTTTATGTTGCTTTGACCATATATTGCCTCTCTTTTGTGATCAAATTGCATTCTTTCAAACATCAAAGTTCCTATTGGTGGCATGTTGAGGACAAATTTTCCAAATACGACTTGTCATTGACGAGTGTAATTTGTTTCACTTGCTCCTGATGCTGAAGCCTTGTCATTGGCATGGATGTGAGTTTGAACATCAAGCCATTGTGCAATAATATTGGTATGTGCTCATCCAAGCCTGTTGGTACCTTGTTTTTTTTTTTTTTTGGGCTTTCTAAACGAGCTTTAGAGAAGAAGGGAGATAGCCATACATTTGAATATTTATACTTTTTATATTTCTTGGACCTACCCTTGCATGTGAAGGATTGAATTCTCCATTATTAATTTGTAAATGCATCCCTCATCTAAGAGTGTCATATGATTTTGGAATCTCCTTTATAGAAGGAATAAAATTGCAAGCCTAACAAGTTAGTAGTCGAGGAGGTGCATCCCACACGGTGTTTTTTTTTTATGGAGTTCCTTGTGCAAAGGAGATGCCGGGGTTGTTTGTAACATTTTGTGATTAATGCAATTCAAGCTCAACTGAGCACTTTCAAAGAAAAAAGTGTGTCATATGATTCCCTTTCCATTTTATGCTTTAGAATGCCAATGTGTCCTTTCACCTTGTCTTATGTTGTGAAAATGTATGTGTTGTGAAAAATCTCGGCTCATCATTGAACTAATGGAAAACTTGGCCAATGGTAGGATAACCACTTAATAAAAAATTTGGACATCCATAAATGTGACTCCATGCGTAGTGCCAAACTTGGAAACATTCAAGCAAAGACCTACTGAATTGGTAGTTCAATCATGAACCTTCACAATAATTCCTTAATTGACAACTCACACCCATAGCTAATGTTCACAATGCACAATGGTGTTTGACTATGTTTTGATTGCAATAACATGGGGCATGTAAAGAAGTAATGCAAAAAACTCACATCAGCCAATGCAAAAAACTTCGTGCAAAATCTATACACACACATAGAGGAAGGAGTAGCCCATTGGGATCCATGCTAGAAGAAAAGGTTTATAGTAATGTCGGAAATAAGAAAGAGATCTTTTAGCTCAATTTTTGCACCCGTGTAGACACGACAAAACACCATTGCATTGACAAATTGAGCTCAACATCAGCTAATGTCCTCACTATGAACCCATGATTACCTTCCATAAGGATGGCACTCAGTTAGAAGAAGGTCCCCTACAAACAACTGCAATATCAATAAAGCAGTAAGGGCAAAAGACAATATTGAGAAATAGTCAAGTGATTAGGTGTAGTTAAACAACAATGAACATACATTCTCTTATCCTATATTATTGTGTATTTGTTTTCTTTATGTATAATCAATATGTACAGGTCTATACTTGTCATTTCCATTCTACTTTAGAATCAATCATAATATCTATACTATATTTGTGTTGGGGTTAAAGGTGGACGTGCCTTTGCATCATGAGAAATAGTCAAGTGATTAAATGTAGTTAAACAACAATGAACATACATTCGCTTATCCTATATTATTTTGTAATTTGTTTTCTTTATGTATAATCAATATGTACAGGCCTATACTTGTCATTTCCATTCTACTTTAGAATCAATCATAATATCTATACTATATTTGTCTTGGGGTTAAAGGTGGACGTGACTTTGCATCATGAGAAATAGTCAAGTGATTAGGTGTAATTAAATAACAATGAGCATACATTTTTTTATCCTATATTATTGTGTAATTTGTTTTCTTTATGTATAATCAATATGTATAGCCCTATACTTGTCATTTTTATTCTACTTTAGAATCAATCATAATATCTATACTATATTTGTGTTGGGGTTAAAGGTGGACGTGCCTTTGCATTATGAGAAATAGTCAAGTGATTAGGTGTAGTTAAACAACAATGAGAATACATTCTCTTATCCTATATTATTGTGTAATTTGTTTTCTTTATGTATAATCAATATTTATAGGCATATACTTGTCATTTCCATTCTACTTTAGAATCAATCATAATATCTATACTATATTTGTGTTGGGGTTAAAGGTGGATGTGCCTTTGCATCAGGTCGGACATTGAGTGTCCTCGCCACCCACTGACTGCACTAATTAGTCTCAAAGGTGGTAGCAGAAGATGCAATGAGACAAGAATTGGCTCGTGATCTGGTGGACACCTCGACTCTGATCTAGAACACCTGCAATGCCAAACATATGAACAAGGCACACTTGTGGAGCAGAGAGATACCTGAGGTAGAGAGAGACATGATATCTAAGAGAGAGAGAGAGAGAGAGAGAGAGAGAGAGAGAGAGAGAGAGAGAGAGAGAGAGAGAGAGAGAGAGATGGGAAAGGCTCTCCATGCCGATAACAATCTGCTCATACAAGTGATCGAGGGTGGTTCGACATAGAATTGACATGCCAACCGGATAGACCCAAGGTTCTATTGACATTGCCAACTGCTGAAGCCAAACAACAAACGCCGATGCCAAAGGTACGCATGAGGAGAGCCAAAGTTCTCTTGCTCCCTCCTCACTCAAATCCTCTAAAATCAGCCCTTAGCTTCTTGGCCTTGCCCTCGTTGGGTGTATCCCGCAATCAATGACATGTTTCACAAGAAGATTTCCTGGAGAGGAAGCTCACAATTGGCATACGTATGGCCAAGGCAATAACAAGTGCAATGCCTTTTTGCATGCACAAATATGCCCTCTCTCATAGAAGCTGAAAACAACCTAGAGATTCCTTGCTTTGCCTTCATTGGGAAATCCCTGCAATGTCTTGGTTTTCCTGTACAACCTTTGCTTGAATCTAGTGTGTGTGTGTGTGTGTGTGTGTGTGTGTGTGTGTGTGTGTGTGTGTGTGTGTGTGTAGGGTATGTATTACCGTGAGCATCAGGGAGAGCGTCAACACATGCTAGTTGAATTTTTGCCCATTCCACCTTTACTTTGATGGTGTTCGCATGTGTGATTGGTTTCTTCGAGACACCTTCTTTGAGGCTACGTCTTCTAGTAAGGTTTATGCTCTTCTTTTACCACATCCCTTGATTGTTGACCATTGTAATGCCCTATGGTCAATGCACAAGTATGATATTTAGAGGAAGAAACCACTCTCTACCCTTTGGAAGAGCCACTTGCCTGTGAAGGGGTGATTGCTTCTTTGGTGATGCTTGCTTGGTGTTCTCCTAGTGGACTCTTTTCTCAGTGCACTTCATATCTGCTACTCTCGTTGTGTTTGTTGCTTGGATGTTGCAAAAGAGATTGTTAGTCACTGGCTTCAGAATTGTTGCATTACTAGATGTTTTCTTCATCGTAGAGCAACTAGTATACGCCTCTGTTAGTAGGTCGCCATGATCGGATGTCTACAACATAGTTGTGTGGCACCAACATAATATGTCAATATTCAGGGAAGCGACTCGGATGGGACACAGACTCTTTGAGGTTGTCAGTCCTCAAGAAGTGAACCTAACAAGCAAACGCAACAACTCAACAAGCAAACCGCCACTCAATGATTGGAAAATCTGCCTATGTTCTTCCTCAACGCTCTCAATCGTCACGCCATTCTGACACTCAAATGAAGCCGAAATGCAACGAAACTTTAAGAGGAGGTCTAAGACACCTAGGGACACTATTCTACCAAGTTTGGTTGCAATCTGACAAGCTATCAAAATCACAATTCAACATAATCAAGTCGTGAAAACTACAACAGAACTATGCACAAAGGTCACCCTATGGTCGAAATGTAAAAAAACAGTGATTTAAGCGCTCAAATTTGAAGATTAGTTTCAGTAACATAAAGTCACGAACCTCAACAAAACTGACAATGCTTACACTTGAATGAAAGAGCAAAGAGAGAGAAACATAATGCAAGTTTTGGAATCGAAATTGGATTACCCAATCATTAGTTTTGTCGGTTACAAATCTAAGCTGAGAAGTTGCTTGAGTGTACATACAATAGAGCTCCTTCTTTCTCAAAGATAAACCTCCTTTCACATTAAGGTTATTGTCATTGTTACCTAGGGCGAGTCTAAATATCCAATGATGGACTCACATGGGATTTTACACATATCATGATAGGATTACAACTCAGAGAATTGACCTGCTAATCTGAAATTAGGATTCACACACAGTGTAGCTACACTAGCTTCAAAAAATAACAAAGTATAAATGTGGTGTTCGGCTAGTGTTTGGCCAAGTGGGCCCGTTTAGTCAATCTGCCTTCCTAGCTCATGTCCCCCCTTGATACGACTTTGTGAAATCGTGTTGTTAGGGTTTTCTGCAGTTATGTCCTCAACACTGGTCTTTAGCTTTGAAAGTACTTTGTTGTTGATGTCGCTGCCCCCTTCCTTGAGTGATTCATATATATTGTGTTCTAATTGATGTGTGTGTAGGACGTCAAATGTCGAAACAACTTTGCATCTTGTTGCTCATTTTTCTATTTGTTGTCACTTTTGGCCATGAAGATGGTGTTTGATGTGTTTGCTGTTGTCATTGACTTGATGATGGACCTGCTCTTGGTATCCTGCAATACTTCACTAACTTAAGTACTGTTGAGATCCTTATGTTTTTTGTTAATAGCTCTCTTGCTAAAGTTGTCATTGTTTGTTTGTTGTCTTTGTATATTATTCGCCGATTGGCCATTGCTTGATGAAGCGTTTTTGTTGGTAAGACTTGCACTTGACAAGTAGTGGAGACCTACAACTGTTCTCTGATTCGTTGATGATTACGATGGGTAGCCATTTCCTTATTGATTATGTAGAAGGAATATACATAAGAAGATATTGTTGAGAGTTTCTAGAATAGGGTATGAACCTGGATGACGAATGAAAAAAACCCAGTGGGAAAAAAGTGCCTTTGGTATACGCTCTTAATGGGGTTGAGCAGCCAGAGTTGAAGTACCTGTCATGCAAGGTGAGTGCCTGGGAGAAAAAAAGAAAGAGTGCATAATGCAAGTGCCAATTATGGGACACTCTATATGCATATGAAAATTTTATCAAACAAAAGCATGTGGTGTAAAAGATGGAGTTGATTGGTGCTTCAATAAATAAATGTAGAACATGTGATATCAAAGGACGTTGCAATAGCTTCCACGTTTCTAAGAAGTGTTTTTGATGTAGAAGTTTCTCTACTCATATCTCACTCTGCTTATAGTGCATGAGTTGCTACAAATGCTTGTTGTTGGGTGGAGCCTTGTGCTACATGATCGATCTTGGTCGTACTAGGTCAAGCTACTATCTTTGGTAACCAAATTTGAGAGTTACATTCATAAAATCCTTGTGCTTTGAGTAGCCAAATCGGGATCATCCGCTGCTGCACCTGTCTGTCTTGGGTAGCTTGGTTGAAGTTTGACTTTGGTATCTATACTTGCTACATTGATTGTTTCTTCGATCTTTGCTTCTACCTCTTGTGGTTGTTCTTTCTCCTTGTTGAGGTGGCTGCCTTCCATTGATAGCTCGGCTTGCTCTTTGTAGAACTCTGTGCTTGAGGTGAGTAGGTTCAGGCTATTACTTTAGGCTTTTTGGCCCAAACATTGGTGTTTCCTTAGAAGTAGCCTTGAGCAGGGATTGACTCATTTGATGCTATCCATCCTATTACCTTTTATTGTCAAGGTTGAACTTGTGCTTTGTGTATGAGAATTGGATCTTTGACTTTGATGTGATCTTTGGATACCAACGCTTGGTTGACTCTCTTCGGCTTCTTCTGGAGGCTTTTTTGTGATGGAAACTTTGATTGATAGACCTTTTTCTTAGGTTTCCATTACATTGTCGATGGTGTGGATTTTGATGTAGAGGCTTCATGGGAAGTTTGATGGAGATTTGATCTACTTCGGCGTTTACCTTAGATTTTCTTTTTTTCCGTAATGGTTGGATACTTCTTCTTTGCATAGAATTGAGATGCTTTTGAGGCTTTTGATGGTGTTGTTGTTGAAGCTTTTTGTTGTTGTCGAAGGAAGACGTTTGTCCAAGTTTTAGTCAAGACCAATCTCTCTTTGATGTGATGGGAGTCGATTATGTAGAAGTCCTTGAACTCTCCAATACTCAACTTGAGTACGACTTCTATCACATCAAAGCTAGGAATTGGCATTTTGGAACTTATGTACATTGTCTCTTCTAGCTCTGTGATTGACGGCTTTCCCATCATTGTCCACATGCTATAAGTCATTACATACTTTGTTGTATAAGAATCGATCATAGCTAAACATGTGATTTTAAGTCCCGTTTCTCCACATATGCTGAATTTGATAATTGTAGAAGACAATCGATCTTTTGCCTGATTCTTGTTCTTCTATTGATCTTGAGCATTTAATGTGAAACTTGGAACCATTGCTTCATTTGATTTCAATTGTGCTTTTTCAGGAGTCAATTTCTTTGAAACAACTATTGTCAAATCTTTAGGTATGCCAATAATGACATATTCTCGTGGTCATGCTTCTTCCTTTGTTTGTTCTTTTGCATGGCGATCCATGACATACCTGTTTGCCTCACGTTTTTTGCTATCACACTCAAAATTTTCATTAGCTTCTTCAATACCTTTATCATAAAATAGGGAGCTATGTCATAGCTATTCTCATTGCAAAATGTCGTAAGAGTTATTTCATTTACGTACACATCTAGAGTTTCCAATATCTTCTCCCATCCAAGGGTTCAAATAACTCCTCCAAAAATGGCTCCTTTACATAGGACTCATCTTCTATCAATTGCTCTAAGATACAATCTTCCTTTCTCAAGCTTCCATATTTTGACACTTTACACATCCAAACATGCGATGTCTTCATCATCCAAGTAGGCAATTATGTTCTAGAATTTGTAGTTACATCGAAGTCTTGTACTAGGCTTCAATTTACATCTATGTAACTATGGTCCTCTGTGCTGACCCTTGTTGTGACACCCTTATGTCACAAGTAGAGGTGGTCATAATCCCAATCTTTGAACCATTTTGAGCTGACACATGAATGGCCAAATAACCTCAAATTTGTTGCCTTTTTAAAAGTCAACTATAGAAAAAGTGTGCTAATACTCTATTCCGCAAGAGGATACAATAATTTGTTCCAGCATCCTTAAGGGTCTCTCCACATATTTTGTATGCTAGTTTCAACTTCATGCATGTTTTCCTCATAGTAGCTGGTCTTCCCCATTTCTCCCAGATTCCCTTTGTAACAATGGCTATTCTAGCCTCACTATCAAGTATGACTGCTGTTTTTACCCCTTTGTACTCTAGTGGTAAGGTGGTGTTCTCTTCTTCACCTTCACAATAGTCACCTACCTTATTCTTTGCTATAGGCTTTGTTTTTGGTCTCTCGGAATGTGTTTTATCCAGGTTGTTATCTAAGGGGATGTCTTGATGAGGAATTCTCACTCCCATTATTTTCAATTTTTTCCCATTTGGCCCCATAGATGCGGTTTAATTCTTAGCAACTCTGAGAGTAATCTTGCATTCTAGATGAGAAGATATCAATTCATGCAAGCTTTTAGAACCCATCATTTTTGGTGTGGCTTTCCACTAGGATGGTACCACTCTAACCTCCATTTCATTTCATGTTCTTCTTGAAGGATGGAAAAAGTCTGTAAAGAGTGTGGTTTTCTTTCTTTAGATGCTATAGGCTCGGCGTCCCCATATAGAGATCGTATATCACCCGTATATCCACAACTTCCAGTCTTCACTAATATGCTCTCAACTTTCATATGAATAGGTTGAGTGCACTATCGGAGCTTCTTGTGCTTGAGCTCGAGTCATCACCTTGATAGAGATTGTGGGTTCTACCTTGGATTTTTTTGAAGAAGGCATCACTCCTACAACATTAATTTTTTCTTCCCCCTTGTTGTTTGGGTGTTTTGGACAATTAAGAATCAAGTGTGTAAGACCACATTCGCGACAATATCTCCATATCTCTACGTTCTTTGCCCGATGAGGACAATCTCTTGGCCAATGGTTGCTCATAGCATGACCCTGGGTGTTGCTTAGCTCGTGGTACCACGAATGGATATTCTTGCCTAATAAGAATGGTCTCTGAATCATACTCTTGATTGGCTATGAACATTAAGGTGTTTTTTTTCATGGAGTATGATTTTTCATTGGTTGTGGCACATATGCTGGTTGAGTATAGTTGACTAATACTCTACCATCATTCATAAGAGGCGATTGTTGCCCTAGCATACATTGTGATTTAAGTTGAGTGTTACACCATGGGATGGGATGATCCCCTCCACAAGTATCACACCTTCTCGTTTGAGATTGTCGTAAATTTGGGTTCAATTTGTAGCTCTGGTTTATTCTTCTAATCACCTCCTCAACCACTTGATCAATGCTTGTCTCCCTAGAAGGTTAAACATCTCGCTTTGTTGCAAATTTGCTCTTTGGGGAAGAGGTGCTACTCATCACATTGTCTATATCTTCAATCATCTTTCCGTAGGCCGTACAATTGTCACATAGATATAGAGCTTCTCTAGTTACTTGATCAAACGTTGTGCATGCTTTTAAATGCAAGTCCGTCTCGAGAGTCTCATTTCTCAATCCCTCTATGAAGAAAACTGATAACCTCTCATCTTGCGGTAGCTCTCTCACAAGACATCTCTATATGTACTGTTTGAAGGGAAGCAAAGATTCCTTAAGTTTCTCGTTCACTTTTTGTATGAAATCATAGATGTGTGACACCGTGTTGTGCTTGATCTCCCTTTTGGAGCACTCCTCTATGAATTCTTATAGGAGTTGTGCTATGTTTGGAAAATCATCTTTGTTCAATGGTTGGAACCACGTCAAAGCCGTCCCTTTTGCTAGGAAATATGACGTAGCTAAGTAGATAATTGAGTAGACTACTTAATGGAGAGAGATAATTTTTACACATGAGAGAGAGAGAGAGAGAGAGAGAGAGAGAGAGAGAGAGAGAGAGAGAGAGAGAGAGAGAGAGAGAGCACGATATACGTGGTTCATCCAAAGTGGGCTACTGCTACGGGAAAGCAGCCACTCAATGGCTTTAGTACTTCAAACACAAAGTAAGTTACAATGGGATTATACCCTTTTGGAGCTCCCGCCTTGCTTCACTCTCACCACCTCACATCAACTTCATAATGCAGCACAATGCTTCACAATCCGTTTTCATGTGTAGAAGAGACCTTCTTTTATAGGCCAAAAGGGCTACCCTCTCTCATGGGAGACAGTCGTGTGTAGCCGCCCTTGTGTTGATAAGTCCAAATTGGACCCTCCAATCTGCCCATGTGTTGCCGCCCTTGAGAAGACAAGTCTGCTTTTGAAATTGTTCACCGGCCACCGGCCATTGATTACCAGCCACCGGCCAACCGGCCAACCAAACGGCCATTTTTCGACCACTTTTCGACCGCCGTCTGGCCATAATATTTCAGCGAAGTCAGTCTCGAGCTTTGCTTGAGACTGGCCGTGAAAATTTTGGTTTTTGGCAAGTGATTTTTCTTCACACACGATGGCTTCTCCTTATAACGGGGGCATTACAAATGTGTGTTTTTAATACAAAAATTACAAGGGGTAAATCAGACTCCATACTTAACAATCTCCCACTTGGAGACCGATCTCCAAATCAAACCTATGACTGCTTTCCATCCCAACTTCTTGTCCTCGAATGCCAATTGAAGATGAGCAAAAGCTCAAATTCTCCTTGTTGAACACCTTTGTAAACATGTCTACAAGATTTTCACTTGTGTGCACCTTTCCTAGCTTTAGCTATCCCTCTTCCAAAAGAGTGCGTATGAAGTGATATCTCACCTCAATGTGCTTTGTCCTTGAACGAAAGGCTGAGTTCTTCGCAAGATGGATAGCTCTTTGGCTACCACTGTACAAGACACAATTGTCTTGTTTGAATCCAAGCTCTTCTAAGAATCTGTGAAGCCACAAAATTTCTTTGCTTGCCTCTGTCATTGCTACATACTCTGATTTTGTGGTAGAAAGTGAGACCACTTTCTGTAGCTTTGCAGCCCAGCTTACTGCCGTGCCTCCAATTGTGAAGACATAGCTAAGTAGTACTCCTTTGAGTATCTTTGTCACCTGCATATCTGCATCAACATACCCTTGAAGAAAAATATCAGTTCTTCCAAAATACAAAGCATTTGTTGTTGTCCCTTTCAAATACCTAAGTATCCACTTCACAGCTTGCTAGTGCTCTTTCCTTGGGTTTCTCATGAACCTACTTACAACTCCCACTGCATGTGCAATGTCCGGCCTTGTCCAGACCAAAGCATACATAAGAGAACCTACCACTGCAGCATATGGAACTTTAGACATATAGGCTATCTCCTCTTGTGTCTTTGGACACATATCCTTGGTTAGTTTAAAGTGACCAACCAAAGGTGTAGAACCGTTTTTGCATTTTGCATTGTAAACCTTTCTAGTATCTTCTTCTTATATGCACTAAGCATGTAATTGGCCAACAGGCTTCAGGAGGTCCAATCAGGTGCAGGCTTGTGCTAGAAGAGGGGGTCGACCAAAGCAAGGAGGGGGACTAGCTAGGGAGGTATACTCCCCCCCCCCCCCCCCCCCCCCCCCCCCCCCCCCCCCCCCCCCACCCCACCCACACACACACACACACTCATAGCATGGGATGATCTAGATGGATCACATTAATAGTATTAGATTATACACATGCTCCATAAATACCTAAGCTCATGAAGTACCATAAATCATGTAAACATTTAGAAAAAAAAACATTTTGCGGAATACTCAAGGTCAAATATTCAAGTTGACAATATTTCCAAGATATGTCTTGATCTATATTCATGATGATGATTGTACATGATGGTTTATGCAGAATAAAACTGTATCAGGAAGTACTTTGGCCACCAATTTTCCCTCGGGTAGCATATGAACATGATTGTCACTGGCTTGGGTGATGGAAATGCTATGGTGAAATTGCAAGCTTAACCCTAAATCAAGGATCTCCCCCCTTTTTTTTCTATGTACTTTGAGTATGCCCAATTTTGTAATGTTCTTTATAAAAAAAAAACCTTCTGTTCTTTGGATGCTACATATGTGGCCTAGCACATGGCGGTGGTGGTGGGATATTATGGTGATTGGCTTGCTATAAATAGTTGTACTCTAACTACATAATGTTATTTTTGGTTACCTTACCTAATAATCATCTGCGGTATAATCACAACCTCGCTGGCCCTGCACCTGGCAATGCACCCGGTTTTATGGTATATATAATGACATGCATATGCAGGGTTTTCGCACACCGCTACCTGCGTACATGCACACACTTGCAAGTTTACCTTTGCTGTAGGATAGATCTCTGCCGCTCTGTATGTCGGCTATGGCAATGAGTGTACTCCTAATCAATAAGCTAGAGTACACACACTCACTCACACTCACATACACCAGCAGTCACAAGGTTTTTCGTCTACTTGGATCCTTATCTCTCGGGAAGACGTAGTCCCCGTGCCGATTTAGCAACTAAAGGCTCTACTACATCTTACTTCACATTAACATATGACGTCAACTAATCAGGTAGGTTGTCATACCTATTGGGATTATTTAGATTCAATGATTAAGGAAACTTAGGTACATTGATGCTATTTTGCCTCATTCTGCTTTATTATACTGGTTTTCTTTTCAAAGTATACAAAAATTCTTATCTTTTGTTTCTAACACAAACACATGGTAAAATTGTAATGTTGTATTGCATTATTCTAAGGATTAGGTAAATAATGTTGTTTGAGAGCATAACACAATTATTGTGGGTAATGTAAATAGCCTGTTATCTCGGGCATAATTTAAGTACCTTTAAAACTCTGAACATGGTATAATTAGGGATAGATAAAGAACCTACTGAATGGTACTTGATGGGTCAGTAAAAAGATATGTCCTTTTCAAATCGAACAGTGTACGTGATGGCATAATGTTGATATATGGTTTCTTTTGAAAATAGACTCAAAAAACAAACAAATTGCTGGCAAAATTTTCAGATTTTCGGCATGGTACAAGTTGTGTTCTGACAATAACTTTACTGGAATTGCATCGTTAGGATAGTAGCATTTTGTGGATGGTGTATGTGGATTCATATTAAAATGTATATGGCAGTCGATGACTTATGAATTCTGGTCTTTTTTTTGCATACTGATTATATGTCTCTTTATCAAGAGGATTTCTTTGAATCACATAAAAAAGAAAAATCTTTTACCATGTCGTTGTGATAGGTATTATAACTAATTGTTTAGCACACATAAAAAAATGTTGTGCTTCTCACCCAAAACTCAAATAGGGTTGACATACTCATTGTGGTATGATAACTGGGACTAGTTTTTTTAACTATGTTACACTTTTCATTTGTTGCCAATATCTCATAAATAGATATGTATTTCAGGTTCAAGTTAAGGACATGGAATGCAATTACAAAAATACTACTAGAATGCGTGTGTGTATTGATCCTGTCAGGATGGAAATTACCAATGAGAAAATATTTTTATAACGTAACAAACAGGAACCAAACCCCTTGGTAGTTATTCACGATACAAATGACACAACCTTGTATATGACTAGGCCTTTTCTTGCCCAAAAAGCCAAAAATGTTGTACATTACCCTGAATAACTAATGTTCTACTAACAATTGAGTGTGCAGTGGATGTTTTATGGGATTAACAGCAAAAACAGGCGGCTTATGTTGCCTTGTACCTGTCTACCCACAATGTTTAGGTGTGTTATAATACATCTGTATTGTTGGATGGTGGCATGTATAAAATTCAGTCTTACTATGTGGAGGATTCGTCGCCACAACCTTTGTATCAAAATGATGTACTTTTGATCACTGTTATGAATGAAAACGTTGTACATATATCTATATTGTTTTAGTGTATTGGTGTTTAGTCTAATTTAATTATACAGTTTGTTTATCAAAGGGGATTTTTATAATAAACACACACACCATACTGTTTCCCTGATCACTCTTGGTTGAGTGATCCTGTATAATTAAATTATACTAATATCCAAGTGATGTACAAAATACTAATAAATATTTACTCTTATCAGGTAGAATGGATCTCCTCCCTAACCAAACTAGGATATATCAGAGGATACCTATTCCACCTACAACCACACAATGTATTCTCTTGTGTTTTAAGGCACCCGAGTTTCATAAATGTCTTCTAGATTTTGAATCGGAGACTTTAGCTAGTGGTTCCTTATCTATGCTAAACATTGCCTCTATTAATGATTGAATTTCTCTTCTTGCTTCTTCTAGGAAAGACCCTTCTAGCCTTCTCTCTCTATTTGAGAATTTTCTACTTAATGTTCCTTTCATTCATACTCAGGATAGTTATGACTTGGACTTATTTCTCATCTCTTCCTACTATTGTAAAAAAATTATATTTTATTAATAACATCCCTATCTTGCCTTTAGAAATAAGACAAGCTGAAAATGTGATCAACCCTCTTTTAGACTTTGATCTCCTTGATCCACAAGAGCAAGAAGCCCTCTCAGCCCTTGCTGGCACTCCATCTTCATCTAGACCGGAAAAACCTATTTCACATATCTTCTCTGGCATTGTTCCTCTTGTTCCCCCCCAGAAAAGTGGAGTTGGATTCTATCCGACTAGACAATCAACACACACACACACACACACACACACACACACACACACACACACACACACACACACACACACACACACACACACACACACACACACACACACACACACACACACACACACACACACACACTCCAGATAGTAGATAGTGGCCATATTATCATACATTTTAGTGGACCTATGAGTATAGGGTGCCTTTACCTCCACCTCAAAGCTTGCTAATAGACACTTATATATGCAAGAGACCATTGGTTCCCGTCTTCTTGAGATAGCTATAATGCTCTAACCCACCCGTGCACATCTGGGCATTTTAGACTGCCTAATACCAACACTATCTTATCCACATAAACCTTTTTTATCTTCACATATGGACTTAAACATAAAAATTTGGATTTTCTCGAGTCTGAAAATACAAAAGAAGATCTAAAACTTGCTAAGCTCACCATCAGACACTGTTGCTCCCTCTCTTTCGTGACTTGCTTTGGCTTTCTCTTATTGGAAAAACATTGTATACAGGTAAGCCAACGAAGTTGGTGGTGCCTTGAAATTATGACCCACATTTAGAAAATTGGTGGCTTGCCTTTGTGGGACCCACACACACACATTTGTACATTGTTAGCTGGTGTACAAAGTGTGGCGAGTGGTTGCAATCAAAAAGTCTATTTCTAGCTCAAAACCCCTCTGGCATTACTTAGTTTTCCCACTTAGTAAAATTTAAGGTGTACTTACACTCCTTGGCCTCCCTGCATTGTAAAAATTTGCCCCTCCCACTGCTATCTATTCTTCAAAGTTGCATGCGTGCCTGCTCTGGACTATGCATGATTGCATACTCGGGCACAATCGGCCTTACTTGAGGGGACACTCACGTAAGCACTCACTCTCAAATAAGGTAATCCCATTCTCACAACGGATTCAAATGCGTGCACACACACACACACACACACACACACACACACACACACACACACACACACACACACACACACACACACACACCCATCCACAAGCTTGTACGAGTGCACACACAAAGCTATGATTATATATACAGATCTTGCCTTGCTGCCTACATCATCCCTCGTCACAGGCTCTACCCTCACAATTTTCAACCTGCCTCACTGCATACCCTTCTCTTCACTACTCGCATACCCATGACTATCATGCGAGGCTCACATGAGGCTGCAAATACACCTATGTATGCTAAACAAGAAGAGTGATGATAAGTGAGGAACTATTTGTTTCTCCTATGAATGTTTCTTCTTCCTCTTCCCTATCCTCATTCCGCGCTAGCTCTCTCCACCTCCCTATTCATTGCATCACCTAGGTCACAAGGAACACAAAGATTGTATTGTACCAAGTCTCTCTTGATGGGAGAATCTATAATACAAAATCCTATTGGAGGGGGGACCAAATCCACATAAGTCCGGTCCTCAACTGTTCTCAAGTTCTCTAAACACTCTCTCTTGCAAAAGTATTGTTCATGCCAAGTTAATTAAGTACTATGGTTATGTTGCTACCGCTAATGAAGTTCATCATCTATGTTCTCAAAGTAGTCTCACAAAAACGCTCACTCTAATTCTCTTAATTCCACTATTTGCGAAGTTCATAGGCCATTTCCATTACACCCTATAGGCTTGCCACATCAGTACACTACTCAAAAACATTGCCAGCAACAAAAAAATTGCCTTAAACCACCGCCAACAACAAACAATGCCATTGGTGCTACCGCTGTGTGCAACTGAACACCCATGAGCACATATGCCATAGCCAATGAGCTAAAAGTCACGCCTCTCTCTCCATTACATTGCTTATACAATAGGTCACTTCTAGTACATATACTTGGCTCCTTGCTCCCATACACCAATATATGGGACTTTTAGCCAACCCGTGGTAGCTCAGGGTGGTCCAACTCCACTAGCTCCACAATATCTCCCACAGATTCCAAAAACAAATCACCTTTTTGTACCACTTTTGAAATGAAGCCATTCCTTGATCACAAAGAAGCAAAGCCCGATGAAAAATTCACTTTTTTGGCTTTAGGCCATAAGAATCCTAGCAAAGACCCTGAACCGAGGCCACCAAAACTACCAAAAATCACTTGTCACCACACCGACGACAATTGACACTGACTTCAGGCTTCAATATCTTTGTGATTCAGACTTTGATTGATGTGCTGTCAATTCCTATGGCCTTCACATGCTGCATAGCTTCCATAAAAACCTTGGTAGGCTACAAAAACTCCAGATGGCACTTTTACTGAGGCAGACAAACCGACACATAAGTGACGTCTGTGAAACTTCAACGGATCATATCTTGGCTATTTGAACTCCGATTGATGATCCAAAATGACCGACATATGTTGTAAGAGGAACATTTTAGACCCATGCACTCATTTTAGCTCTAACCTCCCATCTACAACTACCCAATCCGGTATGGACCTACAAATTGCTTCAAACTTCTAGCCATCCTAACTTGCACATCATAGCTCCCTTTGAGAAATCATATGGACCAGCATGTAGGCCACACTGAGTGACACCTTTGGCACTCCCAATTTTTCACTTTTCACACTTCACCCATCCTCCTCTGATAGGAAACCTGCTTGAGCATTTTTGGCCGTGAAAACCACATGAAGCGTACATATCCACTGCTCCTCACCTGCTCTTGATCTTCATAGCTTCTCAACCACTTTGGCATGCCCTTGAGAGCCAAAAAAACCTTGAATTGTGCTCTTTGTAGCACCAACCAAATTTAGATGCACCATCATTGAACAACCCCCTTGTTGAACATTCACGTTCAACCACTAAAAGCCTTTATTCGCCTAGAAACTGCAAAACTAGTAAACACTATGAGCAAACCAAAAAACAACTATCATATGTACAAATCCCTACTCCTACATACTATTGCCAATCCTTAAGTGGGTTGACCAAACCCCTGCATAGTATAACCTCTTGGATCAACCACCTGGCTTTGCTCGCTTCTATTCATATGCAATAATCTCCAAGAGTGTCGTACCAAAGCACATAGCCATCCATGCACACAATAAGCCCATAGCACTTTTTCACCTCTCTGAATATCACCTAGCCTCCTTTGTGCTTCAAAATGAGCACCATCGTACACACCATCCTATCCAATAAACACATCTGACTCCACCAACACATCTGTCCCTCCTCACCATGTAAAGCAAAGATCTCCTCTAGAGAACCCCGTATTCGTCAGATAATCCATTGCACTGCTGCACTCACAAGCCTACCTTTCAACCATGACTCATGTACCTCTTTTGAAAGAAAAGCCACATCATGGAATTGCTCTTCATGAAAAATGGAGCATACATGCTGCATTGGAAACGCTTCCACCTTTGGATCCTTGCTTGCCTCCACATCTGTAATGCACTCAATCCCAACATCATCAAGCCCTTCTTCATCAACCGGCTCATGAAGGTCAACCAACACCTCTGCCTTGTTGACTCCATCTAGCTGCTCTTCAACTTCATTTCTAGCCAAAGGAGAGAGAGACTCAAACTCTACGGCACTACCCTGGCCTTCTTCCATAGCCAAGGCTGCTCTATCTTTCATGATAGAACTCCGTACCTGCTACAACACTGTGGCACATTCCATAGAAACCTTCACAAGCATAGCCATCAACATGGCACCACACAATATCTTTACCTGCATGTCCATCCTTGTAGGCCCACATTCCTCCACTTGGATTTTACCTAGCACATTGGTATGCACTTCTTCTTATTCCTCAAATACGTTTTTCACATCCTTATCTACATGCAAGAGATCAAATTTCTCGTACCTCAAGTAGGATGAATCGATTTCTCAAGGTGTATCTGGATCCATAGAACTGATATCATTTGCTTCAACCTTTTCTTCTATCTCAAGATCAGGGATTTCCTCTAGCTTCACCACTTCAAATCATCTAAAAAACTCACTTTTTGATTTCTAGAACACATCAATGGAGATTGACCAACTATACTTGGATTTTCCCATGCATCTTCTTCTACCCGATCCGGAACCGCTTACGCTTCTTTCATAGTAGGAACTTCCCTAACTCACATCTTGGGCATAGAAACCACTCCATCTCTTTGCAGCCATAGAACCCTTGGTTCCTCTTCACCAGCACATCCCTTTGCACCAACCTTGGCTTCACTTCCACTGCATCGACTTGCCTAGGCACCGCCGCACTTGGCAGACCCTACTGAGCTTGCCATTTCATCAAAATCTTCATGGTTTGGTCTCTTGACAAATTAACCGCTTCAACATATGTCACAGACCCATCCACTTAGACCTTATCTCAAACCTCATGCAAGCAATCCATGAATTTTCTCAACTTCAAAAAATCAACATTTTGTGAAGCAGTTACCTCTATCAGCTGACCCCAAAGAGCTTCAAATTTCCACTTGAACACTTGAAAATCCTCATCTAAGAATTTCTTTAGGCCATCCAAATTTTGCTTTACTTCATGTATCTACACATATGGCATATATTGGCGTCAAAAAGCTGCTTCTAAAGCACTCAATCCGTCTTTTCTTCATCACACAATCCATTGTACCATCTGTTTTCTTTTCCATGAACCAAGAGCAAAAAATCTCAAATCGCACCTTCATCTTTTGACAACATTCTCTCTAGCACGAACATACCAAAATCCTACAACCAGGTTTTTGCATCTTCCACCCTAGTGAAAATTGAAAAACCCGACCACACCATCTTTAACACCACCTGTTTTCCTTTAGCAGCTCAAAAACCACTTCACCTTCAAATAGGAGCAATCAGAGACTCCTCCATGGAGACGCCATAACCTGCCCACAAGCTCCAAGATCACAAGCCCTTAAAACCCCACAATACATACATATATACAAAAGTTTTTTTCCACCCCATTTTCATAGCCTAGCTATTACTTGCTCATTGGCCTGGTCAAGTCGAAAAACCATGCCAAGCCTCAAACCTGCTAGCCCTTTCCGCATTTTGACTTTCTTGAGCCCTCCAACTGAGGCCACCAAAATCGCCAAAAATCATTTGGCACCACCCACTTGCATCTGCCGTTGACTTCAACCTCCAAAATTTATGTGACCCAAAGTTTGATTGACATGCCCTCGAATCCTATGGCCTTCACATACCACATAGCTTCCATACAAACCAGGGAAAGGCTAACCCCCCCCCCCCAGATGGAACATCGATCAAGGCAACCAATCCACAATAGAACTCGCTCTCGATAAAATTTCATCCGCTCATATCTTGGCCGTTTGAACTCCGATTGCCCTTTTGAAAAGATCGACATGCATCATAAAACAAGCACTTCAAGCCCATGCACTCACTTCATCTTTGACCCACCATCTACAATTGATTAGTCTAATACGGATTTGCAAACCACTTTGAACTTCAAGATCCCATCTTTCACACTGTAGCTCCGTCTGAGGAGCCGTCTAGACTAGCATGTAGACCATACTGAGGATCAACTTTAGCAGTCCCATTTTGCACTTTTCACTTCAACAATCCTCTTTTGATAGGAAACTTGGATGAGAATTTTGGCTCTAAAAACCACATAAAGTTTACATATCCACTGCTCCTCTTTTGTTCTTGATCTTTATAGCTGCTCAACCAGTTTAGCATGCCTTTGAGAGCCCATACAACCCTGTAGTGTGCTCTTTGTAGAGAGAAGAAAATCATCAAAGGTAAGAGTGAGAGTAAAACAATTTTGGCTAGGATTGGGGAGTACAAAGAGGGGAAAGAAGAATCTCCTATTTATAGAAATTCCATGATGTCACTTCAGCCACCTTGATGACTGTATTAATACAGGTGCATTGAAAACGGCACACTACATGAGGCAAGCTCAACCACACCATGACACGTGTCTGGGATGGGTGAGTATGTGGTTATATAAAGCACCTTGAGTACAATATCCTAGACTTTCCACATCTACACATCACGGGTATGGAGGACAAGAGAGTGGCAAACCAAAGCTCTGCTGGAAGATGATGTCGAACATGAAGGAGGTTGAGAAAACACTGGCCAAAGCAAAAGCACTTCAGAAGGAGCTAAAGAAGAAAAACAAAGAAAACAAAAAAGGGAAGGCTTTGGGAGACAGTAGTGCAAATAAGAAACTATCAAGGATAAAGGAAGAGGGAGAATAGTAGGAAGGGATAAACAAGATAGTGTATCAGTCACCTCTTGACTTGTCAAATGGAGGATTCATTGTAGATATTTCTTTGAAATTATGTAATTGTCATACTTTCTTGTTTCCATAATTGCACCTCTGCGTTTCATTGTTTGATGCTCAGTAATAATGCCAAATTTAGTGTTACCAATTAGACCTCTCTCTGACTCCTCAATCCCTATTCCATTGGGAATTTGGAAAAACATAAAACATAGAAAATGTAGCCTATGAGTTGTAGCTTTTGCCTTTATGTTTTTAATAACTTTTGAAATTTGGAGCGCCAAGATTGCTACAAGTCTTCAGGGGCATTATTAGAAGAAGATAAGGCCTGTTTATGATGGTCTTGGCTAATCCATGGAGGTGCTACCACCATCTTTGGCAGATTCATCCTCACCAGCAACTCTCAACCTCTGCCGAAAACTCCTTTGTAAATGCTTTTTTTCCGCTGTCTCTCTCTTCTCTCCCTAATAACTTTGGCAGGCCATTGTAAATTCCCTTTTTCCTAAGTCCCACACACCTCTCTTTCTCTTCCGCTCTTGGCTATGGAGTTTTCAAATAGAAGAAAAGATGGGGCCACACTCACATGCACCCCATTTTCCTAGTCACTAATATTTTCTATATTTCAAAAATTTCTAGATCCTCCCCACCTTCCCTATATAAGGAGGCCATGGACACACACATGACAACCACTATCCACTACCCCACACACACACACACACACACACACACACACACACACACACACACACACACACACACACACACACACACACACACACACATACACACACACACACATGATACTCATTGAGGGAATGCAACACATGATGCACACACATAGAAAGAGCTATGAAGCATGTAAAACATAGTGCACACTTACCCTTCCATCACCATCAACACACACACCCTCATGCGCTTACAATGGAGGAATCAACATTCAATATCGACAAGAATGAAGGTCACTCTCATGTTACTCCTTACCATCAACTCCCATCTATCGATGATGCATCCCATGGTCTCCTCCATTCTCGCTTGCCCTCCTCCACCCATTATACCTTTTCCATTCTTGTAACCTACTTTCTTTGTTATGCCTCTCATTGGCAATAATATCCTTGTATGTTATATGGTTGTTTCTTTCTTTTGCTCTACATGGTGAGGTGTGCGGGTTCTCCACGGCTTATATGAATGGTAATCCATACAATCTCCCTTGGTCACTCTCTCTCCCATCTCATTCCTCTGCCACCGCATGTGCGTTTCTACCGCACGTGTCGGAGGTTGGGGACTTGCTGAACACTGTGTGCGAGCCACGAATGGCTGTAAGCACACAACAAGACTATCCTAGTAAGCTCAAAGAGGCCAATGGTGTGTCACTTACCGCTCTATGCTTGCCGTCATGAAGGATTCCGTGCCGTAAAGAAGAGGGAGCAACCGTTGTCGCCGCCGCGCTCAACAGCCTCGCCGCCGTTGATGCCGCCGTAATGCTCGATCACACACACACACATACACACACACACTCTCTCTCAAGCATACACACACACACACACACACACACACACACACACACACACACACACACACACACACACACACGTGAGCACACGATGGAGAAGAAGGTAGAGATAGAGCAAGAGAACTTTTTTAGCATGCACGTCCAGAATGAGGATTTTAGGTCAAAATGGACCTTTTATATGAATTTGGCTGGTCATAGCAAAAATAAAACAAAAATAAGATAAGTAGTGCACCTCTCATCAGCGATCACCTAAGTAGCTATTATAGGACCGACAAATCTGGTCCATGACTCAAATAAAGTGATAAGGCGTTCGTCAAAGGTGATAGGATGTCCGTAAGCGGTTAACATGCTCTCCTTCTTGATGTAGATTTCATCCTCGGAAGCTAGTGAGGTGAAGACCATTCATCGAGGTGGAAGAGCATCTGAGATTGAATGTCTTTAGCTTTCTTAAAACACTACAAAATTAATGAAAAATGGAACAATAATTTCTCTTATAGAACATATATAATTGAAAATAATATGCAGTGAATAGGCACATAGATTGATTGGTAACATAATATTAAACAATTTTTTAGCTAATAAACATTAATCTATAATATAATCAAATGCATAAGCACTTGTAAAGGTCAAAAAATAAACAAGTGTAGACTCGCTAATTTAACGGTTGAGAGGCACTAGAGGTCAACTATTAATACCACGGGCAAGCTTCTCAATTCTCTCTGGGCAATTAATCTCTTTAATCGTGAGAGAAAAATATTTCATGTATGAGGACTGACTAGAGGCTATACCTAGAAGACCTTCTAGTTAAGCTACGATAAAAGGAATTTCATATGAAATCATCACCTGAATTATTCCCTTTGTTTGACCCCCCAAGTGTTTTCCACATTGATTCAATTTTTGACATGTGTGCTTTTTTGTATGCCTTGGGCTTTTTTCTTCTCAAGGAAAAGCACCCACGCTGGGAACCTACAGGGCTCTAGTACCATAGGCAATACATGTGAGTCAAGTACCAAATCAAGTTGGGATTTATCTTCCAGCTTAAGATTTTACATTTTTGGCCTTTGATTTTTTGTTTGTTTGTTTTTCACTGCATTTTAATTTTGTAACTTTGGGGGGTCATATTGTGTTAAGCCTAGGAATTTTTGGATGTTTTACCTTAGTGGAAGTTGGAATGTTAACTTTTGTACTTTTGGGATTCCAAGGCGTGTTCTTGGGAAAGGGCGTTGCCCATTAGTCTTTCAAAGTATGCAACCGTCGATCAGTATCTTCTTGGGAATGTGAAAGCGGAAGTTATGGCGGATTTAGTATGTTGTCAGTTTTTGCGTTCTGTTCCGGTTCCAATTCCATTCTGATTTCTGTGTTTTGTCTATTCTGAATGTCTGTGCTTTAAACACTTGGCGATCATGGTGTAAGTGTGATGTAGCATGGATGGATTCAAGTTTCTCTCGTAGGAGCGAATGTTGTGGCAGTGAAAGGTTTAGTTGAATGGAGGAAGGATGTTCAGAATAGTGTGAGTTGGTATGGGTAGTTGGCTGCACTCTGGAGGAAGCGCAAGAGGATACATTCTCGTATTGGACAAGGTCAGTTGCTAGGCGGTTTCGGCAGTTTTATGGGCGAGATGGTCAACACTTGAAACTGCAGGGAATTTTGGATTATACTGGGATGCATCGAGTTTCTATAGGGGAAGATTCAGATGATACTGTGGAGGATTTGGATGGCGCAGAGGATTATCTAAGTGATAGATGGGAAGAAGAAGTAGAGAATGAAGAACAGGATATATTTCCGTGGCTGTTGGCGGTTGCAGTTGTTCAGCATGCATTAGTGGTGAGAAGGAGATTGATTTTTGATCTCTTGGGAAGTACCAGTGCAGGAAATCTTGTACAACTAGGTGGACTAACAATTATGGCGGCGACTACGCAGGATATGCGCGTCAAATTCCGAACCTTTTCGGGAAAGTCAAAAGAAGACCCCAATTTCCACATATCTCAATACGAGACAAGATGGCAAGCCAGAGGACTTGCCGGAGTGTACGATGCCCAGGCTAAGATGCGCCAGTTTGAGGCTACATTGGATGGGAAGGCTATGCAATGGTTCAATAATTTCCCAGCAGGTCATTTTTGTGATTATGATGGTTTGAAAGCAGCATTTTTGAACAGGTTCAGAGGGGAAAAGAATCCACGTGATGTGTTGACCAAGCTTAGGGAAGTGAAACAAAGGAAAATGTTTGTTGAGGATTATGCACAAAAGTTTAACCAATATGTGAGAAGGTTGACTGCTCAAGAAAGGCCAACTGATCAAATGCTTGCTGGATATTTTTTGTAATGGATTAAGGAAGGAATTGAAGAATGCTGTTGCTGGAGTTGATGTTGTAGGTGGATTACAAGCATTAGTGGAAACAACTCAAAGAGCAGAGAAAAGGTTTGGGGTCTCTCATGGGAAAGCAGCCAAGAGGTCATCTAAAGAAAACAAGAAAAGTAGGTCGAAGAAAAAGAAGAGGTCAGATAATTCGGATTCAGACAGTGATTCGGATTCGGAAACTGATACTGATTCAGATATGGAAATGGATTCTGATAGTGAAGAGGATTCCAATGAGGATTTGGATTTAGAAGTAGATGAGGATAAGAAGAAGAAAAGCAAGAAGAAGTCGAAGAAAAAGTCTAAAGAGAAAGAGGATAGAGTGGAAAAATTGGTAGCAAAGAAATTGAAGAAGTTGGGAGTGCAGAAAGTTGTGGAATAAAAAACCCCTCATTGTAAAATTTGTGTTAAGGATGGGTATTGGACGAAGGAATGTTGGTTTAATCTGAATTTCAGGGGTGTTGTACCAGAAAGGATTCATCAGAAGATACAGCAACAAGGACCTCAAACTCATGGGGTGTTTCTAGAGACAGTAGGAAGGCAGAGGATGTTCAATAATCAAGGTTGGAAAAGGCAACAACCGTATTCAGGGTGGAGACCACAGTTTAATCAAGGGGGACCATCATTTAGAGGAAATTTCAATTCGGGAGGAGGACCAAGATATGGAGGATGGCAGAATTCAAGACCCCCGTGGGGGGAAAATTGGGATCAGCAGTAGCGGTGGCAGAATTGGCAGCCACAATCACAAGGATGGAATCAGCCGGTTTGGAATTATCAAGGGGGGAATCGGCAATAGCCAAGAGGGCAGGTGCTGTAGTTGCCAGCACCACCAGCACAGTCCGCTGAAGCAAACAAAGAGCCGGGAAGTAGTTTGATAGTAGTAGAATTGTTTCAGGATCAAGGGGTTAATGAAGTCACTATGGATTGTCAGGCGGAATGTGATTGTTCTAAATGTTTGCAAGAGGAAATAGATGTATTAGTGACAACAAGGTCAAAAGCAAGGTTGAAACCTCCACTGGCCTGGGAGAAGCAGAAGGAGATTTGGGATGAAGTAGCTGAAGATTTGATGGAAAAGGATCAACAGAAGAGCAAGCTTAAATCGAAGGAGAAAGGAGTAAAAAAGGAGAAGGAAAGAGAAAGGACGGATGCCTTGTTTGAAGAGTTAACTAATTCCTCTATACATTTTACTTTGGATCAGTTGTTGTCATTAGTTCCAATTTTCAGAGATAGATTATATACAGTGATGCGAAGAACAAAGGCTGTTTTGAGTATGAAGGAGGTGCAGCAGACAGTTCAGAGTTGCCAGATTAGCCCGGAGGATGTGGATTTTTCAGTACCAACACTGTCGTTGGAATTTAATAATCACAAATTTTCCGATGTTCTATTGGATGGTGGATCAGGGGTCAACATACTTTCAGAATCGGGATTTCTAAGGATACAAGATGTTAGGTTGGAACCAACTCCATTTCAAGTGCGTATGGCTGATCAAAGCAGAGTTCAACTAGTGGGGATGTTAAGGAGGCAAGGAATTATCATTCATGGATTGTAGTTTATGGTAAACTTTGTAGTCATCAGGATGAATCATTCAAAAAATACCTATTCTATGTTGTTGGGGAGGCCATGGTTTCGCACGGCTAAGCTAAAATAGGATTGGGGAAAGAATGAAGTGACGGTTAAGAAAGGAAGGAGAGAAGTTACATTACCAATGGGACCGAAGAAGGAATTGTCAAGAAGAGATGAAGAAAATGTTGGCACAAGCAATTAACATGTCTGAAGGATTGGAGGATGATGAAGAAGCATATTTCCTAGCAGCAAATCCAACAATTGTTCCGGTATTTGAGGTAGATGTGGAGCGGATCATTGACAAATATGCAGAGAAAGAGAACAGTTTGGGAATTGATCAGTTGCAGAGGAATACAGATGGTGTGGAACAGGAAAATTTACAAGAGAAGAAAATCCAAGAGGAAACGGTGATGGAGGATTCAGAACTAGAGCCAAAGGAGGCAATTCACAGAGCGGAAGCTCTGTATGATAAGATGATACAGAAAGTTTCTCGAGTTAAGGAGGATGATTTACAGGATCTGAATTTGGGGACGGAGGATCATCCAAAGATGGTAAGAGTTAGTGTTCATTTGGAAGAAGGCTTCAAGGAGGACTTGAAGGAATTACTGTTGGAATATATTGATGTCTTTGCATGGGATTATTCCGATTTGAAAGGCATGGATCCTCAAGTGTAAAAGCATCATATAAATTTGAAAACGGATGTTGTTCTAGTGATTCGGCAAAGATATAGGATGAATCCAACTTATGCCAAGCAGGTGAAAGAGGAATTGGACAAATTGCTGAATGCAGGATTCATAGTGCCAGTGGATCAGGCGGAATGGTTGTCACCAATTGTAGTGGTAACCAAGAAGTCGGGGAAGTTAAGGGTTTGTGTGGATTACAGAAAATTGAATGCAGCAACAATTTTAGATCCATTTTCATTGCCTTTTATTGATTTAGTTCTGGATGATGTAGCGGGACATGAGATGTACTTTGCTTGACGGATTTTCAGGGTACAATCAAATACCAATGGTTGAGGAGGATATTGAAAAAACTGCTTTTATCACAGAATGGGGAGATTTTGCATATACAATGATGAGCTTTGGATTGAAGAATGGACCACTATCGTTTTCGAAGGCAGCTTTTAAAACTTTTGAGCCACATTTGATAGATTTTATGAGGATTTTTATGGATGATTTTTCAGTTTTTGGGGAAAAAGTCAGGCATCTGGAATATTTGAGAAAGTGTTTTGAAAGATGTAGGATGTTTCGGATGTCACTTAATCCCCAAAAGTGTGCAATAGCAGTACAGAAGGGAAAATTGTTGGGACATATCATCTCTCAAGAAGGAATGTCGATTGATGGGGACAAGATTAGTGCAATTCAGAAAACTGTAGCTCCAAAAAATTTGAAGGCAGTGATGCGGTTTGTTGGACATATCAAATGGCATGGTAGGTATTTGTTGGGGTATAAAGCCCAATGTGGTCGCCCAGGTAAGTGGACGGGCCGCCAAGTATGTACACATATTCTTTTGTAAAAACCTAATAAGAACTCACTATGCTCTACACATTACAGTAGAGCGAGTTCACCATATCGTCGTGCTCTTCTTCTCGCACTCTCTCTCATGTCACACTTCCGCTCGTACTCCTTCAACTGGTATCAGAGCTCGGATCGAGGCTCGGGGCAGCATTTGAAAGTAGCCAGAGTCACCTGCTCAGATTGGAGTGAGATTCGACAGGCGAAGACACGGCCCCAAATCTTGTGGGTAAGCCCGAAGGGCTTGGTGTTCTCAGAATTTCATTCTGAGGTCATCTCGGCCACCATTCGGCTTCGAAAAAGTTCTGCGCAGGCCATTTTCAACTACGTGGTCTCAGCGGGTGCAGATCCGACTCTGCAAATTTGGGGTTTTGGCCTACGACTGCAGGTGTTGAGGATATCGGCACTCCCAGAGTGTTGATTTGTGGCTGTCTACACATCGAAGGACGGCTCACAGTTCTTGGAGGCGTGTCACATACGACATGGGCGCATCTATACACCGACTGTAGGCGACATCCACTAGTTCATCAAGTAGCTTGTTTTTGCTGCTTGATATTCCAGATTTCATCCTGACATTGCAGGTACTTCCACATGGGATGTATTGTCAGAGATGATGTATGTCTGTTGAGGGTTTGATGGCTGTGAGTCACGCAGCAAACAACCGCCGTAGCGGTTACAACATATAGTGGGAAATTTGTGGATGTATGACTTTGTGGGAAATCTATGTATTGTCAAATTTACTGTAGCCTTTGTTGAGGGTCGAGTGAGGTTTTATTGAGTTGGGGGATTCTCGAATGTTGAGATCCTTTCGGTGATACAGGTCTTGGAGCGATCCCTCGAGCACCCTTAGATAGGCAGCTAGGATGTATTGACTCTGAGTTAGACAGTTGGGATTGCATCTTTGCTTTACTGCCGTTGAGGCATTGTCGCAGTCTATGCTTACAGGACAGTGATAGGACAGTGAGAGAGAGTACAGGTGCAGGACAGGTTTACCCGTAGCTTACAGTGTCAGAGAGACAATGTTTTTTGAGTTGTTTTTGGTCTGTTTTTTGAGTACACCAGAGCCATTTTACAAAGGAGACTCTGCCGAACTTTCTGCAGAATTTGAAGCTTTCTTGGTTCATTTGATAGGTTGATATTGGTTCAGAGGTCAGTTTACAGGGGAAACTCTGCCGAATTTTTCCTAGGAAAGTAAACTACTGTGAAGCGTAGCTATGGCTGGATCACAGGACACTGCTCTTTACAATATCAAGAAGCTGGATGGAACCAATTTCCCATTGTGGAAGAAGCAGATTTGGCACGTGTTGGTACAAAAGAAGCAGATAAAACCTATAAAGCTCAAGGGGATAAAACCACAAGATATGGACGAAGATGAATGGAGAGAAATGGATGAATTGGCACTTTCTACCATTATAATGACTTTGGCAGAAAGCGTTTACTTCAATGTAGCAGACGAGATGTCGGCTTATGAAGCATGGACAAAGCTGAGTGATCTTTATGAGAAGCAGAGTGCAGCTTCACAGGTATACTGGCTTAAGAAGCTTGTTGACTTGAAGATGAAAGAAGGGACACCTATGTCCAATCATCTGAATGAATTCAACACCATCTACAGTCAGTTGTCAGCTCAAGGTGTCAAGTTTGATGAACCTGTTAGAGCTATGTTCCTGTTGATAACATTGCCAGAAAGTTGGGACACTTTTTGCACAGCTTTGAGTAATTCTGCACCTCCAGATGGTTTGAACATAGTAGGTGTAGAAGGCAGTCTGCTTACTGAAGAAACCAATAGAAAGACAATGGACAAAGGCAAAGGAACAGCCTTAGTTGTCAAGGGAAGGACCAAAGAAAAGTACAAAGGTGGAAAGAAGAATCAGTCTCGTAGCAAGTCCCGCAGTGCTAAAGGCAAGAGTGACATAGAATGCTACCATTGTGGCAAGAAGGGTCACATGAAAAGAGACTGCAGAGAATGGAAAGCACAAAAAGGCAAAGAGAAAGCTAAAGACCATGGTGAGAAGAACAAGTCCTCAGTGAAGATTCAAGAAATAAATGTGACAAACACTGTTGCAGAGGATGACAGTCTAGTGTCAGGAGACATCTACTTCTTGAAGAATACAATGGACTCAGCTCTTCTTACAGCATCTGATGCAAATGCACTGAGTGACTGGATTATAGACTCAGGGGCATCACTTCATGTGTCTCCAAACAAGGAGTGGTTTACCTCTTATGTGACCACTAAAGATCATGTTCGGCTAGGCAATGGGCAGACATGTGAGATCTTAGGTGTTGGAAATGTTCAATTGAAGTTTCAGAATGGCTCTTCTTTCACGCTGAAGAATGTGAGACATGTTCCCACAATTACAAAGAGCTTGATCAGCACAGGTTTACTTGATGATGCTGGCTACGTCACCACTTTTGGACAAAACATGTGGAAGATATCCAAGGGTTCGATGAAGTAGCACATGGAGTAAAGTCTGGAGGACTTTACATGATTTATGTATCAAATGTCTCTAAAAATGTAATCAATGTAACCGAGCAGCCGAACGTTTCTTTGTGGCATAGCCGTTTAGGACATATGTCCAAGAAGGGAATGTAAATCTTGTCTCGTTCTGGTTATTTGCCTGGCTTTTCATTTAATGATTTTGAATTCTGTGAACATTGTCTTTATGGTAAGCAAACACATCATCCACATAAGCATAGAAGCAGTAGAAGAGATACACAGTTGGCACTTGTTCATAGTGATTTGTGTGGACCTATGCCTAACCTATCTCTAGGGGGAGCTTCTTACTTTATGACATTTATAGATGATTACTCGAGGAAAGTATGGGTTTACTTTCTCAAGCACAAGGATGAAGCGTTTAGTGTTTTCAAAACGTTTGTGACACTTGTGGAGAATGAGAGTGGCAAGAAGCTTAAATGCTTACACACTGACAATGGTGGAGAGTATGTTTCAAAGGCCTTTCAGGACTTTTGTGAGTCAAAAGGTATAAAACGTGAACTTACTGCTCCTTACAATCCTCCTCAAAATGGTGTTGCTGAGAGGATGAATAGGACCATACAAGAGAAGGTCAGAAGTATGTTGTCTAATGCACAGCTGCCAAATGGGTTTTGGGTTGAAGCTGTATCAACAACTGTTCATCTTATAAATCGGTCTCCTAGCAAGGTTTTGCAGAAGGATTCAGTGCCAGAGATGGTATGGTCAGGCAAAATGCCCTCATACAAGCATCTCAGAGTCTTTGGCTGTGAGGCATATACTCACGTTCCAAAGGAATTTAGGAACAAACTTTAGCCAAAGAGTAGAAAGTGCATCTTTCTAGGCTATGGTAATTCTGGTGAGATGGGGTACAGACTTTGGGATCCTGAATCCAGAAAGGTTATCCGCAGCAATGATGTTCACTTTAATGTATCCAAATATCATTCTAAACCAGAGAGGGTTGAGGAGATCAGAAGAGTTGTCTTCCAAGAAGATGGACCTGCACGTGCAAGACAAAATGTCAGGGCTCAAGAGGAGCAAGGACAGGATAGATTGGAACCACAGGTTGTGGGTGAGCCTGAGGCACCTATTTTGCGTAGATCTGGACGTATCATGTGACCTCTTGATCGGTTTGTTCCATCTATGAACTATGTCATGTTGACTGATTGCAATGAGCCTTCATGTTACAAGGAAGCAGTGCAAATGAAGGACTCCGGGAATTGGCAATTGGCCATGCAGTTAGAGATGACAGCTCTGCATAAAAACTAGACATGGAAGCTAGTTAAATTACCACAGGGCAAAAAGGCTCTACCTTGTAAATGGGTTTACAGGTATAAGATCACCGCTCATGATAGTTAGCCAAAGTACAAAGCAAGGCTTGTTGCCAAGGGCTTTAAGCAAGAACAAGGCATAGACTTTGATGAAGTCTTCTCTCCGGTGGTCAAGATGACTACATTGAGATGCTTGCTTGCATTGGTTGCCATATTAGATTTGGTGTTGCACCAAATGGATGTCAAGATAGCGTTCATGCATGGTGATTTAGATGTGGAAATTTATATGCAGCAGCTAGAAGGGTTTGTTGAGAAAGGCAAGGAAGATTTGGTATGCCAGTTGTTAAAGAGTCTTTATGGCTTAAAACAATCACCGAGGGCATGGTACCATAAATTCCACAAGTTTATGCTTTCTCAAGGCTACAAACGTAGTGAGTTCGATCACTGTCTATATACAAAGAAGTCTAAGGATGGTAGTTGGCTGATCCTTATTTTGTATGTGGATGACATGTTGATTGCTGGCAAGCACTTGGAAGAAATTTTAGCTTTGAAGTCAAAGATGGCAAAATCGTTTGACATGAAAGACATGGGTGAGGCAAGTCATATACTTGGTATGCGCATTGAGAGAGACAGATCAAAGAAGTTGATTTGGTTATCTCAAACAGAGTATATTGACAAGGTTTTGCAACGTTTCAATATGGAGAAGGGAAAGGCATTGAGTGTTCCATTGCAACACATGTGAAACTTAGCAAACAAGATTGTCCTGTGTCTGAGGAAGAACAGGCTGAAATGGATAAGATTCCATATGCTTCTGCAGTGGGTAGTTTGATGTATGCAACAATTGCTACTCGCCCAGACATTGCATTTGTAGTGGGAGTAGTAAGTCGATACATGTCAAACCCAGGCAAGAAACATTGGGAGGCAGTGAAAGGAATATTGAGATACCTGAAAGCTACAAAGAGTATGCGTATATGCTATGGGAGTCAGGAGCTAAGTGTAAAGGGTTTTACAGACTCAGATTATGCAGGTGACTTAGACAACCGAAGGTCTACGTCAGGGTATGTCTTTACATTGGCTGGTGGAGCAGTATCATGGCGTTATAGATTACAAGATTGTGTTACTCAGTCTACTACAGAGGCTGAATATGTTGCAGCATCAGAGGCATGCAAAGAATCAATTTGGCTTAATCGACTAGTAACAGATTTGGGAATCAAAGAAGAGATGCCTGTGTTATATTGTGATAGTCAGAGTGCTATACAACTGGCTCGCAATCCAGTTGATCACTCAAAGACAAAGCATGTGGATGTGATGTATCATTTCATCAGGGAAATGCTCGAGGATAAGCAAATTCAGCTTGTCAAATTACACACCACAGAAAATCCTGCTGATCTACTTACAAAAGGACTTCCCTCAAAAAGCTTTGCGCATTTTCGCAAGCAGTTAGGTGTAGGGTAGTACATCACTTCTCTACATCTCTTGTATATTAGCTTGTATACTAGCTTCTCTCACACTTAAAGTACCACATTGGACTTTAAGTGGGAGGTTGTTGGGGTATAAAGCCCAATCTGGTCGCCCAGGTAAGTGGGCGGGCCGCCAGGTATGTACACATATTCTTTTGTAAAAACCTAATAAGAACTCACTATGCTCTACACATTACAGTAGAGCGAGTTCACCATATCGTCGTGCTCTTCTTCTCGCACTCTCTCTCGTGGCACACTTCCGCTCCTTCAATATTTACGGTATTTGGCTGATGTGAGTGCACCACTTAACCAAGAAGGAAGTGGAATTTGTTTGGGGAGAAGCTCAAGAGAAGGCTTTTCAGATTATGAAAAAGATGTTGGTAGTTTCACCTATACTTCAACCACCAAATTGGGAATTTCCGTTTCACGTGTATGTTGATGCTTCCGACATGGCAGTAGGAGCTGTTTTAATGCAGGAGAAGATTAAGGGATGGTTCAGACCGGTTTATTATGCTAGTAGAATGTTGAGAGCACCGGAGAAGAATTACACAGTTACGGAAAGGGAAGCTTTGGGAATGATTTTTGCTTTGGAAAAATTCTGACATTATCTGCTAGGGAATAAAGTGGTTTTTCATGTGGATCATTAGGCTTTATTGTTTCTGGTAAAGAAGCCAAAACTGGAAGGCATATTAGCAAGGTGGATGCTCATGTTGCAAGAATTTGATTACATAGTTGTTCATACTCCAGGAACTCAGTATGCAGTGGCGGATTACCTCAGCAGATTGGAACATAAGGAGAAATTACAGGGAGTATCAAATACATTGCCTGATGCGGATTGTTCCGAGTGGAAGGACAATTTTTTGACAATTGGTATGATCAGATGGTTCAGTTTCTGACAGATGGCGTTTTACCTTCGATAATGTCTCTGGATCAAAGGAAGAAGTTTGCATTGAGGAGCAGACCATTTCTAATTATAGCTGGAGCATTATATAGAAGAGGAGCGTTCATCACAATAGTAAACTCCCTTTATACTTAAGCTAAAGGTCAAGAGGGATTAAGCCCACTAGAAAGCACTAGTACATTGCACATAATGCTTCATAATATCGGATTAAGAACCTAAAGTAACCATTGACAATTAGGAAGGCATTTCCCATGGTATTAAGAGAAGATCTCTAATGTCTTTCTTGGTCAAACTAGCTTACTCAAACTTCTTGATTCATAAACCTAGACAAGGGACTATGACATAAAACTATAATAAATCTAATGTTCAATACTAAGAAAATGTGCTGAATATTGTGCTACCAATCACAGTTAAAGCAGAAAAACATGGATGCTAACAAAGACAAGAGGCAATGATAATGGACAAGAAACACTCGTTCATGTTGATGATTGCGCTTGATTCGAAGAGTGAACTAGACAAAGATTGCAGGAATTTCAGAAACCCAACTACTGCAATGCGTTCTTGTATACACTAGAAAACACAAGGAATACCTCTAGGAGGCACATCATGGGAAGAGGCACCAACCTTTATTCAACACAATCAAAACAACATAAAGAACCCTAACCTAAGTATTTGCACCCCCCTAGAGGGACAAGGGAATATGATAATATATAGATGGACGGGTAGTCCTAAGTCTAAACCCCTATCCTCGTAAACGTCAAGAAAAATAAAGTCATCATTAGTGAGACCATACGTGCCATCCATGTAATCATGTAAATCTTCCTCATCGTTAGATGCACATATGTTCACTAAGAATGTCACTAGGTGTGTATAGTCATCTTGCTCAAAAGAGTAAGCTTGTGCAATCAGAGAGACGTTCTCTACTAAGTAGGGATCAGTTGCGGTCAAGAGACGTATCATCCATTCTCATTCCTCAAAATTTCTCTCTCATGCTAGTGTATTTCCCAAATCCCATTCACAGGCAAGCATCGGGTAGACTATGTGAAACACTTGTGAAAAGTAAAGAGGGTACATCTCACCCAAGGTAAGAGTGGATGACTCTAGAGTACTAGACATATTTGTACACACAAACAAATTTTGGTTAGTGTGCAAATATTATAAGGGTCATGTCAAAAGGTCGTGTCCTTGTGAATAACGTGTTATTATGATTTTTGGGTCATGTACTAGAATTTGTAGGTTTTAAGCTTTTGTTTGGTGGCTCTTGCTCTTTTACTTTTTAATTTTTGTTTTCTTGAGTATAGGGCTATATATATACATTTCCTAAGATTGGGAGATTGAGAGGTCAGGGAGGAAGGTTAAGAGGGGAGCAAGTGAATGATGGATGTCAACAAACACTCCCCCCTTCCTTGGGTAGATCATTCCTTTTGGAACGATATCATCACCTTTTGAAACCAATTGTTCCAAGTTGTAATGGGTGAAGATTTTGACCAATAGTTTTTCACCACCCTAGGCGTTTCATCTAGTTGCAAGGGTGGTAAGGTACTCTCCCATGATTTTACTTGAAACATTGTTTTAGGTAATAAATTTACAATGGGAGGTTCTATTCTTTCCTTGTTTGTTTGTACATTTTTGGTGGTAGGTAGAAGTTGTGAAGAACTTTGTGTTTTTGTAGAAGAACTACATGAAAAGCAAGAAGCTTCATTTGTTTTTCTATGTTTGAGTTGAGCAATACAAACCGTTCTCGCTTGGGTACCCAAACTATCTCTAGATCAGATGTATAGTATTCTACAATCTTTCCCTTCCCATGGTCTTCAATCGGATTTATCATTACAGGATTTGACTCACATGGGTCTATAGGTGATAGGTAAAAACATAATTTACATTTAGGCACCCAGATTTGATCATTCCCTTCATAGCCGCCTTGGACTTCCAATAGTTGTTTACGAATCCAACGCAACCTTTTTTCACATTTCTTGGAGCAAGTGGGCGTCTCTTACAAGCTTATGTATTTTAGCGTAAAAAATGATTGCTAAAGAAACTTTAGGGACCCATTTGTATGTTTTCGTTGTTATATTACGATAAGTCTTGTGTGTCTTATGCTTTGTTTCAACTATAGAACTTGAAGCTCTAGAGGGTTGCGCTATAAGTACATATGGTTCAACCTCTTGGACATGCAATGTTTTGGGTTGTATTCCCTCAAGAGGTGATATCTTAGGGACTATCGCTTCAGTGGAAAGGCTAAGAGCTGGTTTTAGTGTTGTGACACTCCCAATCCCCCAATCAATAGTGCATTTGGTGGCTAACATCCACTTGCATCATAGGTTTATATTTCCTTTCATAGTTCCATCAGGCATGACCAAAAAGTCTTTTGAGCTAAGACCCTGTTGTCATAACTGACAGAAGTGTGCCAGGTTCCAAAAAGAGTATTTTTTTTCTTGTTGATACCCTTGACTTGGATGGTACTCTTAGATAGAGATGAATTTCCTAACTGACACCACACTCCATATGATAGCAGATTATATTTAGCATGTGTGTTCAATAAGGTATTCTATAGCACTTTTCCATACTAGTCTCTATTTAATTCAATAGTGTATCATATAGGTGTGTTAGAGTCCAACCAATCATCCTCTGTCTCAACTTAAAATGCATGTGTAACTCCAAGGCTGACCTCTCGTTGGCGTCTAATACGTTGCTGTCGCTCCTTAGCCTTAGCTTGAGCTTGTATCTTTTTCAAATTTTCTTTTGTCTTGGCTGCCTTTTTTAATGGAAGGCATGTAGCTCCTCGTGGCTTAAAGGATCATAGTATCTTTTAAATTTACTCCCATTGAGGAATCCAATGGTTTCAACTCCATCAAGAGTTTCCACAAATGTTACCTCGTGAGGTGATTTCTCATACTCTATATGGTCCTTTTCCCGCATATTTCAACTTTTTCTTCTTGTTACGCACTCCATACATAAGGACTTTATCCCCAACCTTGATATCCTTGTTCTTTAAATGACGGTCAAACCATTCCTTTTCTCCTATCTTTCTCCACAAGTGCATTTTGCACAACCAATTGTCTTTCTTCATCTAATCTCTCAAGGATATATAAACGCTCAACTAAAGGGTTACCATCCCAACCTTCTTGTGAAGCGACCCGTAGACTAGGAATTACAAACTCCCATGGCATAACTACTTCTTGACCATATATTATCTTGAATGATGTACAATTAATAGCCCCTTTGTAAGTAATACGATAAGTCCATAGAGTTGATGTCAGCTTCAAATCCCAATCTGTGCGATGAGCTTTCACTGTTTTGGTCAAGATAGAAAATAAAATCTTGTTAGTGCTCTCAAATTGGCCATTTGCTTGTAGATAATAAGATGTAGACTTATGGTGGGCTATCAGGAAGTTTGTCGTGAGTTCCTTTATCACTCCATTTATACAATGAGTACCATTGTCACTCACAATCTCCAGGGGACAACCAAATTGTGTAATAATGTTCTCACAGAGAAACTTAGTAGTTGACCTTGCATCAGCCTTGCATGTTGCCTTGGCTTCCATCCACTTTGTCACATAGTCAGTGGCAACAATAATATATCAAGATTGAGTGTTACGAGCTGTCGGACTAATTGGGCCTACAAAGTCTAAACCCCATTTTTCAAATGGTTGAGTCACTTTAATAGGATGTAAGAGCATCTTATCCTTTTGTTGTGTAATCTTATAACGTTGGCATTCATCACACCCTTTTGCAGAAAGTGATGCATCCTTGAATAAAGTAGTCCACCAATAGCCTGATTGCAACACCTTTCTAGCAGTTAGTTCCCCTGAAAAATGTCCTCTGGCTATACCCATGTGGGCTTCTTGTAGTATGTATAAATACTCATCCTCACGACGACAACGTATAAGAATACTGTCCTTTCCTAGCTTGTAGAGAGTTCTTGCAATTAGAGAATAAGGTTCTCATTCCTTTAATAGTTTTTGAGCTATATACTTACGAAACTCTTTGTTGGAATAAGGGTTGCAGAGAAACTCACACAGCTTGGAAAAGACAAAGGAAGCTCAAGGCACACAATAGAGAGTATATTACTTAGTGTGCAGTGGAAAGATAGATAGCCCTAGAGTGATGGGCGTATATACAATGCACGGGGGAAAAAACCTCCTAAAGAGGGAAAAAATGCCCCGACGGTCCTAGTGTGTTCACACACATCACTACCACATGTATATGGTAACAAATCTCCCCTGGAGTGATGCGGTGAACGAGAGCTGGCACATGAGTAAAGGGAAGTGCCATGCCCTGAGGACATGATCACTCTACAAAGGGGATTAAGCCCAAAGCTTTGCGGAAAGCGTCAAGCTTCTCACGAGACAATGCCTTTGTGAAAAGATCTGCAAGGTTGTCCTGTGTTGGCACATAAACCAAGCTGATCTCTCCTGCTGAGAGCCTCTCCCTGACATAGTGGTAATGCACCTCAATGTGCTTTGTGCAAGCATGAAAAACTGGGTTCCTCGCAACTACCAGTGTGCTCTAACTGTCAGTGTAGATAGTGTTGGCAGTGTCCTATCCAACACCCAAATCAGCCATAAGGCGTCTGAGCCATACACACTCAATCGTAGCTGTGAAGACTGCCTTGTACTCAGCCTCACAACTCAAAGTGGCCACAGTAGGTTGCTTCTTGCTCAACCATGATATACATGAACTACCAAGCATAAAACAAAAACCACTTGTGGACACTCGCGTGTCAAAACAACCAGCCCAATCTGAGTCCAAAAAAGCATGTAAGTCTGGCAGCAATGATCCCCCCTTGGGATAAAACAAGCCAAGGTGTAAAGTGCCACTAAAGTAGCGAAAAATCCTCTTGACAGCCTACCAATGCTTAGAACCTGGGCTATGCATGAATCTGCTGACCTGTGAGACTGCAAACTGAATATCTCGCCTCATGTTGCAAACATAAATGAGGCAGCCAACAACAGTTTGGTAAAGAGTGACATCAGCAGGATCGTCAGCATCATGTAGACTCAACCTCAAACCTATTTCCATGGGAGTGGCAATAGGTTTGCAATCCTCAAGTCCAAACTTACATAGCAATGTCTCTATGTAACTTTTCTTACACAAGGCAATACCACCATCACACTACTTAAATTGTATACCCAAGTAATGATGCAATAGCTCCAAATCTTTCATCTTGAAAGTAGCATTCAAATCAGCCTTTAATTCATCAATATGTCTCTCATTTGGTCCAGTGATCAGCAAATCATCCACATAAAGAACCACAATGAGAAGTACATCACCCTCACGCTTTACATACAATGTGCTTTCTGTTGGACTGTTACGAAAGCCTCGTTTAACCAAATGAGTTTCAGCTTTCTCATACCAAGCGCGAGGAGATTGCTTCAACCCATACAAAGCCTTCTTACATTTGCACACTTTGTCCCCTTGTCCTTTTATGACAAAACTGCGAGGCTGCGTTAAATAAACTTCCTCAAATATGTCACCATTCAAGAAAGCAGTAACAATGTCTGATTGATGTACATCCCAACCAAAATGAGCTGCCAATGCACATAGAAAACGCACAGTAGTCATACGACAAGTGGGAGCAAAAGTCTCTTCATAATCTATGCCTTTTTGCTATGCATAACCCTTTGCAACAAGTCGAGCCTTATGGTGATCGATCTCACCATCCGGCTTGCGTTTCAACTTGTAAACTCACATTGTACCAATGGCCTTTTTGCCAGGAGGCAAATCACATAAAGTCCATGTGTCATTTTCTATAAGTGCATCATATTTTGATTGCATGGCAGTCATACAATTTTTTGAATTCTGTGCTTCATCAAAAGACAGAGGCTCCTCAACATCATGTAATCTAGACATAGCCAAAGCATAACAATCTGATGCATAAGATGCATGACGAGAGCCTGAACGAGTACGACTAGACAAAGGTGCATCCAATTTACTGTCACGCAAAGTGTGCACCAACCATTTTGGCATACATCTAGCCTACTCATTTTCAGCCCTTTCCTCATCAAGTACATCATGTACATCTGCATCAGTAATAGGTTGATCTGTAACATTTTCAGAAACCCCCATAGGCTGTACATTTGCCTCATTGGAAATTACATTCGTATTTCCACCACTGAAAAGAGGCAACAAAGTGTCATAAATGTCCTGTGAGCTTACATTACTATCTCTAGTACATGACAGCAAGGGCTGAACAAAATTTTCCACAAACACTACATCCTGTGAAACCAGAATACATTTTGTTTGCGGATGATACAACCTGTAACCTTTGCTTTCAACACTATAACCAATAAAAATACATTTGACAGCCTTATCATCCAATTTTCTGTGCTGTGTTTGTGGCACCAAAGCATATGCCATACAGCCAAAAACACGCATGTGCTCAATAGAAGGCTTTCTATTATGCCATGCTTCATATGGAGTAATAGACTGCAAAGCTTTTGTAGGACACCTGTTAAGTACATAAGTGGCACACATGATGGCCTCAAGCCAAAAAGATTGCGGCAAAGCTTGACTTTTGACCATCGTACCATTTCCGTAAGTGACCTCTTTTTCCTCTCAGCAACTCCATTTTGCTGAGGTGTATAAGGCACTGTACATTGGTGTTTTATCCCACGACTAGCTAGAAATGCATGAAATTCATGAGGCATATACTCCCGCCCTCGATCGGAACGGAGGGTGCCCATCGTACATTTCGAGAAATTTTCAGCCATAGCCAGAAGTTGTTTGAAGCACATAAAAACTTTGAACTTTGCTTTAAGCGGAAATACCCATGCATGTCTGGAGTAATCATGAATGAATGTCACGAAGTACATGTAAATTGCCCAAGGATGGAGTTGGCATGGGCCACAAACATCACTATGCACAAGTTGCAACCTGCATGTGGCCCGAACTAAACCATCCTTTGGAAACTTAGAATGCTGCATCTTACCCAAAATACAGCCTTCACAAACATGTTTGACAGGTGCTTCAAGAGGCGGCAAAGAAGCAACCATATGAGATTTCTGCAAACGCAGAAAACTGGCAAAATTCAGATGACCAAAACGTGCATGCCAAAGTTTTGCATCTGAAATAGTTCTTGAATCTACAACAGCATTTGCAAAAAAATTTCCACACTTGTCATATAAAGTGAGCTTATACAGCCCACGACACAAAAGGCCAGATGCAACAATTTCATCACCAAAATTGAGATCATGAACTGTACACCTGTCATCCACAAATTTGACTACATGTCCAAGTCTAGCAAGTGCAGATATAGACAAGAGATTCTTCTTGATCCCAGGTCATAAAGTGCATCAACAAGTGTGAAAGAACTTCCATTAGCAGCAGTAAGCACAATCTTTCCAACTCCCTGAACTGGATAAGAGGCATTGTTGGCACAAGTGACTGAATTCCCATGAGGGACAGACTCGAGAGAGGTAAACAATTCACGATGTGAGGTAATGTGCTTTGTAGCACCACTGTCAAAATACTACACATGTGAATCTACAGCAATTGACAAGCATGCATCATGGACAGCAGGACTGTAAGTGCAATCTGCGCTAAAAGCCCATTCTGCATCAACATCAGCATTACAGTCTCCTTTCACAGAAGACTCAACAATGGGTGCATTTGTAGTGGAACCAGCATTTGCAGTGGAACCACCCTCTTTCTTCTTAGCCTCTTTGGCCTTCAACTTAGGACACGACTTGATCAAGTGATCATTAGCTTGACAATAATGGCAACGCATCTTCTTCTTGCCCTTATCACCAGAATTTCCAAACGAATTGCTGCCAGCGGAAGCATTAGGAACAGAATTTTTACCACTCGCAGCAAAACCATAAGAAGTGGCTGCATTACTGTTACCACCCTTTCTTTGAGAAGCAATAAAAGCCTGTTAAATTGCACGTTGCCTAGTCCTGTTTTTTCTAGAAAGTGACTCTTGCAACAGCAATGTGCATAATGCATCAAACTTGACAACTTCAGGATTTCCTTGGGTCATCAGTCTCCAAGTACTAGCAAAAGTCTGGTAAATCTGGTAAGGCATCAAGGACAGTCTGCACAAGGGAACTGTCTGAAACGACTTCACCTGCAGAAATAAGTTGCTCATTGATATCCTTGACACTAGCAAGGAAAGTGTCCATATCATCTTTCTCATGCATAATCTTCGACTCCAGCTCTTTACGAAGCAAAGCAATTTTAGGCTCATTGCGGCTTGCATAAAGACCTGCTAGAATATCCCAAGCCTGTTATACAGATTTTGATGAACGGATGTGAGGAACAATGGTGCGCTTCACAGACAACGCAATCAATGCATGAGACTGTGCATCCTTTACATCCCAATGAGCTTGTTCTGTCGTAGGCAAAACAACTCTAGCAGCTGCAATCCTTGCAGCAAGACCTGCAACATTCTCAACATCGCCTACATCCTCAGAACAGGACGTCTATCAATGCCCTACACAATGTTCCAGACGCCCTTTGACACAAGAACATGTTGCATCATATAAGCCCACATAGGGTAGTTGTCCCCATCCAACCTGTCCTCAGCAGCAAACATCTTGAACACATCTGTGTTGTTGTTGTTAGCCATGGTAAATGCTGCACCTGATGTGAAAACTGCCCGAAAATAGGAGAAATGGAGTGGGAACAACATGTGCTATATAGCACAAACCGTAGAAGACTATAAGGCACCTGTTATGTAGAAAACGGCACTGACAGAAATTCTGCACAAAATGACGAAATAGCCTATGTAGTACTGCCTGTAGTGAAAATGGAGGCCGAAATGAGCCCAAATCAAAAATCTGAGTAGACCAAGGTCTATGAACTCTCCCAAAATATTTTTCGACCTGCGAATGCTTGCCAAAGTTCACTCAAATCGGAGAAAGTGAACATGCATGTACTGGAGCAGCTGGCGACTAAGCCCGGGAGGACGCAACCTGCTCTGATACCAATTGTTGGAATTAAGGTTGCAGAGAAACGCACACAGCTTGGAGAAGATGAAGGAAGCTCAAGGCACACAATAGAGAGTATATTACTTAGTTTGCAATGGAAAGATAGATAGCCCTAGAGTGATGGGCGTATATACAATGCACGGGGGAAAAAACCTCCTAAAGAGGGAAAAAATGCCCCGACGGTCCTAGTGTGTTCACACACATCACTACCACATGTATATGGTAACACTCTTTGGGTGGAAAATCATTAACTAAAAAGTGCACAATCTTCTCACTCCATTTCGGCATGGTCTCAACTAGAAACATGGAAGTATTGGGCAATTCATCATCTATTACAGTAGGGGCATCACCATTGGGTATGCGAGACAAATCATCCACCATGACACGTCTTTTACCGGTGTCACCACAATGGTAAAATCAAACTCAAGAATAATTGATAACCATCGTGTAATTCTTCCTGTGGAACAAGGTTTACTCATTAGATACAACAACACTTGATGATCCACATAGAAACCAAACTTTTTGGCAAGAAGGTAGTAGTGAAATTTCTTTACTACGTAAATCATAGCTAAACCTTCCTGCTATGTAGTAGTGTAGTTCCTCTCAGCATCATTTAATTGAAGACTTGCAAAGATAATAGGGTAGTCCAATTTATGTTCTCCTGATTGAGCTAGAACACACCCAATAGCAAAGTTTGATGCATCAATATGCACATGGAAAATTACATTCCAATCGAACACTTGTAGGATGGGAACACCTGTTAAGGCCTTTTTTAATAACTCATAAGCATGGTCACACTCCAGACCGGTCTAGGGGAATTCAATAAGAAGCTTGTACAATGGACGAGCTATCTCGACAAAGTTTAAAATAAACTGTCGATAATAACCAACATGGCCCATGAACCTTTGAGCTTCTTTATAGTTTGTAGGTGGTGGAAAATTGGAAATGGCTTTAATTTTTCTTTCATCTATGGAAATTCCATTTTTGGACACTACATGGCCTAAAATGACTCCAGGTTTAACCCAAAATTGGCATTTGAAAGGGTTTAATGACATGCACTTATTGATGACGAAAGACAAAAATGTAACTGATTGCCTGCAACTATAAAAGCCTTGGTTGTTCTTGTCTTGACACACTCACTCTAGTAGCTTTCTCATAAGGAAGACTGTTCTCATAGAATCACTCACCCACCCACTTTTGTCCCGTGCACACCTTGTGCTTTTGTATATCTAGTTATTGGTACACCACCTCACAAGAAGGATGCAGTAAATGTGACATGAAACTTCACTATGTAAAAGAGCATCATGGCTTGTAAAGATAGCTTTCATTATTACGAGTAAGACCAGATTTACTATATGCCGTCTCTTCATGCTTGTAAAAGAGAGACAGAGAGAGGCAGAGACAAATACCATTCCTCTGCATGTTTGAGAGAGGAAGAGAGAGGATGAAGAGGAGATAATTTTGACATTGTTGTAATGAGTCTGTAGTTTCTCAAGAAATGAAGAGCATGCTAAGGGGAGACTATGAATAGAGTCTCCTTCAGATTGGCATGATGGCTGGAAGAAGTTGTGTGCTTTTGGCCCCGGGTCCTCATAGGGACTATTGCATGAGGCTTAGGAAATCTGCAATTATATATATATTTTTTGTACGCCTTATTATGGCACTATCTTTTCCCTATTATTGGCACTAATGCCTACATGGAAATCACTTCGTGTCTAAAATAGCCTCCAGTGAGTCATTGGGTAGTTTATGTAGCCGCCACTTAGTCTTTGTGATGCCAAATCAAGAAGTGCTAAAAATAGCCAGCACTGAATCAATAGGAAGAGCATTGTTCTCTTTTGGAACATGTTACTTATAAGGGGTCTTACATCTGCTGCATTACAGGTTGAAGCAAAATTCTTTATTAGTGGTACGCAAAACACTATAAGAAGACTAGTGGTGGCTAATCAGAGTATAGAGGCATGAACATAAAGCAATTGACTGCATGACTGGAACATGTAATTAGCCTGCAGCTAACAAAGTACAAAATGAGAAAGCTTGGCTTTTTTATAGTTTGTGTCACCCTGAATGCTTTGAATAGACTTTTAGTGGCTAAGATTATTGAGTTTCTACAGCTATCTGAGCAAGATATTGATTCTTTCTCATGTTGCAAGTAAAGATATTGCCGACATCATGGGTGTTACCATATACATGTGGTAGTGATGTGTGTGAACACACTAGGACCGCCGGGGCATTTTTTCCCTCCTTAGGAGGTTTTTTCCCCCGTGCATTATATATACGCCCATCACTCTAGGGCTATCTATCTTTCCATAGCACACTAAGGAATACACTCTCAATTGTGTGCCTTGAGCTTCCTTCGTCTTCTCCAAGCTGTGTGTGTTTCTCTGCAACCCTAATTCCAACAATTGGTATCAGAGCAGGTCACGTCCTCCCGGGCTTAGTCGCCAGCTGCTCCAGCACACGCCTGCTCACTTTCTTCGATTTCAGTGAGCTTTGGCAAGCGTTCGCAGGTCGACAAATATTTTGGGTGAGCTCGAAGAGCTCGGTCTGCTCAGAATTTTGATTTGGGCTCATTTCGGCCTCCGTTTCCACTACGGGCAGTACTGCACAGGCTATTTCGTCATTTTGTGCAGATTTTCTGTCAGTGCCGTTTTCTGCATAACAGGTGCCTTATAGTCTTCTACGGTTTGTGCTATATAGCACAAGTTGTTCCCGCTCCATTTCTCCTATTTTCGGGCAGTTTTCACATCAGGTGCAGCATTTACCATGGCTGACAACAACAACACAGATGTGTTCAAGATGTTTGCTGCTGAGGACAGGTTGGATGGGGACAACTACCCTATGTGGGCTTATATGATGCAACATGTTCTTGTGTCAAAAGGTGTCTGGAACATTGTGCAGGGCATTGATGTACGTCCTGGTTCTGAAGATGTAGGCGATGTTGAGGATGTTGCAGGTCTTGCTGCAAGGATTGCAGCTGTTAGAGTTGTTTTGCCTACAGCAGAACAAGCTCGTTGGGATGTTAAGGATGCGCAGGCTCATGCATTGATTGCGTTGTCTGTGAAGCGCACCATTATTCCTCACATCCGTTCAGCAAAATCTGCAAAACAGGCTTGGGATATTCTAGCAGGTCTTTATGCAAGCCGCAATGAGGCTAAAATTGCTTTGCTGCGTAAAGAGCTAGAGTCGAAGATTATGCATGAGGAAGATGATATGGACACTTTCCTTGCTAGTGTCAAGGATATCAATGAGCAACTCATTTCTGCAGGTGAAGTCATTTCTGACAGTTCCCTTGTGCAGACTGTTCTTGATGCCTTACCAGATTCCTACCAGACTTTTGCTAGTACTTGGAGACTGATGACCCAAGGAAATCCTGAAGTTGTCAAGTTTGATGCATTATGCACATTGCTGTTGCAAGAGTCACTTTCTAGAAAAAACAGGACTAGGCAGCGTGCAGTTGAACATGCTTTTATTGCTTCTCAAAGAAAGGGTGGTAACAGTAATGCAGCCACTTCTTATGGTTCTGCTGCGAGTGGCAAAAATTCTGTTCCTAATGCTTCTGCTGGCAGCACTTCGTCTGGCAATTCTGGTGATAAGGGCAAAAAGAAGATGCGTTGCCATTATTGTAAAGCCAATGATCACTTGATCAAGTCGTGTCCTAAGTTGAAGGCCAAAGAGGCTAAGAAGAAAGAGGGTGGTTCCACTGCAAATGCTGGTTCCACTACAAATGCAGCCATTGTTGAGTCTTCTGTGAAAGGAGATTGTGATGCTGATGTTGATGCAGAATGGGCTTTTAGTGCAGAGTGCACTTACAATCCTGCTGTCCATGATGCATGCTTGTCAGTTGCTGTAGATTCACATGTGTGGTATTTCGACAGTGGTGCTACAAAGCACATTACCTCACATCGTGAATTGTTTACCTCTCTCGAGTCTGTCCCTCATGGGAATTCAGTCACTTGTGCCAACAACGCCTCTTATCCAGTTCAGGGAGTTGGAAAGATTGTGCTCACTGCTGCTAATGGCAGTTCCTTCACACTTGTTGATGCACTTTATGTACCTGGGATCAAGAAGAATCTCTTGTCTGTATCCGCACTTGCTAGACTTGGACTTGTAGTCAAATTTGTGGATGACAGATGTACAATTCATGATCTCAGTTTTGGTGATGAAATTGTTGCATCTGGGCTTTTGTGCCGTGGGCTGTATAAGCTCACTTTGTATGACAAGTGTGGACAAAATTTTGCAAATGCTGTTGCAGATTCAAGGGCTATTTCAGATGCAAAACTTTGGCATGCACGTTTTGGTCATCTGAATTTTGCCAGTTTGCTGCGTTTGCAGAAATCTGATATGGTTGCTTCTTTGCCGCCTCTTGAAGCACCTATCAAACATGTTTGTGAAGGCTGTATTCTGGGTAAAATGCAGCGTTCTAAGTTTCCAAAGGATGGTTCAGTTAGGGCCACATGCAGGTTGCAGCTTGTGCATAGTGACGTTTGTGGGCCCATGCAAACTCCGTCCTTGGGCAATTACCTGTACTTCGTGACTTTCATTGATGATTACTCCAGGCATGCATGGGTATTTCCGCTTAAAGCAAAGTCCGAAGTTTTTATGTGCTTCAAACAATTTTTGGCTATGGCTGAAAATGTCTCAAAATGTACTATGGGCACCCTCCGTTCCGATCGAGGGGGGGAGTATATGTCTCATGAATTTAATGCATTTCTGGCTAGTCGTGGGATAAAACACCAATGTACAGTGCCTTATACACCTCAGCAAAATGGTGTTGCTGAGAGGAAAAACAGGTCACTAACGGAAATGGCACGATGTATGGTGAAAAGTCAAGCTTTGCCGCATTCTTTTTGGCTTGAGGCCATCATGTGTGCCACTTATGTACTTAACAGGTGTCCTACGAAAGCTTTGCAGTCTATTACTCCATATGAAGCATGGCATGATAGAAAACCTTCTATTGAGCACATGCGTGTTTTTGGCTGTTTGGCATATGCTTTGGTGCCACAAGTGCAGTGCAGAAAATTGGATGATAAGGCTGTCAGTGGAAATACGAATGTAAGTTCCAATGAGGCAAATGTACAGCCTATGGGGGTTTCTGAAAATGTTTTAGAACAGCCTATTACTGATGCAGATGTACATGATGTACTTGATGAGGAAAGGGCTGAAAATGAGCAGGCTAGAGGTATGCCAAAATGGCTGGTGCACACTTTGCGTGACAGTAAATTGGATGCACCTTTATCTAGTCGTACTCGTTCAGGCTCTCGCCATGCATCTTATGCATCAGATTGTTATGCTTTGGCTGTGTCTAGTTTACATGATGTTGAGGAGCCTCTGTCTTTTGATGAAGCACAGAATTCAGAAAATTGGATTGCTGCCATGAAATCAGAATATGATGCACTTATAGAGAATGACACATGGACTTTATGTGATTTGCCTCCTGGCAAAAAGGCCATTGGTACGAAGTGGGTTTACAAGTTGAAACGCAAGCCGGATGGTGAGATCGATCGCCATAAGGCTCGACTTGTTGCAAAGGGTTATGCACAACAAAAAGGCATAGATTATGAAGAGACTTTTGCTCCCACTTGTCGTATGACTACTGTGCGTTTTCTATGTGCATTGGCAGCTCATTTTGGTTGGGATGTACATCAATCAGACATTGTTACTGCTTTCTTGAATGGTGACATATTTGAGGAAGTTTATGTAACGCAGCCTCGCGGTTTTGTCATAAAAGGACAAGAGGACAAAGTGTGCAAATGTAAGAAGGCTTTGTATGGGTTGAAGCAATCTCCTCGTGCTTGGTATGAGAAAGCTGACACTCATTTGGTTAAACGAGGCTTTCGTAACAGTCCAACAGAAAGCACATTGTATGTAAAGCGTGAGGATGATGTATTTCTCATTGTGGTTCTTTATGTTGATGATTTGCTGATCACTGGACCAAATGAGAGACATATTGCTGAATTTAAGGCTGATTTGAATGCTACTTTCAAGATGAAAGATTTGGGGCTGTTGCATCATTACTTGGGTATACAGTTTAAGCAGTGTGATGGTGGTATTGCCTTGTGTCAGAAAAGTTACATAGAGACATTGCTATGTAAGTTTGGACTTGAGGATTGCAAACCTATTGCCACTCCCATGGAAACAGGTTTGAAGTTGAGTCTACATGATGCTGGCGATCCTGCTGATGTCACTCTTTACCAAACTGCTGTTGGCTGCCTCATTTATGTATGCAACACGAGGCCAGATATTCAGTTTGCAGTCTCGCAGGTCAGCAGATTTATGCATAGCCCAGGGTCTAAGCATTGGCAGGCTGTCAAGAGGATTTTCCGCTACCTTAGTGGCACTTTACATCTTGGCTTGTTTTATCCCAAGGGGGGATCATTGCCGCCAGACTTACATGCTTTTTCGGACTCAGATTGGGCTGGTTGTTTTGACACGCGAGTGTCCACAAGTGGTTTTTGTTTCATGCTTGGCAGTTCATGTATATCATGGTTGAGCAAGAAGCAACCTACTGTGGCCACTTCGAGTTGTGAGGCTGAGTACAGGGCAGTCTTCACAGCTACGGTTGAGTGTGTATGGCTCAGACGCCTTATGGCTGACTTGGGTGTTGGACAGGACACTGCCAACACTATCTACACTGACAGTCAGAGCGCATTGGCAGTTGCGAGGAACCCAGTTTTTCATGCTCGCACAAAGCACATTGAGGTGCATTACCACTATGTCAGGGAGAGGCTCTCAGCAGGAGAGATCAGCTTGGCTTATGTGCCAACACAGGACAACCTTGTAGATCTTTTCACAAAGGCATTGTCTCGTGAGAAGCTTGAAGCTTTCCGCAAAGCTTTGGGCTTACTCCCCTTTGTGGACTGATCCTGTCCTCAGGGCATGGCACTTCCCTTTACTCATGTGCCAGCTCTCGTTCACCGCATCACTCCAGGGGGGATTTGTTACCATATACATGTGGTAGTGATGTGTGTGAACACACTAGGACCGCCGGGGCATTTTTTCCCTCCTTAGGAGGTTTTTTCCCCCGTGCATTATATATACGCCCATCACTCTAGGGCTATCTATCTTTCCATAGCACACTAAGGAATACACTCTCAATTGTGTGCCTTGAGCTTCCTTCGTCTTCTCCAAGCTGTGTGTGTTTCTCTGCAACCCTAATTCCAACAATGGGTAATTCCTTGATAACACTATGTCATGGGGCCTTGTGCTATCTGCTTCAGTTCTTGATTATATAATTGTTGCCTCTTCATTCCTGGAGTTTGACACCTATGATTTCTACATCATCATTTTTACTATTTTTTTTTTAATGATGTGATACATGAGGGATGTGACAAATTTTATGCGTACTTGCGAGCTTGGTGTCTTGTTTTATGGCAGAGACCTTGTATGAATACTTGAGAGCTCGGTGCCTCGTACTCACCATTGGTGTTATGTTTGTTTCATCATATTCCACCCTCATAATTGGTATTTCATTATCGTCCTCTTCATTGGTGCTATGGTTGTTATCATCTTATTGCACCCTCATCGTCATTGGTGCTATGGTTGTCATCAAAATTTGGAAGTTGTGGCTATGCAGCACTAGTGTTTCACAGTATTTGCGCGCTGGCTTGTATTTATGTGTGCACATGTATTGCATTCTTGTTATATGTACCTATGGCATCCTTATTTGTTTCTATGTTATCTCTAGAGCGGCATCGCGAACCGTCTCTAAGGACAATGTGATGTGATTATTTATAACCTTCACATTTTGATATGTGTCTTGAGTTGATGTTTACGAGATAAAAGTCATGTCAAGCAACCATGTACAGGGGCTCAAAGACATTGAAGATGTTCAAAGATATTGAAGAATCTACATCAAGTCAATTTTATATACGGAGGAAAGAGCATTTCTTTTCTCACTATGACGGAGGAAAGATTAGGCATGAACAATACTTTTGAGAGAGAGAGAGAGAGAGAGAGAGAGAGAGCTTGAAAATATCTAGATATTTGTTGAGTTAAACTAGAAGCTCATTGGACCCCTCTTTAGCCAAGCCAAGAGGTTTCAAGCACACCATGTGGCTAAGCATAAGGCGAGCTTTACATGTGTCCATGTGCCCCTTGAAAAAGGGGGTGCCCTTTGGGTGAGTGGAAGGTTAAGTCAAAGATTCCCCTAACTTTGGGGCTTTCCCCTTCCTTTGTGTTAGGAAGAGATGCTATGGTGGGTGCCACCTTGAGCAAGTCATGGCGACAGACGATAGAAGCATAGAACGAGAGAGAGAGAGAGAGAGAGAGAGAGAGAGTAGAGAGAGTCGGAACAGCAGGAGAAAAAAAAACTACACGCTATGATTCTTGCATGAATAAAAGCTTTACATATATAGCCTATTAGCCATGCAAACTACAAGTAGTCTGCATGACTTTAAGAGGCATTTCCCACGGGCTTGACACGTTGGAGCCGGGCTTGAATACCCAACAACCTCCCTCTCAAGCCCAAACCTCTGACAATGGACTCGAGACAGACCATGGCAGAGTCTAATTACGTGAAAACATGAGTAGAAGTCCCCCCCCCCCCCCCCCCCCCCCCCCCCCCCTTGACAATAACATAGGTGTGTGTGTGCACTTCTCTCAAACAACTATCAGTGTGAGACAAACCAGAACTCGACCAAACAAAAATAGGGCTGTCTTACCACTGATGTGTGGCAGTGTCTATAACCCTGTACAAAATTTTGACTGCATGGCAATAACTGACACACTAAAGGCTAACACAAAGCTGTGTATGATTGTTTTGTCAATAACCATAATGAATCCATGACATTGAGCAAGTAGACACAAGTTTTGTTGAGGTACTTTGAAAATCTGTGTTGAGGTATCGAATTCTTGAGGAAACTATCTACTTGTGTGATGTTTCCAGTGTGATAACCTTGAAACTCGGGATTTTCTACGCTTGTTGATTCCATGAGTTTACTTGTAAAGGCATCGTTATAACCTTGGTAGTACAAGCACACTCCACCCTTGAGTTTCAATGATCAGCTTCAGGGGTCATCTTCTTTGTTGCACCGAGGCCTTCCTCGTGTCTGCTGCCAACATTGCCAGATTTCGACGAGCTGGGCTCAGTAGAAGCTTCATCAAAGGCCTCCTCTGAGGCCACATTAGTAGCAACTTCCATGCGCTTCACTTGATCAACACCTCCATCGTGGGAGACTTTGCAGACCATCTCATGGAGCTTCTAGTTCACACCCTCGACAACTTTCTCTGAGGCAACTGTTCTTTTATCGGCATCGTCGACATCAGAGGATTTTTCAGAGAGGGAGGCAAAGATGAGCATTCTTCACGGAAAGGGCAGGTGCAGTAAAGGCTCTGCTGTGTTTTAATGGGGAAGGGCAGTAACGATGATGGTGATCTTTGCAAGGTTGCCTTGCAACGAAAACTTGATGGTTTGTATCAAGAGCTTTCCATACTCGCCCGCATGTGGCTCTCATACCAAGGTGTTAGGAAGCGAGGCTATTGTGGGTGGGTGCCACCTTGAGCAAGTCATGGCAAGAGAGACGGTAGAAGTAGAGAGAGAGAGAGAGAGAGAGAGAGAGAGAGAGAGAGAGAGAGAGAGAGAGCATAGAGAGTCGGCACAGTAAGAGAAAAAAAAACTACAAGTTATGATTCTTGCATTAATAAAGCTTTACGTATATAGCCTATTAGCCATGCAAACTACAAGTGATATGCATACCTTTAAGAGACGTTTCCCACGGGCTTGACATGTTGGACCCAGGCTTGAATACCCAACACTTTGTAGGGTCTCTTTTTGACTCAAGCACCTTACCCCCCATTCATGGGAAGCTTCTCAAGCACCTTCCTCATCAAGCATGACAAGCGCCTTCCTCACCAAGCATGACAAGCACCTTCCTCACCAAGCATGACAAGCATGTAAAACCCAGAGGAGACTGAATACTGGAACCTCCTCCCAGCAAACCTTTTATAGGAGGGCCCATGGCCCTTTTCCCTAAATGGATCCCCTGTCCACACCTTCAATCCAACACTTGGCCTGGCCCTGCCCTCTAGCCCTTTGCCTGACATTACTCCCCCTTGGAGAAGTGTTTTGTCCTCGAAAACAAAAGTGGGAAACTTCTTCTTAAGAGCAGTAATGTTTTCCCAAGTGGCACCTTCTTCAGGTCGATCTTTCCACTTGATTAAAGCTTGTCGATGTACATGATGACGTGTATGTAAATCATGATAGTCAAGAATCCGCTCAGATTCATGCGGTGGGTTAGGAGATTCAACGAAATCAATCAGAATCTATTGGTCAATGACATTGTCGTCCCCATGTAATCGTTTACGTAAAGGGCTTACATGAAATACTGGATGGACACGAGAGTGTGTCAGTACGAGAGTTTGTAGGCACGATCACCAACTCGCTTGAGTATCTTGAAAGGCCCACAATATCTTGGAGATAATTTAGGTGTTGTCCCAGTCTTCAGACTTTTTGAATGCTCTGGCACACGCAAAAACACTTCTTCCCCTTCCTCAAAGGTAACTTGTCGACGTTTCTCATCAACGTACTTCTTATACTGATCATGCGCTTGTTGGACATTCTGACGAGTGAGTTTTAGCATATCCATATGGTCTTGGAGAAAATCCTTAACCTGTTGGGGTTTCTCGGTTGCCAGCCCCATCGTAACGGGTGACCTAGGTTGAAAACCATACATGAGCATGAAAGGACTAAATCTAGTCATGACATGCTTAGCACTGTTGTAAGCAAACTCAAGAAGAGATAGGTACTCTTCCCAGTCAGTTTGTTTCTTGATAACGTATGTGCATAGCATATCCTCTAGCACTTGGTTAACTCGTTCAATTTGACCATCCGTTTTTGGATGATCTGTTGTACTGAGGTTGAGTCGTGTGTCCAATCATTTAAACATAGCCCTCCAAAAATGACTATTAAACTTGGTAACGATCACTTACAATGTTACTTGGCAAGCCATACAACTTGTACAGATTGTCCACAAATAACTAGCTAAGTCTCGAGTCTTTATGGTTGACTTAGTTGGGATAAACTTGCATAGTTTAGTCAACCGGTCTACAACCACCCATACTGAGTCATGACCTTGTAAAGTGGTTGGTAAACCCACAATAAAATCCATAGAGATACTTTCCCATCCGTTGGGAATCTCTAAAGGATGTAAGAGTCCGCCTGCCTTCAAACACTCTGCTTTGTTAACTTGACATTTTTGGCAATGCATGACATAGTCTTGAACAAAGCCATGTAAACCTGGCCAGTAAAGTTGTCGTTGTACAAGAGCATAAGTCTTTTTTTTACCCCGATGCCCTCACTTGGACTATCATGACATTCATAAAGAATTTGGCGCCGAATGTCCGTGTCTATCAATACACAAACTCTCCCCATGTGGAGTAGGTACCCATTATCAATGGAAAAATTCTTCCATCGCTGCTCGATGGAGGAGAGCTGTGTGTGGAGGTTAACGAAACACTACTAGCATTGGAGTGAGAAGGATCCCTTATTTGCACATGGCTCCACACTTTGGAGTATGCGTAATCATGCTCATATTTGCCCTTCAGAGAATCACCGCGAAGTTCCTTGATCAAAAGGTAATTGATCTCAGGTATACGACGAAGAGCATCATCCAACACATTGTATCATCCTCCTTTACGATACCGGAGTTTTGCATCATACTCTGAAGGATCTCAGCCCATTTGGCCTTTCAACCCTTCAAGTATGTTTGTTGTGTAAACCATCGTATGCTTTCATGGTCAAACACAATCTCAAATTGAGCTCCATACAAATAATGTCTCCATGTCTTCAAGGCAGATACTATTGCATAGAGTTCGCGTTCATTGAATCAAGCTTCTTGCTTTCAAATGCAATTGGCCTCCCCTCTTGTAAAAGGACTGCTCCAATAGCACGGTTACTGGCATTCGTTTCCAAAACGAATGGTTTCAAAGGATCCACAATAGCTAGAATAGGAGCTGTAGCGAATGCATCCTTGAATGTATCAAAACCTTGCTGCTGAGCGGCTCCCCACTGGAAGGTCTTTGCTTTGCCTAGAGAAAAGGGGGTGTCATAAAGAGGGAGAGGGACCCTTGTACAAAAAGAGAACCCCACCTTTCATGTTTTTTTTTAAAAACGCGGCCAAAAATAAACCCTAAAAATTTGAAATTTATTGAAATTTTCAAAAGTAGTCATTTCCCCCCAAAAAGTGACCCCAAACCAATTCTAATATCAAAACATCATTTTTTGCCTCCAAAATCCCTTTCTCTCTCTCTATGTCTCCTCTTTGTCTCTTTCACTCCCCTTCCTCAAAGTAGCCATGCCCACCATAGCCAGGACCTGCTGCATCTCCCTCTTCATCTAAATGCTAAATCCTCCTTCTCACTCTTACATAATTTTTCATCTCCCTCTCCATCTACCTACTAAACCCTCCCTCTCATTCTCACACACTCCTAGATCTACCTCTTCATCTACTTGCTAAACCCTTCGTCTCACTGTCACATTTCTCTCTCCTCTCTTCTTTCTATCCATGTACCCTCTTCCATTGTTCACTGTCCTCCCTCAAAAATACCAAGTCTACCGTAAGCCAAGATCTACAGCAACTACCTCTTCATCTACCTCCTCAATCTTCCATTTCAATGTCAACGTCCCCTCCCCTGACCCTACCCCTTCCCTCATACTCAACTTCCCCTATCAACCAAGCCCACCATGATTACAAGCTAATGTAGTTGTTTTCACATCCACCTTTTCCTCTATTGCATCCCACAACACTAATACACAACCGTCACACAAGCTATGGAAAAGACTCTAGCATACCCAACTTCTTGCAAGCTATGGTACATAATATTTCTTTTTCATGTAAGGTGGAGTCACATCATAAACTTTCTAGCTGGAAGGACACAGAAGGGTGCCCCTGCACCACAGGTGGAAACTCCATAGCCATGAGACAGAGATGGATCCCAAGCATAGGAAGGTCAAGTATGTCAAGCAATGGCGATGTTACTTTACACAAGGGCACTGGTTTCAAACTTGAGTGTATTTGAGGCAACATTTGAAGAATTTAGATTTGTACTCTATACATGCTGAACATGTATCCATAATGCCCAAAGCTATCAACATAGCTTTTACTTTGTAATCTCAATCATGTTTGAGGTGGTCTACAATGGACATGGTTTTGTAACAACAAGCGCTATGGCTTTAATATATGAAATCTTTGATCTTGCAAAATATTTTCCATGTAGCAATTTCTTTAAATATTTGATTCTTACTGAGGGGTTTGATGCTTATACAAGCGTGTCACATGAATACGATAAATTCTTGGTGAATTCTAGGGGTTCATAACTAATATAGAAAGTGTTGAACCAATGTTGAGAATTATGCTAGTGGGGAGGATTACCCATCACTCATAAGCCTGCATCAAGATGGGCCATGTAATTGCATCATGGTAGCATTTTTGAGGATGCAAAACTATATCAACCAATGCTTCAAAGGTAGGGGTTCGTTGGTTAGTTTAGGAGAGGAGGCAAGGGTGCCTATTCATGCATTGGATGGAAAAGAGGCATGGGATGGGTTTAGAAAACCTTTATTATCTCTCTCTCTCTCTCTCTCTCTCTCTCTCTCTCTCTCTCTCTCCCCCCCCCCCCCCCCCAATATCTCTTTGCTTGCAGCTAGCTAGCCATGTATGATCAATTATTTTTTGCATAAACTTATAGAGTAGTGTTTTGTACTAATAGAATATTGGCTCCTTTATGGGCAGCTTCTTTAAGAATCAATTATCTCTCTCTGTATCTCTCCTTTTTGTGGATGTTATGGCCATTTGCTTCAGCTCTGTTTCACTAGTAGGCCTTTGTGAGACTAAAAAGTGTCTTGTACAACCAAGCAAAGCACCCCCTTTTTCTTTCAAGACCAAAACTAGAGCATACACACTATGGGTCACTATCCTGAAAATCAAAGGGGAGCTTGCAACGCGCCATGGTATGAGATAGCTATTATTGCATGGTTGAGTGAAGTTTGAACATCCTGTAGGACCATGTCAACCATGCCAAAGCAAGCTGGCACAAATAGAAGGCAAGGCAAGGGATGCATAGGCCTTGGGAGGCCCAAAGAAAGCCTGCCACAAGGGAGCGCATTTGGGCCTTCCATAGACCTATGGAAGGCCCAAATGCGCTCCCTTGTGGCAAGCTTTCTTTGGGCCTCCCAAGGCCTATGCACCCCCTGCCTTGACTCCTACTCTTTGTGCTTGCTTAGTTTTGGGCATGGTGGCCTTGAGCCTACAAGATAACCATGAACATCCATCCAAAGAAGCATTTTGCAAGGCAAGGGGTGCATAGTCCTTGGGAGGCCCAAAGAAAGCCTGCCACAAGGGAGCGCATTTGGGCCTTCCATAGACCTATGGAAGGCCCAAATTCGCTCCCTTGTGGCAGGATTTCTTTGGGCCTCCCAAGGCCTATGCACCCCCTGCCTTGCCTCCTACTCTTTGTGCTTGCTTAGTTTTGGGCATGGTGGCCTTGGGCCTACAAGATAACCATGAACATCCATCCAAAGAAGCATTTTACAAAACTATAGCTCATATGATATATCTAGAAAAAGCAAACTCATCCTCTACTACAAATGGCTATAGATGGCTCACCATGTGCATGATGAATTCTCTACTCATTCTATGCTAAATAGATGGCTCAAAGAATGCATGATGCATACTCAATTAGCAATCAATACAAGGAATAACTTGTCTTGGGTTTGATCCATGTATCATGTCATTTGTCCATCATAAAAGTGTATCCTCAATAAAGGGGCAATGCCCTTGAGTTCCAAAAGGGTCTCTCTTTCTCTCTCTCTCTCTCTCTCTCTCTCTCTCTCTCTCTCTCTCTCCCCCTAGTTATCTATCTATGTATCTATCTTTGTGTTTTTTATTTGCATGTGTATCTATCTATGTTTTATGTATCTATCTATCGAATTATCTATCCATCTATCTATCTATCTATTTATCTATTAATGTATTTATCTATATCTATCTGTCTGTCTGTCTTTTTATCCTCCATCCATCTATGTACAAATATATATATATACCCTATCTCTATCTTGTTTGTTCGTTCTCTTTTCTTTATTTTGATTTCATACTCTGTTTTCCTTGGGGATTTCAAAGAGCACAAACTTATGGCTGAACTTACACAAACTCATATCAAATACAACATATCAAACTCATTTCATACTCTGTTTTCCTTGGGGATTTCAAAGAGCACAAACTTATGGTTGAACTTACACAAACTCATATCAAATACAACATAATAGCATGCCATTGCATTATTGATGGCAAAGGTAGAACGAAGTGTTTGCACAATGCCAAGAGGGGATTCATGTGTGTGCTTGCAAACATGAGGGAATATGATTGCTCTATCTTTCTTGGATTAGGTTTGAGTGTATTCTTTCAAAAATTTAAAATCAATTTACTTGATCAATTCACTTATGAGCACCAAAAATTTGGCAGGAAGCACAATACACATACAAGATTAGATGAAACAAAAATTGATCACAAGCACAACATCATATAGTTGAAGATTAACTAGAGTGGACAAAAATGTAATGAAACAAGAGTGCTTTCTATTCAAGTAGTTTCATTACAAAGTTTGTAGCTTGTCTACAATAATAGCTTGGGATGTTATGTACTGGATCAAATACATTGAATGGAATATAGACTGAGGCAATTGCTATGCTCTTAGCAAGGCTTGTCTCATCATTGATAACGCCATGGACCTCCATATCCACAAGGATACACACCAAACAAAGACTGTTTAGAAGGAGCTTCTGATTGAAGAAGTCGCACTTTCCACTTGACACCAAACCAAGTTGAGCTCAAGCATCCACTACAATAACATCCTGTAATACAACAAATATGGTGTTAGCTACTATATTTTAAATTAGTATACATTGTTGAGTTATATAGATTAGTTCTTATCTATAGCATGCACAACCATAAAGGTACCCGAGAGGCATTCAAGCGGTTGCTTTGCAAGTAAGCTGAATAAAAAAATACGTTCACAAATACTGTTGTCAAAAAATATGAACACATGCAAATTAAAGAGGACATATCCATAAGATGACTTAGCATTAGACTTACAATGAGGTGCAAATTCGTTTGAAGCTCTCTACAAGTGGATCTCAGGTACACTATACACATGTTGAGTGATGGACACCATTCCAGATCTTGTTTTGAAAGCCATCAGTCTTCACTTCCAATGGTGTTCCAGTATGCCTCGACATTGTACTTCATGAGGACCAACACTGAACGGTTGCATGTAGACCCATGAGCCTTGCTAAATACCTGTGGGATCCATTACACCTTCGAGCTCTTTGTGTTGTGCAGTATGACCTTTTGTATCTCCAACTTGGGCCGTCTATGCGTGGTATGGGTGGACATGCTTGAGAAGAGGTCGGGTGGCCACACAGTAGAGAGAGATTGGGAAGGGGGAGGGGGGTGAGGGTTGGAGAGAAGGATATTGAGGTCTACACAGTAGAGAGAGAATGAAGGGGAGAAAGGGAGAGATAGAGAGGATGGAGGGTGAGCTTTTGGCTATGGTGGGATAGTGATGAGCTTTGGGCTATGGTGGGCTGCATTGTGGAGAATGGAGGGGTGAGGGGAGGGAGAGCTAGAGAGGATGGAGAGTGAGCATTTGGCTATGGTGGGGTTGACTGTAGAGAGAGTGAGGAGAGGGAGGGGGGACAACTGAAGAGGAGGATAGTGATGAGCTTTGGGCTATGGTGGGTTGCACAGCACAGAGAGAATGGAGGGGGGAGGGGAGGGAGAGCTAGAGAAGATGGAGAGTGAGATTTTGGCTATGGTGGGGTTGACTGCAGAGAGGAAGTGAGGGGAGGGGAGGGGAGGGGAGGGGGCAGGGGAGAGAAGATTGTGGGAGAGAGGGAATTTGGAGAGAAAAAGTGACTTTTTGATGTTTGGTTATGTTTTGGGCAATTTTGGAGGGGAAACAGACATTTTTGAGACTTTTCAAAAATTTCAAATTTTTAGGGTTTTTTGACATGCGCAATTTTTCTTTTGGGGTCCCTTTTTGTCAAGGGTCCCTCTCTAGGCTTTATGACACCTCTTTCCCCCCTTTTACCCCCCCCCCCCCCCCCCCCCCCCCCCCCGTCCACCTCCCCTTTCTCTCTAGGAATCAAGCATTGAAGAGGGGGACAAATAGGCTATAGGTGATATCCCAAGAGGCCTCTCATTGGTCCTCCACTAACCCTTCGCTAATCAAAAGGGCCCTAGGAGAGTCCATATTTTTCCTAATGATATAATTTATTTGTTCGTAACAATTCAAACACCTGCCTCAGATGTTGCAAGTGTTCTTCCTCAAAAGCACTATATACAAGAATATCATCGAGAAAAACGATAACAAATTTGCCCAAGTATGGTCTCAAGACACTATCCATGAGTGTCATGAATGTTGCGGGCGCATTGGTTAACCCAAAAGGCATAACCAAAAACTTGTAATGTCCACACCTTATTTGGAATGCAGTCTTGGGTATATCAACAAGTCAAATATGTACTTGGTGATAGCCCGACCGCAAGTCTATCTTCGTAAAAATACGAGCATGAGTGAGCTTGTCAAACAACTCATCCATGTGTGGTAATGGGTACTTGTTCTTAACAGTGACCGCATTTAATCCACGATAGTCTACGTACATGCGCATACTACCATCCTTTTTCTTCACTAATAGGATAGGAGAAGCCCATGGTGAAGAAATGGGTTGGATAAACCCCTTGCTAAGATAGTCAGCAAGCTGACGCTCCACCTCAGTAGCTTCAAAATAACTCATTTTGTAGGGTGACTCGTTTACTGACTGGTTTACTATCGATGCCGTGTTGCACAGATCGTGTCAGCGGTAATCCGGATGGCAAATCATTAGGAAAAACATCGTGAAATTTCATTAATAAATTTTTTAACACACTAGTAGCCTTTGCTTGTTGAGAAGTAGCCATTGCAAGAAGAGATGGGAGAGAATCGTGCGACGTTGAGGAATGTTCAACAGATTCAACATTGGAAAGAAAATGACACAATGAGTTACACAAGAAAACTTCTTCTACTTCATTATCAGAAACGAGCTTCATAAGCTCTGCTGTACATATCAGTGGTGAAGAAGGCACATCCTTCTTTCCTAACAACACATGTGCGCCATGGGATTCAAACATTAGACTGTTGTGCTTGTAGCTACGCTTCAGTGATGGTCCTAGGCTATGCAACCATTCTCTACCAAGTGTCACATTTGCCCGCTCCATATTCATAACTTGGAAATACAAGGATGTGGAATAGCCTTGTATTTTCAACGGTACAGCTCTGACTTGAGTATCCCATACTTCGGCATCATAACCATTCATCATTGCTACCTTGTAGATAGCGGTGGGAACTTGGAGTTTGGGGAAATTTGAGTTTTTTCACTAATCCATAATTAATGAAATTGTGAGTAGCACCGTCATCTACCAAGATACGCACCTTGTGCCCTTGAAGAGATTCGTGCATACGCACTAACTCATGTGGACCAAAGGTCTGTTGCCACGTGGAAGCTGTGATACAACATTCATGCACCACCTCCGTGTGTGTTACCTCCACCGTGGAGAAATGAGAGGAAGACTCAAGAGGTAGCAGCTGCACCGTGTGCACTGCTTTCTCCTTGCCATGAGCAGTAGATTTCCCCTTGGGACAATCCTTTTTGCCATGGCCGCTTCCCAAGCATTAAAAGCATAAATTCTCTTTTTTAGCCTTCTCAAATTCCTCAGGAGAGAGAGGACCACGAGACCCCTTGGGTTTTTTAGCTGCTTCAGAATTGGCTACTAGAAATTTCCTTTTATTGTGCCCATATTGTGTGCGTGTATTACCATGTGTATTAGCAGGTATGTGATTACTACGTGATTTCCTTTCATCTGGATCATCATGAATGTGTGCTTTCACTATGGCCTCCTCAAGTGTTTTAGAGTCCCGAGTCTTGACGTGCTTCTTAAGCTCTGGTGTCAGACCATGGATAAACCCATGTACTTGTTGAAAGGTTTCTGGCCCTTCCAACTTGAGGATAACATCCCGATAATGAGAGATATATTCAATCAATGATGGGTGTTGGCGCATGGAACGCGTGTCCCAAGCCGTCCAATTTCTATCTGCCTCATTTGTAGGCATAAATTCTTTTCGAAACATAGTCTCAAAGGGTGCCCAACTCTGTGGTACGATATTCTTCTCCTTTAGAGACATCCACCATTTGTAGGCCTTGCCTTCCAGAGTCACACTTGTCTTCCACCCGTTCAAATACACTGCTTGAACGTAATAGATACTTGTTCAAAAATCTCGAAGCTGCCGTAAGTTAACCTTGACTCACCTCGGTAATTTCTGCAATCGTGGAGAATCTACAAAAAATTGATGGCCTATCAAAGAATTTCCCGGCCCCTTGTCGACGAGGTTATGTCGCACCTTGGCCGACAACCGGGTGAAAAGGTGTGTACGATGTGTATGAGGTGTGTGCCGGGGTGGGCATGCACCCTTGTCCAATATCTTGGAGTAAATTGTCCAAGGCCCAAAGCTTTAGGGCATTTACAGGTGGGAAAAAAACCAAAGGCATTGTCGGCTATGGCGACCAACAGTGCCGCTAGAGGCTCGTGAGGAGATGACGGCCCGTATGTTGCTCATCGGGGTCGACTGCAGTGACGTAAAATACCCCTCTTAGCAACACAAATCCTTTAAGCTCTCCACATAGCCTATGGCGGAGGTCGATAGCCCGGCTCCCTTCGCCTCAAGAGGCTCTGTCCACGGGTTTGTCCTCCTCGGCTTCTTCCCCGCCTAGCAATAGAGGAGCTCCACAGCCTTGCATGCACATGCAAAAAAGACCACGCCCTCTGCCCCCCAAAAATAGAACCAACTCTAATACCAATGTGAAACCCAGAGGAGACTGAATACTAAATCCTCCTCCCAGCCAACCTTTTATAGGAGGGCACGTGGCCCTTTGCCCTAAATGGATCCCCTGTCCAGACCCTCAGTCCGGCCCTTGGCCTAGGTCCTTGACTCCCCTAGGTCAGGCCCTGCCCTCTAGCCCTTTGCCTGAAAAAGCACCTCAAGCACCTTAGTCGGAAAGTACGACAAGCACCTCAAGCACCTTACTCATCAAGTATGACAAGCACCTTAGTCACCAAGCATGAGAAGCACCTCAAGCTTGGGCCGAGTTTCCACCTCAAGCACAACCCTAGCTTGCCTAAGGTCTAAGGACTTTTAACCTTTGGAGGTCTTTAATGAAGCTAACCCTAAGGTCTTTCAAGATCCATTAGATGCACATTGCTCTTTAATAGACTACCTCCTTTTGGACCCCTATTGAGATTTTATCATCTCTCCCCTTGGTCCCTTGCTGAGGTAAATCTAGAAGCACTTATTGCACATTGCTCTTTGGTAGACCGTCTCCTTTTGGACCCCTATTGAGATGCAACCATTTCTCCTTTTGGTCCCCTATTGAGATAGGTCTAGAAGCACATATCTATATCGTAACTCTTGTTTCCCTCATATTAAATGATCAATTTAATATGAGAAAATGATTTGGTAAAGTTAGGTATTATATTTTATAACATAGTTGATCTTTTGCACATTAAATTATGAAGGTAAAGGAAATTCAAATTCATTTTTTTGTTTTTGTCGTATACTCTTTCAAAACACAATTGATGTTTCATTGTTTTATGTAGGTCAAAAATAAAGGTGCTCATTTGGGCCACCCAATTTTGGGTGGCCCAAATGAGCACCTTTATTTTTGAATAGGCGTTAAGCGGTAATGAATGTGGTAATATCAGTAGCAAGTGACGCGATAATAGTGCAAGTATATTCTCGCAAATATTACGGTGATTATTGCTTGTAAACCACTACCGCGTTTTTAGCCGTGGTTATTGCCGCATACGCAATATTTTCTCTTTCTATTTTCTTTTGTTTTTCCGCGAAAATGCTAGCAGTTATGGATTACTCCTCTTATAGTGTTCTCTGTGCTACTGTCCACTAGCGACTTGAAGTTGCTCTTATCTTCATCATTAGACTTGGAGTTTTTCTTATCTTTATCATTAGCTCTTACCTCTACGTTGGGAAAGGTGGTCGCATCCTAGGGCCTTAGAAACTCTTTGGCAGGGTTGTAGCTCAGTAGTAGGCTAGCAGCTTTGCAAGATGTAGTTCAGAATGAGTGTACATAAGTGATGAGAAAGTGGGGGATCTCTGCCTTAAGAAGTGAATCAACAGTTGGGTGTTGATGGTCCAGCTCGATGCCCCAGCTTGCTCTTGGCCGTTGATCCACAACATGCCGCTGGTCCACCTTGATGCCTCCTGAATTCTTGTTGTGCTGCATTTCGCTGATATTAAAAACTCGCTGCTCTTTTAAAATTGACACATGGATCATTGTGGCTTTAGTAGGGGGTATCGACTGGAGTAAATTCAAAAAAGAAGTAGAATCATACCGAGATAGATACCCCTTGAGCATGGCGAGGGTGTGCACGGCGAAGCAACTTGTCACGTAGACAGAGATAGCTCAAAGGCAGCGTGCACAGCTCATTGATAAAGTGGAAGGTTCAACGGCCACTATTTTCTTAATATATGAAACTACAAAGAGCAACATCGTGGGCTTTTCGCCTTCATGGTGTAGAATGGCAACGAATGGTATTGTCACTTTCGTTGTCTGTGTTCGAATCCAGTGAGCTTACTATTTTGTGTAGCCTTCAATAAAAGGCCTTGGGGAAATGGAATCTAGAAGAATCTGAGAATGAAATGCATATCATAATGGAGTTCCCAGTACCTACTAGAGGGTACCACTGTCTGTGTTCGAATCCACCGAGCTTATATTTTTTGTAGCCTTCAATAGAAGGCCTTGGGGCATTGGAATATAGAAGAATCTAAGAATGGAAGCATATCATAATGGAGTTCCTAGTACCTACTAGAGGGTGCCAGCTGATGGAATTTCCAAAAAAAGCAAAATCTCAGTTGATGCCAAGCGATGTCCATTTAACAGGTGACAATCGACACACGAGGCAGGGCTGTGAGGCATCAGTCGAGGCAGGGATAGACGAGGAGCCTGGAGAGGCCATGATGCGAGATTGGAGCTGGCAGTTGCGGGGGTGTAAATCACATTTGTAATTTTTTTATATGTGTGTGCGATGCTTTGTGGAGTGGTGGGTTGGATATGAGAGCAGCTTGAGGGCGTTCCTTTGTCAAGCCATGAGTGTTCGAACTTGGATTACCCCTTTTAGAGAGTGAGAGTTCTGAATTCAAAGGCTAGAAGACCTGGGGGCAATGGGCATCTCAGAATGAAATGAATATAATAACGAAGTTCCCATATGTTAAAACGCATTCTTAAAATCGTTTTTAGAAGGGTAAATTACCAAAATACCCCTCTAATTTGTGGAAATTGCCAAAATATCCTTTTATCTATTTTCGTTGGATTGTTTAAGATTTTCTAATCTTTGACAACTCAGATCCATTTTTGAGTGCTTGGCACATAATTTGTCACAAATTACCTAGCATAAAATGGCAATTACGTCTAGAAGTAATGAAGCAATTCTATATAACCAACTCAAATTCTGCTTTTAGCATCTTGTATTGATAAACAATCAGTCTTCTTATGAAAAGCTACAAAAAAAATTATGCTGAGGAATATTTAATCTCACTACCAGGGTATTTTGGAAAATTTGAATGGCATTTTGGGAATTTATGACAAAATATTGAGGGTTTTGTGAGAATTTCTACAAATTAGAGGGGTATTTTAGTACTTTTCTCTTTTTAAAAGCAACGGTATCGAAAAGCATCTCAGTATGTTAAAACGCACTTTTAAAAGCCAGCGAAGCGTTCGGGGACTTCATCTATTTAGCAAGAAGGAGCTTTGACGACGATTGTACGATTGTCTGCCATAGATATTCTTGCCGAGCAATATAACGAGGAAGCATATGAAGACGACATGCAGGCGGAAGCGCATGAAGCAGTGACTCCATGTTTGCCTGACTCATCCCCTGTTCGCCTCATGGTTCATAGCAAGTCTTGTGCTCCTCCTGTTGACGAAAGCCTGGTGACGCTTCCGTCCAAAGACAAGAACTCCTTGATAGGACCTTTTTATCTTTCACAACGCAAAATTAACTTCAACCCTTCTTATGATCAGCTATGGTCGCCAATTGCAGGCCCGGCTCATCCCTATGCTAAAGATGGAATTGTTCAAGGTATGCAAAACCACAAATTAGGTTTTGTCTAAGATGCCTCCATCTCCTCCTTTGTTTTTGATGAGCAATACAACACTTTCCACAGGTTTGGGTATGCTGCCGACCCTTCGGCAGATGTCAATAGCAACATCATTGGTAACTTTGAGCTTGCCAAGATTAATTATGGCGCCTCTGTATATAACCTTCGGCAAGGTGAGCATCGCAAGAGAAAGGCTGAAAGAAAGTTGGAGAAGCAAGAAGATGCAGCCGATGATCAAGAGATGGATGCTCAGATTGTTGAAGAAGCTCAAAATCCTGCCTCTGACCTATGGATACTGAAGAATCACAATAGCTCTTGGTCTGGTAAGAAGGAGGGCTTGCAGGGCGAGCTCACTGAAGAACAGAAGAAGTATGCTGAGGAATATGCTCAGAAGAAGAGTGAGGAAAAGAAGGGTGAGAATGTTGAAGTTCAGGAAAAAAGTACGTTTCATGGCAAAGAGGAGCATGATTACCAGGGAAGATCGTGGATTGCTCCACCCAAAGGTGTCAAGGCCTCCAATGATCATTGCTATACACCAACGAGATGCGTACACGCATGGAGTGCAAGCACAAAAGGGGTGTCCGCTATTCTCTTTTTCCCCAAGTATGGGCACCTTCTTTTGTCAGCTGGTATGGATACAAAAGTGAAAATCTGGGATGTGCATAAAAGTGGCAAATGCTTGAGGACTTACATGGGACATGCTAAGGCAGTAAGGGACATTTCCTTCAACAATGATGGATCAAGATTTCTGAGTGCTGCTTTTGATACGAGAATAAAGCTATGGGACACTGAAACAGGTAAAGTCATATCCACGTTCTCTAGGGGGAAAGGGAAATTTCCTTATGTGGTAAGGCTACACCCGGATGACAATAAACAATCTATTTTACTGGCTGGAATGAGTGACAAGAAGATAGTCCAGTGGGATTTAAACACAGGGGAGATCGTGCAGGAGTACAATGAGCATCTCGGTGCTGTCAATACCATCACTTTTGTAGATGACAACCGCCAGTTTGTGACATCTAGTGATGATAAATCATTACGTGTGTGGGAGTTTGGGATCCCTGTTGTGATTAAGAAAATCAGTGAGCCATACATGCACTCCATGCCGTCCATCTCGATGCATCCAAATGGAACTTGGCTCGCAGCACAAAGCTCAGATAATCAGATCCTTATTTACAGCACACGAGAAAGGTTCCGTCTCAACAAGAAGAAGCGGTTTGCGGGTCACTTTGTAGCAGGTTATGTTTGTCAGGTGACCTTTTCCCCTGATGGACGCTTTGTCATGTCGGGTGATGGGGAAGGTCGCTGTTGGTTCTGGGACTGGAAGACATGTAAAGTTTCCAGAGTTTTGAGCTGCCATAAGGGTGTCTGCATCGGGTGTGAGTGGCATCCTTTGGAGCAAAGCAAAGTAGCAACGTGTGGATGGGATGGGCTCATTAAATGCTGGGATGTTTGATGTGGTTAGTTTGTGACATGTGCAGCAAGTTGATACAAGTATATACTACATGAAGCGTTGTAGCACACTCTCAGTCAAGTTGAAACCTTTTCATTGCAGATCATGGCATCTCTTTCAAGTTTAAGGATACCATATTGGCAGTTTTCAACCAGTTGAAACCTTTGATTGCAGCTCATGGCATCTCTTTCAAGTTTCAGGTTACTATATTGGCAGTTTTCATCCTGTACAGTTTGGAGGAGAAAGTTTCCAACATGCAGACTCCATATGCATTTAATTATACAGAAAGGTTCACTGTACTTGTACTTCCTACTTTGTACTGCCACATAGTACTCTAGGGAAGAAGTCTAGAAAAAAGCAAAAATTATGTGAAAGTGGTGTGGAATCGAACACACACAAAAAACACACACACACAGACTCCGACAGGGCTCGGGAAAAGGTAGGTTCGCTTTATCCAAAGCCTGTTCAAAACGAAAAATGGCCGGCTCAAGTTTGGGCAAGAAGGTTCTCAAGCCGGTTCAAATTATGGAATTTTTAGTTATAATATGAGATTTTAGTGTGATTATCCCTCTCAAATTTAGAGCTAGCCTGTTCATATGCGTGTGAAAAGGTTCCAAAGGTGGGTCCACAAAAAATGTTTCCACAAAGAGAGAGAGAGAGAGAGAATGAAATGAAATGTTATATTAATCATCTTCAAAAGGCCAAAATGACCTATAAGACCAAATTGATACAATCTTGGTGGATCTAATACAGTGTCTGGGTACGAATTAAAAATGAAGTGAAGTAAAAACTAAAATCATCGTCATCAACATCAATGTCTGAGGATGCACGACATCGGGTGTTTTCAGAGAATGTATTGCATCGGTCGTTGAAGAGCATCGTCAATGTCCGCCTCAGTAAATAGTCGTACTGGATGTCTCCCATGTCGTGCTAGAATAGTCCTGATCCTTTGATGAGCCTCCGTCAGTGTCGTGGTTTCCCTCATAGACGTGGGTGTCTAGCTCTCCCGAGCTCAATGGCTCTGTCAATTAATATATACCATAGGTAGAGAGAGAGAGAGAGAGAGAGAGAGAGAGAGAGAGAGAGGAAGAAGAAGAAGAAAATTATGACATGTGGAAAACTATCCCAAGAGACCTCAAAGATCTATCCAACAAAAGTTGAACTTAAGACCTCTTATTCAAGAGGGAAATGGCATAACTAATCTACCACACTTGGGTGATAAAAAGGTTATACCATTTTTCTCTTTTTCAATTAACACACACACACACCCGAGAATTTTATCATCATGGGAAACTATCCCAAAAGACCTCAAATATCTATATGACAAGAGTTGAACTCAAGACCTATTAGTTAAGAGGGAAATGGCTTAGCCAATCTACCACACTTTGGGTGATAGAAACATTATACCATTTTCCTCTTTTTATTAACACACTCACACACCCACACCCACACCCGAGAAGGGGGGGAGAGAGAAGAAGAAGAAGAAGAAGAAGAAGAAGAAGAAGATTGTTTTAACGTCATAGGAAACTATCCCAAGAGACCTTAAAGATCTATCCGACGAGGAGAGTTGAACTCGAGACCTGTTATTCAAGAGGGAAATGACATAACCAATCTACCACACCCACACACACACATCCGAGAAGAGAGAGAGAGAGAGAGAGAGAGAGAGAGAGAGAGAGAACTCTATATTTACTTGGTGAGCTTAAGATGCTTTTCTCTTTACTTGAGCCTCGAGTGAGCCATTTGGCACAACAATAGCCCTTGATTAGAACTACCCGTGATTGGAATTAAAAAGAGCCTTGCCCCAAGTTTTAAAAAAAGGCGCTACAATCTCTAAAAGCGCCAGCGCTGCTGTCGTCCAAAAGCAACATGCCTAATTTCCTGCGAGGAGGATGCCAACAGGCTCACATAGGCCATCCAGGTTTATCTCTACTCGGAAGGGCCACGATCCAGCGTTGCATTTATACGCCCGTATCGAAATAATTATACGTATTATACGTCGATATCCTGTGTAATCACCGTATTGCCATTTTATTTTTTTCCGATCTAAATATCTTATATAAGAAACTGTCGCCGGTTTTGATCGAAAGCAGTTCAAGAGCTTCACGAGATTGTTGAGACAGACAGAGCTTGAGATTGCCAGATTTTGAGGAGGATTTGGGACAGCCAGAGCTTGGGGTAAAATTTTCAACTTGTATTGCTCTTTTCTAACTTGTTTTTGTGTGTTTTGTTAGACTCGTGTGGTGCAGTTGTTTTACTCTGACCACAGAGTTGGCTTGCAGGTTATAGGCCACTTCGTGGTGTGTAGCCATCCAGCTCACTCTATCAGTGTGTAGAAATTAGTCACTTTCCTCATGTTGTGCAGCCACTTGGCTCACTACAGAGAAGGGTTTTAGGACAGACTTAGATTCTCACTCATGTGGTGCAATTGTCTATCTCTCACCACAGGACTGAGTTTAGGGTTTAGTGGTCGACTCATGGTGTGTAGTAGGCATGATGCTGTACCTCTCACTCCAAAGTGGCCTATAGGTTGCTCCATTTTAGATCAGCTCAAATTATTGTTTGTTTCACGTACACACAAGAGTTTCTATTCGTCAAACAGCGAGAGTGGAGAGATGCATAGTTTATGACCTCTTCATCTTTGTGTGACGCACTGGTTACTCTTGTGTTTCGAACTCCAAAGACACATCATTGTTTATCACTAGATGACTTGGTGTTGTCTTGGATGTAAATACATACAATATTTGGCTTGCATCTGAGATTGTTAAGTTGCCCGCTGATGTTTGTGTTATGAGATCCACACACTTCATCAGGGATTGGATTAAGTCACATCATCGTTCTTACTACATAGAAATATGAGGGATACGTTTGTCTACCTAAGAGTGGAGAGATGCATACCTATGCCCTCTTCATCTTAGCATGACACGCCTTGTATTGGCAGACAAAGTGTGCCATCTTACCAAAGTAAGTTCATATTTCCTTCCTCAGAGAGGATCAAGAGAGGAGATGCCTTTGCAAGAGTGAACCCACTACTTGCTTTGACTCGCTCATGTTTCTATTGGGCAAACCAATTCCAATCTTCTTGGATGCCTTCATCAAAGCGTAGAGGAAAAAAATTTGTTGGAAAATTCAGACTTGAATTGAAACCAAGTCTTGTTGTTGCAGAGCTTTGGTATACCACCAAGTACTTGCAATCCCCTTGAGGAGTTTAGTCACATGTCTCATCTTCGACGCTTCTCAGAAATTGCCGTTTGTAAAGGCAACTTCAAACTGTCAAATTAAAGCGGTGACTTTCGGGGCATCTTACCTTCCGTCAAAAGTATCAAACTTGACTGAAGTGTTCCTAGGTCTAGAGACCTTCTTCATATCCTTCCCGGAATAATGGGATTTCTTGGCTATGGTTCTGGATTGGTGTTCTTGGATATTTTCTGAGTTCTGAAGTATCTTGAGCATTCTGCTCCTCTGATTCTCTAGGTTCTTGAGCATCATGCTCTTGTCCCCTTCTTAGAGAATCCCAAGTCTTGTGTCGACTTCTTCCAGAGAGAAAAATTTTCCCAACTCTGCGAGCTTTTTCCTGCAGGACTTAGGGTTTTGCCTGCTAACTTCTCTCTTGGCTTGTCATGGCTTCTTCCCGTATCTTCCGAGAGTCGTCCTCCTTTACAGAGAAAGAGAGGAGACCACGCTCTGATACCACTGTCACAAACGGGAGCGCATAGAAATATAGAATATACTCGAATAAATAGAATTTATCACTTAATACTAAAGCATGAGGATATATAGAGGGAAATAGAGAGAGAGAGAGAGAGAGAGAGAGAGAGAGAGAGAGAGAGAGAGAGAGAGAGAAGATCAACATAGTACTGGGAACCAGAAGATGGGGTGGTCCCCCCCATAATAGTATCTTTATTACTGAGGAGAAGTCTATACAAGCACTTGAGCTGAACGTATTATCATGTTCGCTCTAGAATAAGACTTGATGGTTCCTAGAAGCCTCGACTTCCTATTCCTAGGGCAAAACCTTATTCCAAGGAACTTCCATTCCTTATTCCAAATCCTCGAGAATCTAAGTTCTCGCCTCTGGATCTCACCTTCCAGACTCAGGGCAACCCTTTTCCGACTCTACTCCCAAAGTCCTCTTTCTGCATAACAACTCTTCTTTCTCGGACAAGAAGTCCTTCCTTGGGAATCTCAAGTTCCTGATCCCAACTCGAGAGTCTATCACTCTCATATTTGTAAATCTACTTCCCAATCTCGGGTACAAAACTCTTGGGATGATCTTGCTCTAGTTCCTTAGAGCGCTTTTTTCCTTCAGAGGCTCTTGCTTTCCTCTGTTCCTACTCCCTTACGAAGAGGAAGTACACCTGCAAACAAATACTCAAATATCATAACAGGAGAATGTTACCTTCAAGGTCTCATCACTCAGATGCGACTCGGTTCTTGAAAAGAAAAACAACTTCCTCGGAAGAGATCTCTGCACAAAGAATCCTCTCTTCCAATCCTACTCACAGAAGAGGTATTCTCTTGTGTTCCTTCTCATAAATCAGCCTCGTCTACGACGTTTACGGGCTGAAAATAGAGAAAAACAGTAGCTTGTCACAATGGAAACTTGCTCCGTAGGCGCTTCTTCGCGATAATACTCGCGCACTGGGTCTTGGTGACATCGGGTACACTCGGGGCAGCCATGGAAATCCTCGGTGGCATCGTCTTTAGGACTGAAAATTTGCAGCAACCTCGTCTTCCTTCTAGCACTAGCTTTTTGTGTAGTCCCAGAGAGAGTTCTATAGTCCCAGAGAGAGAAAGAGAATCTGCTTTTAGTGCTCCTAGCAGCCGACAGCAATAGGGGGCAGCCTTGCCAGCATGAATAGGGGAGGAGGAGGAGCACCAAAGATGAAGGTATTGCTTGTGCCACCAGCCAACGAGAGAGAGAGAGAGAGAGAGAGAGAGAGAGAGAGAGAGAGAGAGAGAGAGAGAGAGAGAAAGATCATATGTTTTATAGGCAGCGCTAAGTTTTTGCTCTTCTTTTATTTTTAAGGGTGGCTAGCCACTTATTAAGTGGGCGATCGGTCTATTTTTAAAATGGTATGAACCTACCCAAAAACTCAATAAAACCTTATAAAGTGAGTAGACTTATGTATCTTAGCCATGTCAAAATTGAATGCAACAGCAGGTAGTTGACTTACAACAAAGATAGATTAGTACAATATGAATGTTATACAACATGGCAGCCTACTGACAGGCTGAATGGATACGGTTGACATGAGTAAGAGGCATGTGGGATCCCAAAAAGTGGGTCCACATAAGCTATCAACATCTGAATTGCAACCACATCTCCAAGGACTATCCACAACACCGAAGGCAAAGTATACCTAGTGACCTCTAGGTTCTCACCAAGCATGTTTCCTATGAAGAAATTTCACAAATAAGGCAACCCCACCCTAACCATTTGCATAGATTCATAGCTCGCAACACCTTGCACACATCCTCTCTCTCTCTCTCTCTCTCTCTCTCTCTCTCTCTCTCTCTCTCTCTCTCTCTCTCTCTCTCTCTCTCTCTCTCTCTCTCTCTCTCTCTCTCTCTCTCTGACACACACACACACACACATGCGCGCGCACACGTGTGAACACCCCTTTCAATTCAAAAAAAGAGAAAGCGTACAATAGCTTGCATACATCCTCTCTCTCTCTCTCTCTCTCTCTCTCTCTCTCACTCACACACACACACACACACACACACAACTTACTTGCAATAAGTATAGGATGAAATCTCTCTCTCTCTCTCTCTCTCTCTCTCTCTCTCTCTCTCTCTCTCTCTCTCTCTCTCTCTCTCACACACACACACACACACACACACACACACACACACACACACACACAACTTACCTTGCAATAAGTATAGGATGAAATCTCTCTCTCTCTCTCTCTCTCCCCCCCCCCCCCCCCCCCCATTATATATAAGCTACACCAAATTTAGTGTTTTAGCGGCCAAAATTAGCACATGTATTGGTAGTCCTTGCTTTCAACTTTTTACATTCCTCAAATCAACCACTAGCACGTGGCAAGCTTCCCCTTTCTTCATTGCAAAAATTGGTATTACACAATCAAGGTAAAGAGTATTTTTTCCTTACAAGGATTCCATGTTTCAACTATAGATCCTTAAAAAACTAATATTGCATTCGCTTATATTTGTTTATTGTTGAAGCTAATGTATCCACTTGAACGTGCGGCATGAATTTTGAGTGCAATAAAGATTATAGTCTGAATGAAGCTATCTAGAATACCATTGTGCGTCTACTATCTTTGATGGATTCCCATTGTGCATCCATAAAGCTACAGGATGATGAGATGAACGTCTTATTTGAAGGTTGAGGCTCTTTTGTTGAGCCTAAAAGGGAATGCCTTCCCAACTCTTGGCTAAAAAAGGAGAGAACTGGGATGGAAATCTCAATGAATTCCATTGAGATATGAAGCTGTACAAAGAGAAAGGCATGGTGATTCCCACGAATAGAAGGTATGTCTTGGCCGTGACAATAACCTCCATGAGCCTCTAGTCTTTTCTCCTAGCAAAGAGGATGCTCATGAGCAAGAGCCTCTATTATGTGTTTTCATTGATGGGGTTCAATCAAGGGGGCTTCAACGTGATTGTATTAATTGTTATGATAGGTGTACTAAGTGTAGCAAACGTAAGAGGTAGATGATGTCATTTCTATACATGTCATTGATGGATCAACTTAAAATTCTTTGCCAAAGTGAAGAGTAATGCCATGACTTTTTGAGGCAAGCAACCCTCCCAACACCCTAACTTTATATGAGAGGCTTGGGATGGAGAGAAGCATAGAATTTACCAGGATTTTTGGAACCTTGATGCATATAGGGAGGCTCCGATCATGTGTCACAATGAAAAGTGCAAGATGACTTATCACGGCTTTCTTAAGTCATTGGCAAGCAAAGAACTTCTCACAATCTAGAATTTGGATTCACAAGTGTATGAATCTACATGTACCAAGTGTAAGAAGAATATTTTGGGAGAGAAGATTTAAGGTGATCCAAGAAAATTATCTCTTTTCTCCATTGGGACAGCTTTCAAGCAGCTTCAACAACTTTGAAAAACAGTGCAATGGTGGAGGCATTAGTACTTAATGGCGGGAAGAAATCTACATTGGGTTCTATTCTAGTGTTGGTTTTTACCACTTTCCAACAAGGATCTAGAGAAGAAGCATGGGGATATTCTCTCAAGCTTCTTACAGTCCCTCCTTCTTGCTTTGGAAATTCTATACTTGAAGGGCTTTGAGACAAACTATGCTTACAATTCACAAACTATCCATGAGGGTTTGCCCAATGAAAATATAAAATTGTGAGGCACTCTCATGATATGTACAAGTGACCATCCGGCACAACAAAAATGTTGGGCAGTGGGTGTTGTAGTACTTTTTGGCCTACCCCAAAGGGGGTGAGGCCTTAGTGGCCTTAGTGATGCCCTTTCGTTTTCCTAATGAAAAGGGAGGTTATTTTCAAAAAAATGTACAATTTTTTTATTGGTTGATTGCACTCATTACAAAGATAGATCTTAGAAGACACTCATTATAAAGATTGAATCATGATGAACCGTGCCTACATACTTCATACCTGGATTTACTTTTAAAGAAAATCTACTAATTTTTCAAATTCGATTCATTTCAAAAGGAAAGGAATTTTTTTTCATTCTTGCACGTGTGTTTAGTAGTCCAGCTTTGCATACATGGCACGCTTCCAAGAGTCATGCTCAAGGGTTCCTTCCACTGAAGAAGGCTCAATAGTGCAGACTGAATTTACAAAATGAGGACAAAGTTCACGAACTCGTTCCCCTTGTCTATCTCTTCTACTTGAGGCGTGCTGAGAGTCAAGGCTATTAAGGCTCTAATGGAAATGGTAACTCTATCATATTTGATGAATTTTATACTGTAGAATACAGCGAATTAGGTATGCACTTCTTCAAACAAGGCATCACCAATGTGCCCTCCAAAGAGTCCTCAACAACATGAAAATCAATGCGAATCCTCAGTATCATCAAAATCAACATTTGATGTGTCAACGATTTGGGGAGCCGGCGTAGATGTAGCTGCTATAGGGGTGTAGTGGAAGTTGTAATACTTTTCTATGCTACCATATGCACGTGGTAGTGATGTGTGTGAATACACTTAGAACCGCCGGGGCATTTTTTCCTCACTAGAAGGTTTTTTCCTTATGCATTGTATATATGCCCATTACTCTAGGACTAACTTATCTTTCCATTGTGCACTAAGTAATACGACTCTCTGTTGTGTGGCTTGAGCTTCTTCATATTCTCCAAGATATGTGTGTTTCCTTGCAACCATATTTCCAACAATTGGTATCAGAGCAGGTTGCATTCTCCTAGGCATATGACAACAACACAGATGTGTACAAGATGTTTGTTGTTGAGGATAAATTGGACGGGGACAATTACCCAATGTGGGATTACATGATGCAAGATGTTCTTCTGTTGAAGGGAGTTTGAAATGTTGTGCAGGGTATTGATGAACGTCCTGATTCTGTGGATGTAGCCACTGTTTAGGATGTTGCAGGTTTTGGTGGTAGGATTGTTGCTTCTAGAGCTGTTTATTTGGTGAACCAAAGGTCGTTTTTTGGCTCTTTGAGCCCACAAGTGGCCACATGATGTAAAGAGGAAAAAGCAGCACGTAATTTCTTTAAGATGCAGAAGCATGGTTAGAAGCTATGGATGATTATTTCATAGACACAGGAACTGCTCAAGAAAACCAAATAATGTTGGGTATGTTCCATCTTAATGGGGATGCCAAGCTGTGGTGGAAACAACACTGTAGAGATAATTAAGCCAACTTGGGAGAAGATGAAGCAGGCCATTATAAAATGTTATCTTCCTCCTACTCACCAAGCCATTAAGATGAATGAATTCTTTGGTCTATGCCACTTAGGGCTTTCACTAGAGGATTATTATACAAAGTTTGTATCCTTACAACGTTATGCTCCTCTGATGATGATGGAACAACAAATTGCATGATTCTGTCAAGGTCTCAACAAAACCTTGAGGACACGTCTCAAATCCATAATACCTATATCAATCCAGGATGCCCTTCTTAGGGCCAAACCTCTTGCAGCTGAAGGAAACAACCTCACCAGAAACTATCCCAACTATGGAAATTATAGAGGAAGAGCTAGAGGAAATATTAACCAAGGAAGTCAACGACGTATAGTAACTGTTGCAGCAACTCTGAATCAAACTTTCCCTGATATAAGATGTTATGGATGCGGTCAGATGGGACACTACAAGTGCAATTGTCCTCAAGAGTTAGACCCTAGAGATACGACTAGGCCCAATCGTCAACCTCAAGCCAGCCAGGGTAACTTTCAAAGAGGAGGAAGAGATGGATAACGTGGCAGGGGAAGAGGAAGAGTAAGTGGAAGAGGAGCCCAAGCTTATGCAATAGTAGGAGAGACTACTCTAATGAATGAGGAAGATGAAAGAGAAACCTTGTTTGCTGCAATTGACTATCCTAGAGCGCGCCAGCAATATGCAGTCATTCAAACTATGGCAGACCGACAAGGTGAAAAGTTTGAATTAATTATAGATTGTGGTAGCACCCATTCTTTTCTTTCTCCAAAATGTTTAAGGAAGCTTAAGTTGAATCAATACCCAATCAAAAGAATGGTAGTGGAATTAGCAAACGAAAAAGAAGTCTTTTCTCAACATTCAACCGGAAAAGTAGAATTTGAATTAGGATTAGTTTCTACCTCATAATACTTCCGCACTCTACCTGTTGGAATCTACGATGGTATCTTGGGAATGGATTGGCTAATCAAGAATCAAGCACAAATTCATTGTACCGAAGGTAGTGTAACCTTTAGAAATGAGCTAGGGGGGAAATTTTAGTTCAGGGATGTAATGGGAAGCCAAAAGCCCATCTAGTTAAGGCTAATAGACTTATTAAAGGTCTATGTAAGGGACAACAAATCTTCATGGTCAAACAAAAAAAAGCCAAAGATTCAAGGGCCAACCAACTTTCAGAGTGGATTAAGAAATTTTTAGATGTGTTTCCAGAGGACCTCTCAAATTTACCTCCCCCAAGGGACATAGACCATGAGATAGAAACTTTTCTAGGCATTGAACCTATTTCCAAAAGACCTTACAAAATGTCTCTACTTGAAGCCGTAGAACTCAAAAAATAACTTCGACAACTAATCGAACAAGGATTCATCCGACCAAGTATTTCTCCTTGGGGAGCACCTGTTTTGTAATCTATGAAGAGGTGTAAGGATGGATCCTTACGCCTCTGCATAGATTACCGAGGCCTTAATCAGGTGTTTGTAAAGAACAAGTATCCTATCCCTCGCATAGACGAACTTCTAGACAGATTGCACGGAGCCAAAATGTTCACAAAAATTGATCTCAGATCAGGGCATCATCAAATCCGGATCAAAGAAGCAAACACTGCATTCAACACTCGCTACGGGCACTATGAGTTCATAGTCATGCCCTTTGGCCTTACAAATGCACCAGCAACTTTTAGTCGGCTCATGCAGGATATGTTTCGAGAATACCTAGATGATTCTGTTTTGGTATTCTTCGATGATATATTGGTCTATTCTAAAGATGCTAAGGAGCATGAGAAACATGTAAGCAAGGTCTTGAGTATTCTTCGACAACATTAGTTGTATGCCAAGATGAGAAAATGTGTCTTTTGCACTCCTGAAGTCACCTAACTTGGATTTATCATATCTTCTAAAGTGATCTCAGTGGACCCTGCAAAGGTTAAGGACATTATAGAATGGCCACAACCCAAAACTATCAGTGAAATTAGAGGGTTTTTGGGTATTACAGGATGGTATAGAATATTTGTCAAAGATTATGCACTCATTGCTACACCCTTGACTCAACTACTCAAGAAATCCTCTAAGCTCACATGAGAGAAAGAACAAGAAGATTGTTTCCAACGATTGAAACAATACCTCACCTCCACTCCCGTACTCAAGTTACTCAAGTTACCCGATTTTTCTCAAGATTTTGAGGTGGTAACAGATGCAAGTGATTCGTTGTCGGAGGAGTCTTATCACAAGCAGGCCGACCAGTTGCCTACACTTCCAAAAAATTATGGCTTCATGAATTGAACTATCGAACTCATGACTTAGAATTGTTAGTTGTTATACATGCCCTCAAGTTATGGAGACCTAATCTATTGGGACGCCAATTTCAACTAATTATTGATCTCCAGAGTCTAAAATGGAATTTTTTAGACTCTGGTGATCATGAATTGAACTATCCAACTCATGACTTAGAATTGTTAGTTGTTATACATGCCCTCAAGTTATGGAGACATAATCTATTGGGACGCCAATTTCAACTAATTATTGATCACTAGAGTCTAAAATGGATTTTTTTCCGAACTAACCCTTAACATGAGACAAACGCTGGATAGAACTTCTTCAGGAATACGATTTCCAAATAAAATACAGACCCAAAAAGGAAAATATGGTTCCCAATGCCCTTAGCAGAAAGGCCTTCCTTGGAGCCATCTCCATGGCCAACAACCCAATATTGGATAAGGTGAGGGAATGCTCACAGAAAGCTGAAGCCTATCTTCAACTCATTCAAATTCTCAACCAGGATGATGCAATAGGAAAAGAAAAATCCCTAGTAAAGGACCATTCTATGGAGGATGGCCTTCTTGACTACAGACATCGACTTTACATTCCTAAGAATACCTCCCTAAAGCAGTTAATTCTTCATGAAGGTCATGATATTCCAGTATTAGGACACCTGGGGTATGCAAAAACTCTTAATACCTTGACGAAAAGCTACCTCTGGATAGGAATGAAGAGGGATGTACTTCGATACATTAGACAATGCCTCTCTTGTGAGAGAATCAAGGCTGAACGAGTAATGATGCCAAGAAAGCTGCAACCCTTAGACATACCTCATATGAAGTGGGAATTCATTAGCATGGATTTCGTCACAAGCCTCCCCATAGTTCAAGGAGGGTATAACTCCCTAATGGTAGTTATGGATATTCTTACTAAAGCATCTCATCTAATACCAGTAAAAACCACTTATACAACCTCAGATATAAGCACGATATTTGTTAAGGAGATCTTTAGACTACATGGGCTTTCGAAAAGAATTATCAATGACAGGGATGCAAAGTTCACTTCCAAGTTTTGGAAGGCTCTATTTGAAGCTTTAGGAGCACAACTATGCTTCAGCTCGGCATATCATCCTCAAACAGACGGACAAACAGAACGGGTAAACCAAGTAATTGAAGATATCCTTCGAGATTATTGCAGTAGAGAACCCCATAAGTGGATTCAATTTCTTCCCTTGGTAGAATTTGCCTATAACTCCTCTTTTCATAAAAGCATTGGAATGTCACATTTCAATGCTCTATATAGGCATGAATGCATATCACCATTGAATTTTTCTGAACCTACTATAAGGGTGGAAGCCTCAAAGAAAATGCTGGAGGAAATGGAAGCCCAAACCAAAGCCATACGACAAGATATTCAAGTGGCTAAGGATCGTCAAAAAGAATTATGCAAACCAAAAGCGATTCGATCGGATCTTCAAATAAGGAGACAAGGTTTTTCTTCGAGTACGTCCAAAAAGAAGCAACCTATCTCTCAAAAAATTCAAAAAGCTTAGTCCCACGTACTGCCATCCTTATGAAATAATTAAGGTCCTCAGTGATCAAGCCTACAAATTAAAGTTGCCAGAACACATCAAAGTCCATGATGTATTTCACGTCAGCCTACTAAAACCCTACATCCCATCCCAACTATGCATTGGGGGATGAACAAATTGTAATGCAACAACAAGGAGTGTTAGAGCTTCAACCAGATTGTATCCTGGAAACTAGAGAGAGAGCTCTCTTAGAAATAGAACATTTGGTAAAATGGAAAGATTATCCCACTGAAGATGCCACTTGGGAAGACGAAACCTCTCTTCTCAAAGACTTTTTCAATTTCGGTTGAGATGAGGGCATCTCAAATTCTTAAGTGGGGTGATTGTAAGGTGTCCACCTTTCTAGCAACCAAGAATAAACTCAAAGCTTAAGGAGAAAGCATTGGTATTACCATCAAGTAAAAACACTATCTCAAAAGCAATAAAAAATGGTATTTTTGGAATCTTAAGCATAGCAAACCCCGGGCTAGGAATTTTCAAAATTAAAATCAAACAAATCATTTAAGCATAGACTTGATGGTTGCAGTAATCATTTAAGCATAGACTTTTTACTAAGACCTCCCAGATGTTTATGAAATTAGCAAAAAATAACAACCCCTCTGAGGTTATATTACCTGATGGTAGAAGCCTTTGCAAGGTGCAAGAGGTTTGAGAAATATATCCTTGCAACTAGGGAAAAGATAATTGAAATCTTTTGCAAGGTAGAGAAACGGAGAGAGCTAAAGGCGAAGGCCCCTATGTCAACATCCATGCTAGTTGAGCAAGCGAGTGCTCCTGAATTAGCAACCACTGAGGGTCAAAAAAGCATAGAGAGCCACATTGCATCTAGTTCAATGGACACCCCTAGCACCTCAATCCTACATGGAGCATTTCTAAATAAAAATTGAGAGTATGAACTACAAACGGAGACTTTAACCGACCTATACATAGGTCACACCTATCACATGGGTTGGTTAGATGTCCTACAATCCACATCGAGTGCTACTAGCGTAGAGGAGCAACAACAAAGAGTTTGTTGATTCATCCATAGGGTTATTGAGCTAGAGAGGCAAAACAGAGGGATCCACATGCCTTCAACATGTCTCATGAGATTCTTGGATACAGGGAAGGCTAAGCAACCAGCTTTATCACAAATGGAGACACCATCGGTAAGCCCGATGGATCCTCCATATGTTGTTTTGCGAGGGGTCTTAGTACAATCTGAGCCCACAAATGATAGCTTTACCTTTCCAATTTTAGCTCATATTTCTCTTGATGACACCATGGCTACCATTCCTACCCCAGTGATGGGCATGACAAAAAACACGCCATGGATCTCATTTATTAGTAAAGCACCACTACATGGTGGCCCAATGCCTACAACAGTACCTACAAGTGTGTATCAATTATATGCACCTATGATGGGCCCTCATGCTCATGTAGCTCCTACCCCTCCCATTTTCTCAACAACTTATGCTCCACGACCACAACATCCAAGCCCCTATTTCAATGAGACCATACCAGCTAGCATTAGCATGTCACATCCCACGTCTGTTATGGGCCAGGGCCACACATATGAACCTTGGGCCACTGCAAGGTGCAACACCGTACCAAAATTGGAACCCAAGGGCTGCCTATACGCCAAATCCAATGCCAATCCCTACTCCACATGTAGTCTCTGGAGCACCTTAACCCACTATGCTTACTCACTTAGGTGACTTGGCAACATTTTCCCAAGCTATTGGTCAATCTATTATTGACAATATGTATGGCACTCCTGATAAAGAGCCTTAAGTAAGGTAGTACAAGTGGCCAAGCTCACTCAAAAATACAGTGGGGATGGGGATGCTAGAGAGCATATCGAAGTATTTGAACAAATATGTGATACCCTAGGAGAACACAACGAACTACATAAGAGCAATGCTTTAAGTCTGACTTTGAGTGGGAAGGCTGGGATTGGTATAGGACCCTAAGGATGGAAGAGAAAACAATTTACCCTACTCTTAGGAGCCGGTTCTTGAAAGAGTACATACAAGAGGGAGTGCTTTGGGACATAGCATCTCAGCTCCAGAAAGCCCAACGAGAGGAAGGGAGTTGTGAGAGACTTTATTAGTCACTTGAAGCATTTGAATTCTTGTTGTAATCTAGATGAGCGTTTCAATAATAACCAATTTCTCGATAGATTCATTAGGAGACTACGACATGAGGATATCTATAATGGCCTAGTCACTAGAGGTATCACCACTTGGGAAGCAGTCACCACCAATGCAATCCAATTATTAGCTCACAAGCATTGGGACATGAGCCAATGACCATAAAGCCTATTGTTAAAGAGCCAAAGATATCTGATATGCCTTTAGCAAACCTCACAAAACAATCATATGTATCCAAGAAGGGAACAACAACGGTGCTCAGTTTGCTTTGGTCCACATAGCACTAGTGAATTCCCTACATTTAGAGTAAAATTCAATGGGAAGTGCAATGCATGTGGTAGGTACGGTCACCAAGCTAAGGGTTGTATAATGTTCAAACGTGCGATGGACAATAAACCAACCTTAGAATGGATGGACACACCTTGAGTTCCTGCATTGATGTCCGCCCCATCTCTTGAACAACCGTCACAACATATGGTCCCTAGGGCCCAAAATATTGTTCAAACAACACCACTACCACCTCTAGTGCTAGGACCGCATCCCCCATATTCAAGAGTCACCCCTGCGAATCATATGGGTTGCAAGCCATCTGGTGCTTTTTGGAAGGATGTGAGGAAGATAGAGCCCCTAATATTTCCTATGGGATGGATGCATTTGAAGAGTGTGCACAATACTTCGTGGAGGACTATTGGGGACAAGTCAAAACTGTTTATCAAGTAGCTTCTCTTGCAGGAAGAGGCCAAAATATCAATTTCACTTCCAAGAGACCACCTCTTCAATGCTACGAGTGTGGGGGTACGCATCTTGTAGCTGAGTGTCCTATTAGACTACAAAAGAATGCCACACTAATGCAAACCAATCAAGTGAGTACACCCACAATGCTGATACTCATGTGTAATCGATGTGGCATAGATAATTTGATTGCCCAATGTCCTAATAGTCCTACAAATGCACCAAAGATCATGCATTGAACTTAATTGAGGTTATCGAGAAGCCATCACAAAGTACACATGTGGTACTAGTAAATGTACTCACACGACTGATGCTCCAAAACCAAAGTTATATTCTTGAAGAAAGAGACACAGCATCAATTACTCAATCTCACAAGAAGAAGAATGATGGAATTAGGGTTGCAGAGAAACACACACAGCTTGGAGAAGACGAAGGAAGATCAAGGCACACAATACAGAGTGTGTTACTTAGTGTCCAATGGAAATATAGATAGCCCTAGAGTGATGGGCGTATATACAATGCACGGGGGAAAAAACCTCCTAAAGAGGGAAAAAATACCCCGGCAGTCCTAGTGTTCACACACATCACTGCCACATGTATATGGTAACAAAGAAAACATGAAGGAAGAGATCACAAAAACCAGCGAAGTCAATCCCCATTTCAAAGGCCAACATAGGGACTGGTGACAACCCCGTGTATATGAACGACGCTGAAGAGGATTCTGATTCAAATGAGACCATGGAGACTAAAAGGGTCACTACGACGCTGAAGAGGATTTTGATTCAAATGAGACCATGGAGACTAAAAGGGTCACTAGGAAATAAATAAACAAGGAAGATCATCATGAGCCACAATGCCCAGGACCCAAGGAACCCAAGAAGAAGAGGAACTTATCCAAACCCTGTAGGGAGATCGAGCGAGTCAAGCAATTAATGAGTTTGGTAGAAGAGACCCAAAGAGATCTAGAGCCAGCACCTAGGCAGATTCAGATTACAAACACAAAGTTCCCCATGCAAAATCAACCTCACAAAGACCATACCCCACTAGCTTAAACTATATGGATACCCCGAGCTATTCTTAGCTCTTCAAGCGTTTCCTCAATGGAGAACTGAAAGTTGGGCTACCACAATTTGCACAAATGGATGGAGCTAGGGAGGTGCCAATAAAGGATGAACACTTAGATCCACAACCCAACCAATCAAATGCGACCATACCAATCACTACCAAAGGATTAATTGTGAAGGCATCCTTGATGGTGGCGCTAGGGTTAGCATTGTAACTAAATTTTTTTGGGAATCTATGGGAAGACCTCACCTTGGGACTACAAACATAGTGGTAAAGATGGCCAATGGGACTATTGTTAAACCTATCGGGATGCTAGAAGATCTCAAGATAACGGTACTTGGACATAAGGTAAGGCACACCTTCATTGTTATGGATTTTTCCAAGCACACTATGTCATCTGAGATTATATTAGGATGTCTTTTCATGAGGGAAGCAAAAATGGTGCATGATTGGTCTAAAAACCATGTTTACTTAGAGTTCCAAGACTCTATCATTCGAGTTGACCTCGTGACTGGTCAAGCATATCCTCTAGGAAACAGATTTATAATTGACCATCGATCTGACACCACAATTCACTTGACCCCATTGCAGTATGTTCACAAGAGAGACGATTCCACAATTTTCAAGCTCCAAAGTGTGTATAGAGCACACATTGAGTACACATATATAGTAGGGGCTCCTAGCTATATATATTATAGGGGTTGGTATATATAGCTCCAACACCCCCACTCAAGTAGGAGTCCCTAACTATGGATGAAAAAATCTTTTGAGGTACAAGGGAAATTTCCACAGCACTATATACATGCATTGTTATATTAACAATTTATCATTTTTGAGGAGCTACATCACTCCATAATATACAATGTGCCCTTTCAAGCATCTTTGGAAGTTTAATAACCTTATATATATATATATATATATATATATATATATATATATATATATATATATATATATATATATATATATATATATATAATTGAATTGATGCATATTCTTCAATATCTTTGAGCAGTTTCAATGTCTTTGAGCCCATGTACATGGTTGCTTTACGTGACTTTTATCCTATAAACATCAACTCATTGACGGTTCCAGATGCCACTCTAGAGATAACATAGAAACAAATAAGGATGCCACAGGTTCATATAACAAGAATGCAATACATGTGCACACATAAATACAAGCCAACTAGTGCTGCATAGTCACAACTACCAAATTTTGATGACAACCATAGCACCAATGATGATGAGGGTGCAATAAGATGATAACAACCATAGCACCAATGAAGAGGACGATAATGAAATACCAATTATGAGGGTGGAATATGATGAAACACACATAACACCTATGGTGAGTATGAGGCGCCGAGCTCTCAAGTATTCATACAAGGTCTCTGCCATAAAACAAGACACCAGGCTTGCAAGTACCCATAAACTTTGTCACATCCCTCATCTATCACATCATTAAAAAAAGCATTAGTAAAAATGATGATGTAGAAATCATAGGTGTCAAACTCCAGGAATGAAGAGGCAACAATTATATAATCAAGAACTGAAGCAGATAGCACAAGGCCCCATGACATAGTGTTATCAAGGAATTACCCATGATGTCGGCAATATCTTTACTTGCAACATGAGAAAGAATCAATATCTTGCTCAGATAGCTGTAGAAACTCAATAATCTTAGCCACTAAAAGTCTATTCAAAGCATTCATGGTGACACAAACTATAAAAAAGCCAAGCTTTCTCATTTTGTACTTTGTTAGCTGCAGGCTAATTACATGTTCCAGTCATGCAGTCAATTGCTTTATGTTCATGCCTCTATACTTTGATTAGCCACCACTAGTCTTCTTATAGTGTTTTGCGTACCACTAATAAAGAATTTTGCTTCAACCTGTAATGCAGCAGATGTAAGACCCCTTATAAGTAACATGTTCCAAAAGAGAACAATGCTCTTCCTATTAATTCAGTGCTGGCTATTTTTAGCACTTCTTGATTTGGCATCACAAAGACTAAGTGGCGGCTACATAAACTACCCAATGAATCACTGGAGGCTATTTTAGACACGAAGTGATTTCCATGTAGGCATTAGTGCCAATAATAGGGAAAAAGATAGTGCCATAATAAGGCGTACAAAAAATATATATATAATTTCAGCTTTCCTGAGCGTGTATCAACTAGAGTAATTGCAGATTTCCTAAGCCTCACGCAATAGTCCATATGAGGACCCGAGGACAAAAGCACACAGCTTCTTCCAACCATCTCGCCAATCTGAAGGAGACTCTATTCATAGTCTCCCCTTAGCATGCTCTTCGTTTCTTGAGAAACTAAGAACTCATTACAAGAATTTTAAAATTATCTCCTCTTCATCCTCTCTCAAGCATGCAGAGGGATGGTATTTGTCTCTGCTTCTCTCTGTCTCTCTTTCACAAGCATGAAGAGACGGCATATAGTAAATCTGGTCTTGCTCATAATGATGAAAGCTATCTTTACAAGCCATGATGCTCTTTTACATAGTGAAGTTTCACGTCACACATAATGCATCCTTCTTGTGAGGTGGTGCACCAATAATTGGATATACAAAAGCACAAGGTGTGCACGGGACAAAAGTGGGTGGGTGAGTGATTCTATGAGAACAGTCTTCCTTATGAGAAAGCTACTAGAGTGAGTGTGTCAAGACAGGAAAAACCAAGGCTTTTATAGTTGCAGGCAATCAGTTATGCATTTATGGCTTTCATCATCATTAAGTGCATGTCATTAAACCCTTTCAAATGCCAATTTTGGGTTAAACTTGGAGTCATTTTAGGGCATATAGTGTTCGAAAATGGAATTTCCATAGATGAAAGAAAAATTAAAGCCATTTACAATTTTCTAGCACCTACAAACTATAAAGAAGTTCAAAGGTTCATGGGCCATGTTGGTTATTATCGACAGTTTATTTTAAACTTTGTCGAAATAGCTCGTCCATTGTACAAGCTTCTTAGTAAGTTCCACTAGACCGGGCTGGAGTGTGACCATGCTTATGAGTTATTAAAAAAGGCCTTAACAGGTGCTCCCATCCTACAAGTGTTCGATTGGAATGTAATTTTCCATGTGCATATTGATGCATCAAACTTTTCTATTGGGTGTGTTCTAGCTCAATCAGGAGAACATAAATTGGACTACCCCATTATCTTTGCAAGTCTTCAATTAAATGATGCTGAGAGGAACTACACTACTACATAGCGGGAAGGTTTAGCTATGATCTACGGAGTAAAGAAATTTTTCTACTACCTTCTTGCCAAAAAGTTTGGTTTCTATGTCGATCATCAAGCGTTGTTGTATCTAGTGAATAAACCTTGTTCCACAGGAAGAATTACACGATGGTTATCAATTCTTCTTGAGTTTGATTTTACCATTGTTGTGAGACCCTGTAAAAGACATGTCATGGTGGATGATTTAGCTCGCATACCTACTGGTGATGCCCCTACTGGAATCGATGATAAATTGCCCAATACTTCCATGTTTCTAGTCGAGCCCATGCCTGAATGGAGTGAGAAGATTGTGAAATTTTTAGTTAATGATTTTCCACCCAAAGAGCTTCGTAAGTATATAGCTCAAAAACTATTAAAGGAATGTGAACCTTATTCTCTAATTGTAATAACTCTCTACAAGCTAGGGAGGACAATATTGTTGGACGTTGTCCTCGTGAGGATGAGTATTTATACATACTGCAAGAAGCCCACATGGGTATAGCTAGAGGACATTTTTCAGGGGAACTAACTGCTAGAAAGGTGTTGCAATCAGGCTATTGGTGGCCTACCTTATTCAAGGATGCATCACTTTTTGCAAAAGGGTGTGATGAATACCAACGTTATAAGATCACACAACAAAAGGATAATATGCTCTTACATCCTATTAAAGTGACTCAACCATTTGAAAAATGGGGTTTAGACTTTGTAGGCCCAATTAGTCCGGTAGCTCGTAACACTCAATCTTGATATATTATTGTTGCCCATTGACTATGTGACAAAGTGGGTGGAAGCCAAGGTGACACGCAAGGCTGATGCAAGGTCAACTGCTAAGTTTCTCTTTGAGAACATTATTACACAATTTGGTTGTCCCCTTGAAATTGTGAGTGACAATGGTACTCATTTTATAAATGGAGTGATAAAGGAACTCACGACAAACTTTCTGATAGCCCACCATATTTTTACACCGTATTATCTACAAGCAAATGGCCAAGCTGAGAGCACTAACAAGATTTTAATTTATATCTTGACCAAAACAGTGGAAGCTCATCGCACAGATTGGGATTTGAAGCTGACATCAGCTCTATAGACTTATCATGCTGCTTACAAAGGGGCTATTAATTGTACACCATTCAAGATGGTATATGGTCAAGAAGTAGTTATGCCATGGGAGTTTGTAATTCTAGTCTGCAGGTAGCTTCACAAGAAGGTTGGGATGGTAACCCTTTAGTTGAGTGTTTATATATCCTTGAGAGATTAGATGAAGAAAGACAACTGCCTGTGCAAAATGCACTTGTGAAGAAGATAGGAGAAAAGGAATGGTTTGACCGTCATTTAAAGAACAAGGGTATCAAGGTTGGGGATAAAGTCCTTATGTATGGAGTGCGTAATAAGAGGAAAAAGTTGACATATGCGGGAAAAGGATCATATAGAGTATGTGAAATCACGCCACAAGGTACCATTTGTGTGGAAACTCTTGATGGAGTTGAAACCATTGGATTCCTCAATGGGAGTAAATTTAAAAGATACTATAATCTTTTAAGCCAAGAGGAGCTACATGCCTTCCATTAAAAAAAGGCATCCAAGACAAAATAAAAATTGAAAAAGATACAAGCTCAAGCTGAGGCTAAGGAGCGACAGCAATGTATTAGATGCCAACGAGAGGCCAACCTTGGAGTTACACATGCATTTCAAGTTGAAATAGAGGATGATTGGTTGGACTCTAACACACCTCTATGATACACTATTGAATTAAATAGAGACAATATGGAAAAGTGCAATATAATACCTTATTGAACACACATGCTAAATATAATCTGCTATCATATGGAGTGTGGTGTCAGTTAGGAAAGTCATCTCTATCTAAGAGTACCATCTAAGTCAAGGGTATTAACAAGAAAAAAAATATTGTTTTTGGAACCTAGCACACTTCTGTCAGTTATGACAACGGGGTCTTAGCTCAAGACTTTTTGGTCATGCCTGATGGAACTATGGAAGGAAATATAAACCTAGGATGCAAGTGGATGTTAGCGACCAAATGCACTATTGATTGGGGGACTGGGAGTGTCACAACACAAAAACCAGCTCTTAGCCTTGCCACTGAAGCGATAGTCCCTAAGATATCACCTCTTGAGGGAATACAACCCAAAACATTGCATGTCCAAGAGGTTGAACCATATGTACCTATAGCCCAACCCTCTAGAGCTTCAACTTCTGGAGTTGAAACAAAGCATAAGACTCACAAGTCTTATCGTAATATAACAATGAAAACATACAAATGGGTCCCTAAAGTTTCTTTAGAGATCATTTTTTATGCTAAAAAACATAAGCCTTGTAAGAGATTCCCCACTCGCTCCAAGATGTGAAAAAAGGTTGCATTGGATTCCTAAACGACTATTGGAAGTCCAAGGCTACTATGAATGGAATGATCAAATATGGATGCCTAAACGTAAATTGTGTTCTTAGTTGTCACCTATAGACCCATGTGAGTCAAATCCTGTAACAATAAAGCCGATTGAAGACTGTGGGAAGGGAAAGATCATAGTATACTATACATATGATCTAGAGATAGTTTGGGTACCCAGGCGAGAACGATTTGTATTGCTCAACTCAAACATAGAAAAACAAAGGAAGCTTCTTGCTTTTCATATAATTCTTCTACAAAAACACAAACTTCTTCACAACTTCCACCTACCACCAAAAATGTACAAACAAACAAGGAAAGAATAGCACCTCCCATTGTAAATTTATCACCTAAAGCAATGTTTCAAGTAAAATCATGGGAGAGTACCTTACCACCTTGCAACTAGATGAAACACCTAGGGTGGTGAAAAACTATTGGAACAATTGGTTTCAAAAGTTGATGATATCGTTCCAAAAGGTATGATCTACCCATTACAACTTGGAACAATTGGTTTCAAAAGGTGATGATATCGTTCCAAAAGGTATGATCTACCCAAGGAAGTGTTGGGTTCAAGCCCTTTGTCGGTCAGCCCGTGAGAACAAGTCTCAAGGCATGCAGCTATAGACCATCAGTTAGTGGAGTTTACATGAGCAAAAGGTGTGGTTGATATCACCTTTCAAAACTATGTAAAGACTTCTATTTAATGGAATTAGGTGTAGCGTGTTATTTTGCTTTGGCTTGTGTCGACTTCTTCTCTCTCTCTCTCTCTCTCTCTCTCTCTCTCTCTCTCTCTCTCTCTCTCTCTCTCTCTCTCTCTCTCTCTCTCTCTCTCTCTGCACCACCATGGCTCCCTAGCCTCCCACAACAACTAGTACCAGAGCCCAGGTAGGCTACCTAAACAAGGCTCTCAGCTCGACTCGGCTCGGCGCGTGAGAGCAACCGCCTGCAAAGAGGAAGGACGCCTGTAGAATTGTATCAAAGCGAGCAAAATCACCATGAAATTGTTCGCCTAGACCTGTTGGTGAAATATCTACACTACAATCCCTGCCAGATCGGCCTCTACAGGCTCTGCACAAGCATCCCACCATCGCGCGTTGTTCAGCTGCTATACAGAAATCGACAGTTTATTTTTTTTTTTCCCCCTTTGTTAATCTTTTCACACACAAGGCATGCCCACTCATTATTTCTTGGCCACCATCTATGGAAGAGGTACTTCTCACCTTCAAAGCCGACTTGGTGGAGCATTAACACTAGAATGGTAACCTAACAGGACATAAAAGTGTCCTTTCAGGGTTTTGGGAAAAAAATCCAAAACCATAGTAGATCCAATCATTTTGAAAAATCCTTTCATGAGCTTATAGTTCAATAACTACTACATATGGAAAAAACGAGAAACTTGTAATTTTTCTCATCCCTTGGTCACTACAAGCCTCCAAAGTTGATGGACCAGTGCATTTTGCCCAAAACAGCAATTTCTTACGGTTGATTGCATATAAATAAGAGTGGGGATTTTTGTAGGACATGAGATAAAATGCCCCGTTAACTTCAATGGGTTGGTGACCAAAACATATGGTTGCTTTTACTTCACTAATTTTTTTTTAAAGCAAAAAAATAGGTACAAAAAAGTTGCATTTTTTCCATTCTGCGGACCTACCATCAAAGTTTCTATAGTCACGCTCAATACAGATACTATATACATGTTTTCTTAGTTCCCTTTGGGCCTTTGGGTTCAAAAGGAGCCATGGAGCATGTCAAAAGGATAATGGATCTTTTACAATTGGAACCTTGGGGGCAATGATAAAGTGCTAAATACAGCAAAAATGAAAAAACTAGGTTTAGCATTATGACCTCTAGAAACCCATAGAAACTACTCAATATCTAGCCAAGTTTGTAGTCTATGATTAGATATGGTTACTACCTACAAAATACACACAATTGGCTTAAGAAACTAGCAATATTGAGAAAGTTATACTTGCTATTAAAATGTATCGTATTCTTCAGCAATCAAAAAACTCAACCATCATCATATACTATGCTATATAGCATATTAGGTCCCCCAAAACATTACACATTACACTTACACAATCAAAATTGAATTTGGATATCAAGAAAGCCACCAAAAAAATCATAAAAGTGCTAATTTTGGCCAAAAAACAGGATTATACAATTCTTGTAAATTGGTCATAACTTTCAATTTTAACACTTAGCTGTCTCTACAAGCATCAAAACATGTTGAGAACTATGAAGGCCTAACCTCTAGCCATATAAACCTCACAAACATGAAGTTTAGAGTGGTATAGTTGCCAAAAATTGAAAAAAAACCAAAAACAGGACCCGTTTTGTCACACAGTTTAGGTTCAGAAAAGTTGTGCAAGAGTAAGGTTAATGGTGAGATCGATACTCCAAAAGAAATGCTAAGTTTTTTTCAGCTCATAAGGTAACTTTGTGGATATATAGCACCTAGAAATTCATTTTCATACTCTTCAAATAATTCAAGCAAAATGGTCACTTAACAGGACACAAAAGTGTCCAAGGACATAAAAGTGTCATGTTACCATTCTAGTGTTAAGGCATTGGACCACCAAATCTTGGAGCAAGAGGCACAAAGCTATTGCTGAAAGAAAATTAGCCAAGTCTACTAAGATGTCGGTTGATGGAAAACCTAACCATATTTTGATTTTCCAGCAAACGAGCATTTCCACCCTCGCAAAATCTTTCTGCTACAAGTCAAATCTGACCGAACTCTTCACCTTTTATTTAAAGACCTCAACATGGCGTCGAAAGTCAACAAATACAACGGGACTGGTTTCCACACTTGGCAGATCAAAGTTAAAGGCTATTTGATGCGCAAAAACCTATGGAACGTGGTCAAGCCTCTCGCAGCTGACGAATCTTGCACATCCGCTGCAGTTACAAGGACATTATCTGTTGAGCTACAAAGGAAAGACGAACAAGCTTTTGGTATCATTCTAACCTCCTTAGAAGACGATTTCATTCATTATTTGGACAATGTCGATTCTTCAAGTGCTGCCTGGATAGAGTTAGAGAAGCTTTTCAATGCCAAAGCTAAGTATTCAAAAATGAGTTTAAAAATGGAATTATATTCCATCCGCATGCGTGAAGATGAAAAAATTACAACTTTAGCTAATAGACTGAAGAGTATTAAAACTCAACTTGTTTATGTCGAAGCTCCAGTACCAGAGGAAGATCTCATAGCCATTTTGTTAAAAAGTTTGACTGACAAATTTCATCAGATTGTTACTCTTTTAAAAGAGAAAGATCCGTTGCCCTCCTTGGATGGTATCATCAATTCATTGCAGGAAGAAGAACGCAGGGTACCTAGTACCAATTCTACTATTTTTCCCAGTGCATATACAGTCTCGAATGCCGTATCCCCCACCAGTTGTTCAGATACTTCCAGTGCATATGCAGTCACTAAATGTGTTGCTACAGCAGCTTCATCTCAACCATTCAATAGAACCAGATCTTGTGCCATTTGTGGGCGCAACAATCATCAGACGAAAGACTGTTTCAAGAAGAATCCTTGTGTTCACTGTGGTAAAACAAATCATCCGTCAAATAGGTGCTTTCAAAAGGGTAAAACTCAAATTCATGTGGTTGAGGGAGACACTGAATCTCCAATATATTCTGTTGACGAGGAAACTTTTTAGATCAACTCTTTTCATGTTGTTTAGTCAAAATAAATTGTACGGGCTATAGACATTGCCACACATGAGTGGTAAGACCTCCCAATTTATCAGTTTTTGTTCTCAAGTCCTATTTTTGTCCTACTTCTCATGATGTTACTGGGTACACCTTAAACCCAAGGTTTGGCAGTGAACCAAAAACTCCATTTTTCGTAGCTAACTTTTTTTGACCTAGACCCTATCTGTTCAAGGGGGGGTTACTGACCTAGCACCAGGTTATGGATACACCAAAAATCCTTGGTTGTGAGAAAACCTAAAACTCACGGTTGACGAGTACAGCAAAAAATCGAGGTATCATGAGTTGCTTGTACAGTTCGGGCTTGAGGGGGGGATTGTTGGGTTCAAGCCCTTTGTCGGTCAGCCCGTGAGAACAAGTCTCAAGGCATGCAGCTATAGAACATCAGTTAGTGGAGTTTGCATGAGCAAAAGGTGTGGTTGATATCACCTTTCAAAACTATGTAAAGACTTCTGTTTAAGGGAATTAAGTGTAGCGTGTTATTTTGCTTTGGCTTGTGTCGACTTCTTCTTCTTCTTCTCTCTCTCTCTCTCTCTCTCTCTCTCTCTCTCTCTCTCTCTCTCTCTCTCTCTCTCTCTCTCTCTCTCCTGCACGCTCTGCACCACCATGGCTCCCTAGCCTCCTTCACAACAAGAAGGGGGGAATGTTTGCTGACATCCATCATTCACTTGCTCCCCTCTTAACCTTCCTCCCTGACCTCTCAATCTCCCAATCTTAGGAAATGTATATATATAGCCCTATACTCAAGAAAACAAAAATCAAAAAGTAAAAGAGCAAGAGCCACCAAACAAAATCTTGAAACCTACAAATTCTAGTACATGACCCAAAAATCATAATAACATGTTATTCACAAGGACACGACCTTTTGGCATGACCCTTATAATATTTGCACAGTAACCAAAATCTATTTGTGTGTACAGATATGGCTAGTACTTTAGAGTCATCCACTCCTACCTTGGGTGAGATGTACCCTCTTTACTTTTCACAAGTGTTTCACATAGTCTACCCGGTGCTTGCCTGTGAATGGGATTTGGTAGATACACTAGCATGAGGGAAAAATTTTGAGGAATTATAATGGATGATATGTCTCTTGAACATGACTGGTCCCTACTTAGTAGAGAACTTCTCTCTGATTGCACAAGCTTACCCTTTTTAGCAAGATGACTATACATGCCTAGTGACATTCTTAGTGAACATATGTGCATCTAACAATGAGGAAGATTTACATGATTACATGGATGGCACGTATGGTCTCACTAAGATGGCTTTATTTTTCTTGATGTTGACGAGGATAGGGGTTTAGACTTAGGACTACCCGTCCATCTATATATTATCCTATTCCCTTGACCCTCTAGGGGGGTGCAAATACTTAGGTTAGGGTTCTTTATGTTGTTTTGATTTTGTTGAATAAAGGTTGGTGCCTCTTCCCATGATGTGCCTCCTAGAGGTATTCCTTGTGTTTTCTAGTGTGTACAAGAAAGTATTGCAGTAGTTGGAATTTTGAACTTCATGCAATCTTTGTCTAATTCACTCTTCGAATCGAGCGCGATCATCAACACGAACAGGTGTTTCTTGTCCATTATCATTGCCTCTTGTCTTTGTTAGCATCCATGTTTTTCTACTTTAATTGTGATTGGTAGCACAATATTCAGCACATTTTCTTAGTATTGAACATTAGATTCATTATAATTTTATATCATAGTCCCTTGTCTAGGTTTATGAATCAAGAAGTCTGACTAAGCTAGTTTGACCAAGATAGACATTAGAGATCTTCTTTTAATACCATGGGAAATGCCTTCCTAATTGTCAATGGTTACTTTAGGTTCTTAATCCGATATTATGAAGGATTATGTGCAATGTACTAGTGCTTTCTAGTGGGCTTAATTCCTCTTGATTTTTAGCTTAAGTATAAAGGGAGTTTACTATTGTGATGAACCTGGGGAGGGTAATAGTGTCAATAAGACCCCCCAAAGTTACAAAATTAAAATGCAGTGAAAAACAAACAAACAAGAAAACAAAGGCCAAAAATGTAAAATCTTAAGCTGGAAGATAGATCTCAGCCTGATTTGGTACTTCACTCACATGTATTGCCTATGGTACTAGAGCCCTAGAGGTTCCCAGCATGGGTGCTTTTCCTTGAGAAGAAAAAAGCCCACGGCATACAAAATAAGCACACATGTCAAAAATTGAATCAATGTGGAGAACACTTGGGGGGTCAAACAAAGGGAATAATTAAGGGGATGATTTCATATGCAACTCCTTTTATCATAGCTTAACTAGAAGGTCTTCTAGGTATAGCCTCTAGTCAGTCCTCAGACATGAAATACTTTGCTCTCACAATTATACAGCTTAATTGACCAGAGAGAATTGAGAAGCTTGCCCATGGTATTAATAGTTGACCTCTAGTGCCTCTCAATTGTTAAACTAGAGACTCTAGACTTGTTTATTTTTTGACCTTTACAAGTGCTTATACGTTTGATTATATTACAGTTTAATGTTTACTGTTGAAAAATTATTTAATATTATGTTACCAATCAATCTATGTGCCTATTAAGTGCATATTATTTTTAATTACATATGTTCTATAAGAGAAACTATTGTTCCATTTTTTATTGATTTTGCAATGTTTAAAGAAAGCTAAATACATTCAATCTCAGATGCTCTTCCACCTCGATGAACGGGCTTCACCTCACTAGCTTCCGAGGACGAAATCTACATTAGGAAGGGGAGCATGTTAACTGCTTACGGACACCCTATCACCTTTGACGGATGCCTTATCACTTTATTTGAGTCATGGACCGGATTTTTCGGTCCTATAGGTGCTTAAGTGATCGCCGATGAGAGGTGCACCACTTATCTTATTTTTGTATTATTTTTGCTATGACCAGCCAGATTCATATAAAAGGTCCAATTTGACCTAAAATCCTCATTCTGGAGGTGCATGCTAAAGAAGTTCTCTTGCTCTACCTCTACCTTCTTCTCCATCGTGTGCTCACGTGTGTGTGTGTGTGTGTGTGTGTGTGTGTGTGTGTGTGTGTGTGTGTGTGTGTGTGTGTGTGCGCGCACGCTTGAGAGAGAGAGAGAGAGAGAGAGAGAGAGAGAGAGAGTGATCGAGCATTGCAACGGCATCAACGGTGGCGAGGTGGTTGAGCGCGACGGCGACGACGGTGGCTCCTTCTTTGCGGCACGGAATTCTTCACGACGGCAAGCATAGAGTGGTAAGTGACACACCATTGGCCCCTTTGAGCTTACTAGGATAGTCTAGTTGTGTGCTTACAGCCATTTGTGGCTCGGACATAGTGTTCGGTAAGTCCCCAACCTCCGACACGTGCGGTAGAAACGCACATGTGGTGGCAGAGGAATGAGATGGGAGAGAGAGTGACCAAGGGAGATTGTATGGATTACCATTCATATAAGCAGTGGAGAACCTGCACACCTCACCATTCAGAGCAAAAGAAAGAAACAACCATATAATATACAAGGATTTTATTGCCAATGAGAGGCATAACAAAGAAAGTAGGTTACAAAAAGGGAAAAGGTATAATGGGTGGAGGAGGTCAAGAGAGAATGGAGGAGACCATGGGATGCATCGTCAATAGATGGGAGTTGATGGTAAGGAGTAACGTGAGAGTGGCCTTCAGTCTTGTCGATATTGAATGTTGATTCCTCCATTGTAAGCGCAAGAGGGTGTGTGTGTTGATGGTGATGGAAGGGTAGAGTGTGCACTATGTTTTACATGCTTTATAGCTCGTCCTATGTGTGTGCATCATGTGTTGCATTCCCTCAATGAGTATCGTGTGTGTGTGTGTGTGTGTGTGTGTGTGTGTGTGTGTGTGTGTGTGTGTGTGTGTGTGTGTGTGTGTGTAAGTATGAAAAATCCCTTCATAATTGAACCATACTTAGATAATTGTATTAAATAATATATTAAATAACAATATTTTAAAACAAAATGTCATAAAGCTCAATTAATATTTCATATACAGCAATACAACATTCTGTATCTAATGGATAATACAGTTATTTAGATCAGAAATTTGATCTCTGATCATTACAAATTGATATCTTAATGTTGTATCTCTGTGTGTCCACCCTATGGAATGAGCTTCCACTACATCTACATGGAGAAGGATCCAGCCTGTTACCTCCATCTATACAAAAACACTCAGTTAGAACTGGCTATGTTTGTGCGTTTTGCAGGTGTTGACACTGGATCCAGTTGTCATCCATATCACACCTGTAGACCTAGTTTACCGCTTACCCTTAGGATTGACTGTTAAGTTGAGAATATAAGTAATGTAACCTCTAATTGTAGAGTCATGTGTATCCCAATATTCACCAAGTAGACTCAAAGTAGTGCTAGTAACTACTACCATGCATGATACATAAATTGACCTAATTCTCCGTAGGTACCTATCTATGTGTTTGTATGCCAAAAACAAGGGGTTTATCATTTAAGAGTGTTTACAGCCTACTAGATGTTATGCATCCCATGGCAACAAGTGATATTTTATAGTCATGATTATGAAAACAATTTTAAATTTATGAATTACATAAACCCCGAATCTATCTCCAGCCCCTATCAGTCTCAGAGTTTCAAGAAGCTTACTTTCAGCATTTGTCTTACAAACAATATAAGCAATTCTATCAAAAATCAGACAGCATTTCGTTTCTATTCTTAACGATTTTTCAAAAATTTCAGCAATCGCCATCTTCAAGGAGACCCTCATGGGAGGTTTAGGCATTCAACAACATAGATGTTATTCCTTTATCTCATACCATGGCAAAAAAAACCTCATGTTTTACCAGTTTCGAGTTGTAACTTCCACTTTAAACGTCAAACCTTTTTTTGTACGATTATAGACCAGAAATCTTCTTTAAAGACTACAAGTTCAATGAGATACAAATGTTCATGTTCAACCAATTTCAATATACTATTTATGTTCACTATGCTAATGGTTAATGAGAAATAGAACCATTAGCTGCACAACCCAATGAAAGCAAGGCTACTAGAGCAATTTAACCAATGTTTGGACAGAGTCTTGATCGTATACCAGGCAATTTTCCAAAAAAATAGTATATGCCATCTCACAAAGAGCCCCTCCATAAGAGTTTTGAAGCTTCGACTTAACTCAGTCCAACATGATTGTTTTAGGAGCAAAAGTACCAATTAGGTCTATACGAAGAACAAAGTATCAAGATTTGCAACTGTACACCAATTTTTGATGAGCTATCTCTCCCAGCTTAAAAAATACCAACATAACATCCTCTATTCCAAATGCATGAGCACATGCTTACCAATTACCACAAGGTTTGAGACATGGTTTATGAAGTCTTATCATCACCCGTACGCTACCAATCTCAAAGTCCATAAGGTGTTTACTGATAGCTTGCAAAAACCATAATTATTATACAGAATACATTATATGTATGTTGACTTCTTATTATTATGCTGCCTAAACCATTGTTTTTGGTTACAAAATGATCAAAGTACCGAATTATCACAACAATTCTAAGTAGGTGAAAACACCTACCTGATGTATTTTCCCCTAAGAGCATCTCCCATGGCAACTAGTGTGAGTGTTATGCCAAAGACCATGATGATACTCCAATACGATCAATCATTCCTTAGGTGAACGAGCTTCAATAAGGGTGGAATTCCTTGATGATCATGCCTGGAAGTGTGTGTGTGTGTGTGTGTGTGTGTGTGTGTGCGTGTGTGTGCGTGTGTGGTCAGTAACCTTATGTGCAAGGAGCCAGGGTGGGCTTGACATGTACGGCATGTGAAAAAATTCGAGGTCCTGCACTATTCCTATCCAAGGCAAGTGGCGAAATACTATGTTGGGTTCATAGTGTTTTTAAATGTCATTCTAGATGACCACCGGGACCTAGCGGAGAAGGCAGAGAGTAGTCAGCCTCGAGTCAATGGCGACGAGTTGGTGAATCCACAAAATGTTGTTTTACTTGTATCAGAAGGTGTTCAGCTACAAGAGGAATCCTTGCCAACAAATATGCTCCCTATCATCCCCATCGGTAATCATCATAATGTAATGCTTAATGACATCATGGAACTATTGACTTCAGAGAGAATTGTTGCCTTGATATAGTTGCTCAAAATCTACTAGAGGATGGCAGTATAATCGACCTTGATGATGATAAGTACTCTATCATGGATGCTCATGTAATAAGAGCTGAGTTTTTGGAGCAAATAGAGGTATAAGCAATGATTTACAAGGATGTAGTTGCATGTGCCATGACGCTCCCAATAGAGTCAGAGTTCAAGGTGATACATGAAAGGGTTGGAATCACAGAGTTGGGGAGAACTACCTCATCAACGACGGTGTAGCTAAAATTGTTCTGTGCTACAAAGAGCACACTACAAGGTTGTATGGGCTCTCGATGGTGTAGCTAAAGTTTTTCGGTGCTATAAAGAGCACACTACATGGTTGTATGGGCTCTCAAAGGCATGCTAAAGTGGTTGAGCAGCTATGAAGATCAAGAACAGACGAGGAGCAGTGGATATGTATACTTTATGTGGTTTTTAGAGCCAAAATTCTCATCCAAGGTTCCTATCAAAAGAGGATAGTTGAAGTGAAAAGTGCAAAATGGGACTGCTAAAGTTGATCCTTAGTATGCTCTACAGGCTAGTCTAGACGGCTCCTCAGACGGAGCTACAGTGTGAAAGTTGGGAGCTTGAAGTTCAAAGAGGTTTGCAAATCCATACTAGACTAATCAATTGTAGATGGTGGGTCAAAGATGAAGTGAATGCATGGGCTTGAAGTGCTTGTTTTATGATGCATGTCGATCTTTTCGAATGGGCAATCGGAGTTCAAACGGCCAAGATATGAGCGGTTGAAATTTTATCGAGAGCGAGTTCTACTGTGGATTGGTTGCCTTGATCGATGTTCCATTTGGGGGGTTTTTAGCCTTTCCTAGGTTTGTATGGAAGTTATGCGGTATGTGAAGGCCATAGAAATCAAGGGCATGTCAATCAAACTTTGGGTCATGAAAATTTTGGAGGTTGACGTCAATGGTAGATGCAAGGCGGGTGGTGCCAAATGATTTTTGGCAATTTTGGTGGCCTCAGTTGGAGGGCTCAAGAAAGTCAAAATGCGGAAAGGGCTAGCAGGTTTGAGGCTTGGCATGGCTTTTTGACTTGACCAGGCCAATGAGCAAGTAATAGCTAGGCTATGAAAATGGAGTGGAAAAAAACTTTTGTATATATGTATGTATTGTGGGGTTTTAAGGGCTTGTGAGCTTGGAGCTTGTGGCAGGTTCTGGCATCTCCACGGAGGAGTCTCTGATTGCTCATATTTGAAGGTGAAGTGGTTTCCGAGCTGTTAAAGGAAAACAGGTGGTGTTAAAGATGGTGTGGTTGGGTTTTCCAATTTTCAGTGGGGTGGAAGATGCAAAAACCTGGTTGTAGGATTTCGGTATGTTCGTAGAGAGAAGGTTGTCAAGAGATGAAGGTGCAATTCAAGATTTTTTGCTCTTGGTTCATGGAAAAGCAAAGAGATGGTACGACAGATTGCGTGATGAAGAAAAGACGGATTGAGTGACTTTAGAAGCAACTTTTTGACGCTAATATATGCCAGATGTGCAGCTACATGAAGTAAAGCAAAATTTGGATGGCCTAAAGAAATTCTTAGATGGGGATTTTCAAGTGTTCGGGTGGAAATTTGAAGCTCTTTGGGGTCAGCGTGATAGAGGTAACTGCTGCACAATATGGTGATTTTTTGAAGTTGAGAAAATTCATGGATTGCTCGCATGAGGTTTGAGATAAGGTCTAAGTGGATGGGTCTGTGATGTATGTTGAAGCGGTTAATTTGGCAAGAGACCAAACCATGAAGATTTTGAAGAAACGGCAAGCTAGGTAGGGTATGCCAAGTGCGGTGGTGGCTAGGCAAGTCGATGCAGTGGAAGTGAGCCAAGGTTGGCGCAAAGGGATGTGCCGGTGAAGAGGAGCCAAGGGTTCTATGGCTGCAAAGAGATGGAGTGGTTTCTATGCCCAAGATGTGAGTTAGGGAAGTTCCTACTGTGAATGAAGTGTAAGCGATTCTAGATTGGGTAGAAGAAGATGCATGGGCAAATCCAAGTATAGTTGGTCAATCTCCATTGATGTGTTCTAGGAATCAGAAAGTGAGTGTTTTAGATGATTTGCAGTGGTGAAGCTAGAGGAAATCCATGATCTTGAGATAGAAGAAAAGGTTGAAGCAAATGATATCAGTTCTATGGATCCAGATACACCTTGAGAAATCAATTCATCCTACTTGAGGTACGAGAAATGTGATCTTTTGCATGTAGATAAGGATGTGAAAGACATATTTAAGGAGCAAGAAGAAGTGCATACCAATGTGCTAGGTAAAATCCAAGTGGAGTAATGTGGGCCTACAAGGATGGACATGCAGGTAAAGATATTGTGTGGTGCCATGTTGATGGCTATGCTTGTGAAGGTTTCTATGGAATGTGCCACAGTGTTGTAGCATGTATGGAGTTCTGCCATGAAAGATAGAGCAAACTTGGCTAAGGAAGAAGGCCAGGGTAGTGCCATAGAGTTTGAGTCTCTCTCTCCTTTGGCTAGAAATGAAGTTGAAGAGCAGGTAGATGGAGTCGACAAGGTAGAGGTGTTGGTTGACCTTCATGAGCCGGTTGATGAAGAAGGGCTTGATGATGCTCGGATTGAGTGCATTACAGATGTGGAGGCAAGCATGGATCCAAAGGTGGAGGAGTTTCCAATGCAGCATGTATGCTCCATTTTTCATGAGAGCAATTCCATGATGTGGCTTTTGTTTCAAAAGAGGTACATGAGTCATGGTTGAAAGGTATGCTTGTGAGTGCAGCAGTGCAATGGATTATCCGATGGATATGGGGTTCTCTAGAGGAGATCTTTGCTTTATATGGTTAGGAGGGACAGATGTGTTGGTGGAGTCAAATGTGTTTATTGGATAGGATGGTGTGTACGATGGTGCTCGTTTTGAAGCACAAAGGAGTCCATGTGATATTCAGAGAGGTGCAAAAGTGTTATTGGCTTATTGTGTCCATGGATGGCTATGTGCTTTGGTACGACACTCTTTGAGATTTTTGCATATGAATGGAAGCAAGCAAAGCCAAGTGGTTGATCCAAGAGGTTATACTATGCAGGGGTTTGGTCAACCCACTTGAGGATTGGCAATAGTATGTAGGAGTAGGGCTTTGTACATATGATAGTTGTTTTTTGGTTTGCTCATAGTGTTTACTAGTTCTGCAGTTTCTAGGCGAATAAAGGCTTTTAGTGGTTGAACATGAATGTTCAACAAGGGGATTGTTCAATGATGGTGCAGCTAAATTTGGTTGGTGCTACAAAGAGCACAATGCAAGGTTTTGTTGGCTCTCAAGGGCATGCCAAAGTGGTTGAGCAGATGAAGATCAAGAGCAGGTGAGGAGCAGTGGATATGTATGCTTCATGTGGTTTTCAGGGCCAAAATGCTCAACCAAGTTTCCTATCAGAGGAGGATGGGTGAAGTGTGCAAAGTGAAAAAATGGGAGTGCCAAAGGTGTCACTTAGTGTGGCCTACATGGTGGTCCATACGATTTCTCAAAGGGAGCTACGATGTGCAAGTTACGACGGCTAGAAGTTTGAAGCAATTTGTATGTCCATACCAGATTAGGCGGTTGTAGATGGGAGGTTAGAGCTATGAGTGAATGGGTCTAAAATGCTACTCTTACAGTGCATGTCGGTCCTTTTGGATCATCAATCGGAGTTCAAATAGCCAAGATATGATCCGTTGAAGTTTCATAGATGTCACTTATGTGTCGGTTTGTTTGCCTCAGCAGAAGTGCCATCTGGAGCTTCTGTAGCCTGCCATGGTTTTTATGGAAGCTATGTAGCATGCGAAGGCCATAGGAATTGACAGCACATCAATCAACTTCTGAATCGCAAAGATATTAAAGCCTGAAGTCGGTGTCAATTGTCATCAGTATGGTGACAAGTGATTTTTGGTAGTTTTGGTGGCCTCGGTTTAGGGGCTTTGCTAGGATGCTTATGGCCTAAATCGAGAAAAGTGAAAAGTTCATCGGGCTTTGCTTCTTCATGATCAAGGAATGGTTTCATTTCAAAAGTGGTACAAAAAGGTGATTTGTTTTTGGAATCTGTGGGAGATATTGTGGAGCTAGTGGAGTTGGACCACCCTGAGCTACCACGTGTTGGCTAAAAGTCCCATATATTGGTGCATGGGATCAAGGAGCCAAGTATGTGTGCTGGAAGTGACCTATTGTATAAGCAATGTGATGGAGAGAGAGGCGTGACTTTTAGCTCATTGGCTATGGCATATGTGCTCATGGGCGCTAACTTGCACACAGCGGTAGTGCCAATGGCCTTGTTTGTTGTTGGCGGTAGTTTAAGGCAATTTTTTTGTTGCTGGCAAAGTTGTTCAGTAGTGTACTGATGTGGCAAGCCTATAGGGTGTAATGGAAATGGCCTATGAACTTTGCAAATAGTGGAATTAAGATAACTAGAGTGAGCATTTTTGTGAGACTACTTTGAGAACATAGATGATGAACTTCATTAACGCTAGCAACATAGCCATAGTACTTAATTAACTTGGCATGAACAATACTTTTGCAAGAGAGAGTGTTTAGAGAACTTGACAATAGTTGAGGACTGGACTTATGTGGAGTTGGTCCCCCCTCCAATAGGATTTTGTATTATAGATTCTCCCATCAAGAGAGACTTGAGAGATTCTCCCATCAAGAGAGACTTGTTCCTTGTGACCTAGGTGATGCAATGAATATGGAAAGCTACGAGCATAACATAGACTTTGTAGAAAGCATTAACCATCCCCAGCCTCGGTGCCAAGGCCTCAAACACCTAGAGAGATAGCGGGGAATGAGGATAGGGAAGAGGAAGAAGAAACATTCATAGAAGAAACAAATAGTTCCTCACTTATCATCACTCTTCGTGCTTAGCATACATAGGTGTATTTGCAGCCTCATGTGAGCCTGGCATGATAGTCATGGGTATGAGAGTAGTGAAGAGAAGGATATGCAGTGAGGCAGGTTGAAAATTGTGAGGGCAGAGCCTACAAGGAGGGATGATGTAGGCAGCGAGGCAAGATCTGTATATATAATTATAGCTTTGTGTGTGCACTCACACAAGCTTGTGGATGGGTGTGTGTGTGTGTGTGTGTGCGCGCGCGCGCGTGCGCGCACGCATCCGAATCCATTGTGAGAATGGGATTACCTTATTTGAGAGCGAGTGCTTACGTGAGTGTCCCCTCAAGTAAGGCCAATTGTACACGAGTATGCAAGCATGCACAAACCAGAGCAGGCATGCATGCAGCTTTGAAGAATAGATAGCAGTGGGAGGGGCAACTTTTTACAATGCAAGGAGGCCAAGGAGTGTAGGTATACCTTAAATTCTACTAAGTGGGAAAACTAAGTAATGCTAGAGGGATTTTGAGCTAGAAATAGACTTGTTGAGTGTAACCACTTGCCACACTTTGTACACCAGCTAACAATGTACAAATGTGTGTGTGTGGGTCCCCACAAAGGCAAGCCACCAATTTTCTAAATGTGGGTCATACTTTCAAGGCACCACCAACTTTGTTGGCTTACCTGTATACAATGTTTTTCCAATTAGAGAAATCCAAAGCAAGTCACGAAAGAGAGGAAGCGACAGCGTCTGATGGTGAGCTTAGAAAGTTTTGGATCTTCTTTTGTATTTTCAGACTCGAGAAAATCCAAATTTTTATGTTTAGGTCGATATGTGAAGATAGTCTAAGGTTTATGTGGATAAGAAAGTGTTGGTATCAAGTAGTCTAAAATGCTCGGATGCACACGGGTGGGTTAGAGCATTATAGCTATCTCAAGAAGGCGGGAACCAATGGTCTCTTGCATATATAAGTGTCTATTAGCAGACTTTGAGGTGGAGGTAAAGGCACCCTATACTCAGAGGGCCACTAAAATGTATGATAATATGGCCACTATCTGCTATCTGGAATGTGTGTGTGTGTGTGTGTGTGTGTGTGTGTGTGTGTGTGTGTGTGTGTGTGTGTGTGTGTGTGTGTGTGTGTGTGTGTGTGTGTGGTTATTGTCTAGTCATATAGAATCCAACTCTGCTTTTTTGGGGGGAACAAGAGGAACAACGCCAAAGAAGATATGTAAAATAGATTTTTTCGGTTTAGATGAAGATGGAGTGCCAGCAAGGGTTGAGAGGGCTTCTTGCTCTTGTGGATCAAGGAGATCTAAAAGAGGGTTGATCACATTTTCAGCTTGTCTTATTTCTAAAGGCAAGATACGGATGTTATTAATAAAATATAATTTGTTTACAATAGTAGGAAGGGATGAGAAATAAAAGTCCAAGTTAGAACTATCATGAGTATGAATGAAAGGAACATTAAGTAGAAAATTCTCAAATAGAGAGAGAAGGCTAGAAGGGTCTTTCCTAGAAGAAGCAAGAAGAGAAATCCAATCATTAATACAGGCAATGTTTAGCATAGATAAGGAACCACTAGCTAAAGCCTCCGATCCAAATTCTAGAAGACATTTATGAAACTCAAGTGCCTTAAAACACGAGAGAATACATTGTGTGGTTGTAGGTAGAATAGGTATTCTCTGATTGCTAGTATATCCCAGTTTGGTTAGGGAGGAGATCCATTCTACCTGATAAGAGTAAATATTTATTAGTATTTTGTACATCACTTGGATATTAGTATAATTTAATTATATAGGATCACTTGACCAAGAGTGATCAGGGAAACAGTATGGTGTGTGTGTGTTTATTATAAAAATCCCCTTTGATAAACAAACTGTATAATTTAATTAAACTAAACACCAATACACTAAAACAATATAGATATATGTATCAATGTCTTCATTCATAACAATGCTCAAAAGTACATCATTTTGATACAAAGGTTGTGGCGACGAATCCTCTACAGAGTAAGACTGAAGTTTATACCTGCCACCATCCAACAATACAGATGTATTAACACACATAAACATTGTGGGTAGATAGGTACAAGGCAACATAAGCCGCTTGTTATCACTGGCAATCCCATAAAACATCCACCGCACACTCAATTGTTAGTAGAACATTAGTTATTTAGGGTAATGTACAACATTTTTGGCTTTTCGGGCAAGAAATGGTCTAGTCATATACAAGGTTATGCCATTTGTATCGTGAATAACTACCAAGGGGTTTGGTTCCTGTTTGTTACGTTCTAAAAATGTTTTCTCATTGGTAATTGCCATCCTGACAGGATCAGTACACACACGCATTCTAGTAATACTTTTGTAATTGCATTCCATGTCCTTACCTTGAACCTGAAATACATATCTATTTATGAGATATTGGCAACAAATGGAAAGTGTAACATAGTTAAAAAAATTAGTCCCACTTACCATACCATAATGAGTATGTCAACCCTATTTGAGTTTTGGGTGAGAAGCCTACTTTTTTTTATGTGTGTTAAACAATTAGTTATAATACCTATCACAATGACATGGTAAAAGATTTTTCTTTTTTATGAGATTTAAAGAAATCCTTGATAAAGAGACATGTAATTAGTATGCAAAAAAAAGACCAGAATTCATAAGTCATCTACTGCCATATACATTTTAATATGAATCCACATACACCATCCACAAAATGCTACTATCATAACGACGCAATTTCAATAAAAGTTATTCAATTCCAGTAAAGTTATTGTCAAAACAAATCTTGTACCATGCCAAAAATCTGAAAATTTTGCCAGCATTTTGTTTGTTTCTTGAGTCTATTTCAAAAGAAACCGTATATCAACATTATGCCATCACGTATACTGTCCGATTTGAAAAGGACATATCTTTTTACTGACCCATCAAGTACCATTCAGTAGGTTCTTTATCTATCCCTAAGTATACCATGTTCGGAGTTTTAAAGGTACTTAAATTATGCCCGAGATAACATGCTATTTACGTTATCCACAATAATTGTGTTATGCTCTCAAACCACATTATTTACCTAATCCTTAGAATAATGCAATACAACATTACAATTTTACAATGTGTTTGGGTTAGAAACAAAAGATAAGCATTTTTGTATGCTTTGAAAAAAAACCAGTATAACAAAGCAGAATGAGGCAAAAATAGCATCAATGTACCTAAGTTTACTTAACCATTGAATCTAAATAATCCCAGTAGGTATGACAACCTACCTGATTAGTTGACGACGTATGTTAATGCAAAGTAGGATGCAGTACAGCCTTTCGTTGCTAAATCAGCAGGGGTACTACGTCTTCCCGAGAGATAAGGATCTCAAGTAGACAAAAAACCTTGCGACTGCTGATGTATGTGAGTGTGAGTGAGTGTGTGTACTCTAGCTTATTGATTAGGAGTACTCTCGTTGCCACAGCCGACATACAAAGCGGCAGAGTTATATCCTACAGCAAAGGTAAGCTTGCGAGTGTGGTTAAGTATGAAAAATCCCCTCATAATTGAACCATACTTAGACAATTGTATTAGATAATATATTAAATTACAATATCTTAAAACAAGATGTCATAAATCATTTCATATACACCAATACAACATTGTGTATTTAATGGATAATACAATCATTTAGATCAACAATTCGATCTTTGATCACTACAATATAATATCTTAATGTTGTATCTTATGTGCCCATGCTTTGGGATGAGCTTCCACTACATCTACATGTAGAAGGATCCAGCTGGTACATTGAACGATCTTCCGTTACTGCTGCAGTTTTCGTTGTAATCCCAAGGAAAGAATCTCTTACCTGTCACCATCCAAGAAACACAAGCCCGTCAGAACTGGCATTACTTGGAAAGACAGGTGTCAACGGCTCCCTCCCCTTGTTATTGGTGTCAAAAATTACAGCAAAAACTAACAACATAACATAAATCGAATATTATGTTAAAAAGATTGAGCAATTTATTTCCGATACTGTTTTACATCTTTTAATTCTAGGAAAAATTGGACAGCATCTCCTTTGTAAATTGGATCAGTTTTCAAAATGTCCAGTCTAATGCCATCTCCTCTGAGACCCCCACTTGAGGATTAAGGCTCTTTTAACCATCATTGGATTAATTTCAAAGCAATTTACAACCCTTTGTTTCAAAAATTATGCATTTATTCATCGAGAAAGGATAGCATGAAACAACCCTGTGAATTCACCACTATATACGTACCTTTACCAAAAGTGAGCTCCTGCACAAAAGTACAATTTAAGAAAATTGGTTTTTACTAGTATCTGCAGTAAGTCGTATTGCATCCTTCTTTAACCATGTTTACAACTATGCATCTGTTCTTACTAGCCTTGAACACAAGATAAGTTAGTTCCAAGCTAATAAAGCTGGGTAAGGTAGCCTTGAAATGATTCCCTGCTTCTGGTATTAAAGATCTCTAAAAAGAAAAAATTGGGCAGCATCTCCTTTCTAAAACAGACAATATTTCAAGTTTCCAATCAATGCCATCTCTGCTGAGACCCTCACATGAGGTTTAAGGCTCTAGCAACCAATACATATGTGTTATTTTCTAGTCAAAAAAATCCAGCATGCCAAACTTGGTCATGCCAAATTCTGAAGTCTACAAACAATTCTCTTTATGATGCAGTAAACTAGCCATGTATGTTCAATCATCAGTTAGACCAGTCTTGAAGAGTCAACAAAGCCCAATGGTCATACCTATTATGCTAATGCTAATCATTCCACTTCCATACATTTATTATTACTATTGTCAAGTCCCAAGAGCAAGTAAATATCTCTGACCACTATATACTTACCTTCATCAAGAGTGTGTTCCTGCATAAAAAGATAGAAGTAAACGAGCTTTATGTCCAAGACACGTTTATGTAAAATTATTGTTGCTGGAATTTCAATCAGCAATAGGGTAGCACTTAACATTAACCCAAATCTCTCCATCTTGAGTCCTATATATATCACTATTGAAGTCCCAGAATATTGGAGTTTTATCTATGCGATACCACCGATTCTCAATTCGAAACTACATCCAGCCAAAGTGTACCGTCTAAAAGTTAGAACCACTGAATAATCATATCAAAAGTATGAGATATACACTAGGTATATATCGTATGGTTAGTATGTTTCGGCATTTTTCTACTCTGTTTTACGACTTACATACGATTCTGGATGCCATTACTTAAAGTATTGTATGTAGGTCATAGCATGTATAAAAACCAAGTAGTGACATCAAAGCAGACATCATAAAAATGTCCTATGCAAGCATGAATGAATATAGATCCAATTAATCAGTTAAAAACCATTTACCGCAAAAGGTTTACTAATATCAGTATCCATTATAAATTGCATGTAAATTAGCCATGAAACCCAATCTTAAGCGCAGCTTTTAAGCTCAAATTTAACCAAAGTTTGACTGAGTAGGTGCAACGGCACCTACCTGTACCGTTTTCGTCAATAGAACAGTCGATTGTATTGTCCCGAGTAGTCCATGGAGTTACTGATAGTTGTTGAGTTGCAGATGCCAGTGATCACTAATGCAGGTATGGATACTCCATAGAATAGAAGACTAAGAATGATATGTCCAGCATGCCTAGTATGAGGCTCGTTTCCCAAGCTAGATTCAGAAAGTGTGTGTGTGTGTGCGTGTCCATGATAAGGTCCGAGTGTGAGAGTGTGTGTGTGTGTGTGTGTGTGTGTGTGTGTGTAGCGCCCTGTGATAGCCACGCAGAAGAAGCGAACGATGGAGCATAAGCATACCTGTATACAGAGAGCCTCCCAATGAGCAATAACCGTGAGTGATTCAGATGGAGATAAGGTGTGTGGGGAGAGAGAGATCCTTTGTTGTGCGTGTGTGTGCATGCGTGTATACGGACGCTCGCTCACACGATAGAACGAGACCCATAAGGGTTTGTGAGTATGCAAAGAAATCCAACGAGTTCATATAAATGAACCTTGATACAAAAAATAGAGGGTCCATTATGAAGCACCCACCTTTGTTGACTGGGGATAAGGATTGCCTGGGGATGGCTTGATACTTATCTGCGCAAGATAACGTGTGTGAGGTAGCGATCTTCCAGTGCATGTGAGTAGAGGGGAGGCTTTTGAGAGCAAGCTCCAAATAAAGGGAGAAGTACCCGTCAGATGCAAACCGACAATAGACAAGGGAATGTTCATGCATGTGTTCCACCGCCTTTAAAAGCTCCTACACCACCCACATGAGATTAGGTGTGAAGAGGGTCACTGAAAATCCATTTAAAGCATGTATGCCAACCATGGCAAGGAGTGAGCAAATTATATTTACCTATTGTTATCCACCCACCAGAAAGCTAGGTAGGTGAAGCTAGATTGATGAACCGTACCAAGGTGAGGGAGGTCAACCAAGGATGCCTTCATACAAAGATCAACCAGGGATGCCTTCCCGCAGTATTCTTGATGAGGTGGATTCAAAACCTTAGCCAAAAGATTAACAATGTATCAGTGGATATGTAGATCCAATGGTTTTATTATGATCCTAAAACACACACATTATTATTAACTAGGTAGTGACTCGAGCAGGGCCGAAATAGAGAATAGTATCTATATTTAATAAGCAAGGTGTGTGTGGGTGTGGTAGAGATTTGGTACCATGAGCAATAACATGTGGTCTTCTCTTGAGACTCGGTGAAACTTTTCTAGAGAATAGCAGCTCTAGGTTGGCACACCAGAAAGGGAAGCTGTCAGCTAAGGGTCAACCAAAAACATGCCAGCTAGATAAGTGTGTGTGTGTGTGTGTGTGGGAGAGTATACCTCCCAAGCTAGTCCCCCTCCCTTCTTTGGTCGACCCCCTCTTCTAGCACAAGCCTGCACCTGATTCGACCTCCTCAAGCCTGCTGGCCAATTACATGATTAGTGCATATAAGAAGAAGATACTAGAAAGGTTTGCAATGCAAAAGGTTTCTACATCTTTGGTTGGTCACTTTAAACTAACCAAGGTTATGTGTCCAAAGACACAAGAGGAGATGGCCTATATGTCTAAAGTGTCATATGCTACAGTGGTAGGTTCTCTTATGTATGCTATGGTCTAGACAAGGCCAGACATTGCACATGCAGTGGGAGTTGTAAGTAGGTTCATGGACAACCCATGGAAAGAGCACTGGCAAGCTGTGAAGTGGATACTTAGGTATTTGAAAGGGACAACAATAAATGCTTTGTATTTTGGAAGAACTGATATTTTTCTTCAAGGGTATGCTGATGCAGATATGGCAGGTGACAAAGATACTCAAAGGAGCACTACTTAGCTATGTCTTCACAATTGGAGGCACAGCAGTAAGTTGGGCTTCAAAACTGTAGAAACTGGTCTCACTTTCTACCACAAAATCAGAGTATGTAGCAATGACAGAGGCAAGCAAAGAAATTTTGTGGCTTCACAGATTCTTAGAAGAGCTTGGATTCAAACAAGACAATTGTGTCTTGTACAGTGGTAGCCAAAGAGCTATCCATCTTGCAAAGAACTCGGTCTTTCATTCAATGACAAAGCACACTGAGGTGAGATATCACTTCATACGCACTCTTTTGGAAGAGGGATAGCTAAAGCTAGGAAAGGTGCATACAAGTGAAAATATCTTGTAGACATGTTTACAAAGGTGGTCAACAAGGAGAAGTTGATCTTTTGCTCATCTTCAATTGGCATTCGAGGATAAGAAGTTAGGATGGAAAGCAGTCATAGGTTTGGTTTGGAGATCGGTCTCCAAGTGGGATATTGCTAAGTATGGAGTCTGATTTACCCCTTGTAACTTTCTGTATTAAAAACTCACATTTGTAAGGCCCCCGTTATGAGGAGAAGCCATCGTGCATGAAGAAAAATCACTTGCCAAAAACCAAAATTTTCACGGCCAGTCTCGAGCAAAGCTCCAAACTGACTTCGCCGAAATATTATGGCCGGACGGCGGTCGGAAAGTGGTCAAAAAACGGCCATTCGGTTGGCCGGTTGGCCAGTGGGCTGGTAGTCAATGGCCGGGGTCGGTGGCCAATTTCAAAAGCGGACTTGTCTTCTCAAGGGCGGCCACACATGGGCGGATTGGAGGGTCCAATTTGGACTTATCAACACAAGGGCGGCTACACACGATTGCCTCTCATGAGAGAGGGAAGCCCTTTTGGCCTATAAAAGGAGGCCTCTTTTGCACAAGAAAACGGCTTGTGAAGCATTGTGGTGCATTGTGAAGTTGATGTGAGGTGATGAGAGTGAAGCAAGGGGGGATCTCCAAAAGGTATAATCCCATTGTAACTTACTTCTTGTTTGAAGTACTAAAGCCATTGAGTGGTTGCTTTCCCGTGGACATAGCCCACATTGGATGAACCACGTACATCGTGTGCTCTCTCTCTCTCTCTCTCTCTCTCTCTCTCTCTCTCTCGTGTGTGAAAATTATCTCTCTCCATTAAGTAATCTACTCAATCATCTACTTAGCTACGTCATATTTCCTAGCAAAAGGGACGGCTTTGACATGGTTCCAACCACTGAACAAAGATGATTTTCCAAACATGGTACAACTCCTATAAGAATTCACAGAGGAGTGCTCCAAAAGGGAGATCAAGCACAACACGGTATCACACATCTATGTTTTCAGACAAAAAGTGAACTAGAAAGTGAAGGAATCTTTGCTTCCCTTCAAACAGTACATAGGGAGATGTCCTGTGAGATAGCTACCGCAAGATGAGAATATCAATTTTCTTCATAGAGGGATTGAGAAATGAGACTCTCAAGAAGGACTTGCATTTAAAAGCATGCACAATGTTTGATCAAGTAACTATAGAAGCTCTATATCTAGGTGACAATTGTACGGCCTACGGAGAGGTGATTGAAGATATAAACAATGCGACTAGTAGCACCTCTTCCCCAAAGAGCAAATTTGCAACAAAGTGAGATGTTCAACCTTCTAGGGAGCCAAGCATTGATCAAGTGGTCAAGGCGGTGATTAGAAGAATAAACCAGGGCTACAAATTGAACCCAAATTTATGACAATCTCAAATGAGAAGGTGTGATACTTGTGGAGGGGATCGTCCCACCCCATGGTGTAACACTCAACTTGAACCGTAACGTATGCTAGGGCAACAATTGCCTCTTATGAATGATGGTAGAGTATTAGTCAACTATACTCAACCAGCATATGTGCCACAACCAATGAAAAATCTTACTCCATGAACAAAAACACCTTAATGTTCATAGCCAATCAAGAGTATGATTCAAAGACCATTCTTACTAGGCAAGAATATCCATTTGTGGTACCACGAGCTAAGCAACAGCCAGGGTCATGCTATGAGTGTGGAGGCAACCATTGGCCAAGAGATTGTCCTCATCAGGCAAAGAATGTAGGGATCTGAAGATACTGTCTCGAATGTGGTCTTACGCACTTGATTCTTAATTGTCCAAAACACCCAAACAACAAGGGGAAGAAAAAATTAATGTTGTACGAGTAATGCCTTCTTCAAGAAAATCCAAGGTAGAACCCACAATTTCTATCAAGGTGATGACTCGAGCTCAAGCACAAGAAGCTCCAATAGTGCACTCAGCCTATTCAGATGAAAGTTGAGAGCATATTAGTGAGGACGGGAAGAAAATTGTGGAAAGATAAAAAAGACAAAATGAAAGCAAAAAGGTTGAAAGAGAAAACAGCTCTAGAAACCGAGCTGCAACAAGCCAAAGAGATGTTGAAACAAAAAAAGGAGAACAAGGAACGAGAGGAAAAAGAAAAATCTCCAAAATTTTATCAGGAGGTTCAGTCTTGGTTGAAAAGTTAATGAGCAATTAGATGCCATGTTGCAAGCTTACAAAGCTAGACTGAAACGCATTCAGACATTAGAACAAAGATTGTCGATGTATCTACATCCAGAAGTTGAAACCAAACGAATGCAAATGTGCAAACAGCTCATAGAGACAACTCAAGCTCTAATGTAGCCAAAAATATTAAATGTTCTCAACAAGTAGTGCATGTACCTAAAAAGGAGGACGAGAGCGTGCATAAAGAAAAAAAAAGAGCAAACCAACTAAATCAAGGAATGCAAATCCATTTGATACGAGGGTAGTGGCAAACACTACGGATGAGGTGAAGTCTCATGAGATGCAATTAGTACCTAAAGTGGACAAGCCATGGCCACAATCCTTTTGGGAAACAAAATGAATGGATGGTAGTGCCATGTTACAGTCAGGTCCTATCCTTGAGATCAACATGGATTACAAGTTCTATCTTGGAGATATACGATCTTTATACGGGGACACCGAGTTTATAGCATTTGAAGAAAGAAAACCACACTCTTTACAGACTTTTCCATCCTTCAAGAAGAACATGAAACGAAATGGAGGTTAGAGTGATACCATCCTAGTGGAAAGCCACACCAAAAATGATGGGTTCTAAAAGCTTGCATGAATTGATATCTTCTCATCTAGAATGCAAGACTACTCTCAGAGTTGCTAAGGATTAAACCGCATCTATGGGGCTAAATGGGAAAAAATTGAAAAGAATGGGAGTGAGAATTCCTCATCAAGACATCCCCTTAGATAACAACATGGGATAAAACACACTTCGAGAGACCAAAAACAAAGCCTATAGCAGTGAATAAGGTAGGTGACTATTGTGAAGGTGAAGAAGAGAACACCACTTTACCACTAGAGTACAAAGGGGTAAAAATAGCAGTCATACTTGATAGTGAGGCTAGAATAGTCATTGTTATAAAGGGAATCTTGGAGAAATGGGGAAGACCAGCTATGAGCAAAATGTGCATGAAGTTGAAACTAGCATACATAGATGTGGAGAGACCCCTAAGGATGCTGGAAAGAATTATTGTATCCTCTTGCGGAATAGAGTATGAGCACACTTTTGCTATAGTTGACTTTTGAAAAGGCAACAAATTTGAGGTTATTTGGCCATTCATGCATCAGCTCAAAATGGTTCAAAGATTGGGGTTATGACCACCTCTACTTGTGACATAAGGGTGTCACAACAAGGGTCAGCACAAAGGACCATAGTTACATAGATGTAAATCAAAGCCTAGTACAAGACTTCGATGTAACTACAAATTCTAGAACATAATTGCCTACTTGGATGATGAAGCCATCACATGTTTGGATGTGTAAAGTGTCAGAATGTGGAAGCTTGAGAAAGGAAGATTGTATCTTAGAGCAATTGATAGAAGATGAGTACTATGGAAAGGAGCCATTTTTGGAGGAGTTATTTGAACCCTTGGATGGGAGAAGATATTGGCGACTCTAGATGTGTACATAAATGAAATAACTCTTACGACATTTTGCAATGAGAATAGCTATGACATAGCTCCCTGTTTTACAATAAAGGTATTGAAAGAAGCTAATGAAAATTCTGAGTGTGAAAGCAAAAAACGTGAGGCAAGCAGGTATGTCATGGATCGCCATGCAAAAGAACAAACAAAGGAAGAAGCGTGACTACGAGAATATGTCATTATTGGCATACCTAAAGATTTGACAATAGTTGTTTCAAAGAAATTGACTCCTGAAAAAACACAATTGAAATCAAATGAAGAAGCAATGGTTCCAAGTTTCACATTAAATGCTCAAGATCAGTAGAAGAACAAGAATCAGGCAGAAGATCGATTATCTTCTACAATGATCATATTCAGCATATGTGGAGAAACAGGACTTAGAATCACATGTTTAGCTATGATCGATTCTTATACAACAAAGTATGTAATGACTTATAGCATGTGGACAATGATGTGAAAGCGATCAATCACAGAGCTAGAAGAGACAATGTACATAAGTTCCAAAATGCCAATTCCTAGCTTTGATGTGATAGAAGTCGTTCTCAAGTTAAGTATTGGAGAGTTCAAGGGCACTTTCTACATAATCGACTCCCATCACATCAAAGAGAGATTGGTCTTGACTAAAACCTGGACAAACGTCTTCCTTCGACAACAACAAAAAGCTTCAACAACAACACCATCAAAAGCCTCAGAATCTATGCAAAGAAGAAGCATCCAACCATCACGGAAAAAAAATAAATCTAAGGTAAACGCCGAAGTAGATCAACCTCGCAAGTTTGATTTACCTTCAACAAATCTCCATCAAACTTCCCATGAAGCCTCTACATCAAAATCCACACCATCGACAATGTAATGGAAACCTAAGAAAAAGGTCTATCAACCAAAGTTTCCATCACAAAAAAGCCTCCAAAAGAAGCCGAAGAGAGTCAACCAAGCGTTGGTATCCAAAGATCACATCAAAGTCAAAGATCCGATTTTCATACATAAAGCACAAGTTCAACCTCAACAACAAAAGGTAATGGGGTGGATAGCATCAAATGTGTCAATCCTTGCTCAAGGCTACTTCCAAGGAAACACCAATGTTTGGGCCAAAAATCCTAAAGTAATAGCGTGAACCTACTTACCTCAAGCACAGAGTTCTACAAAGAGAAAGCCGAGCTATCAATGGAAGACAGCCACCTCAACATGGAGAAAGAACAACCACAAGAGGTAGAAGCAAAGAGCAAAGAAACAATCAATGTAGCAAGTATGGATACCAAAGTCAAACTTCAACCAAGCTACCCAACACAGACAGGTGCAGCAGCGGATGATCCCAATCTGGCTACTCAAAGCACAAGGATTTAATGAATGTAACTCTCAAATTTGGTTACCAAAGATAGTAGCTTGACCTAGTATAACCAAGATCGATCATGTAGCACAAGGCTCCACCCAACAACAAGCATTTGTAGCAACTAGCAGAGTGAGATATGAGTAGAGAAACTTCTACATCAAAAACACTTCTTAGAAACGTGGAAGCTATTGCAACATCCTTTGATATCACATGTGCTACATCTATTTATTGAAGCACCGATCAACTCCATCTTTTACACCATATGCTTTTGTTTGATAAATTTTTCATATGCATATAGAGTGTCCCATAATTGGCACTTGCATTATGCACTCTTTCTTTGTTTCTCCCAGGCACTCACCTTGCATGACAGGTACTTAAACTCTAGCTGCTTAACTCCAATAAAAGTGTATACCAAAGGCACTTTTTTCCCATCGGGTTTTTTTTTCATTTGGTCATCCAGGTTTCATACCCTATTCTAGAAACTCTCAACACTATCTTCTTATATATATTCCTTCTACATAATCAATAAGGAAATGGCTACCCATCATAATCATCAACGAATCAGAGAACAACTGTAGGTCTCCACTACTTGTCAAGTGTAAGTCTTACCAACAAAAACGCTTCATCAACCAATGGCCAATTGGCGAATAACATACAAAGACAACAGACAAACAATGACAACTTTAGCAAGAGAGCTATTAACAAAAAACATAAGGAGCTCAACAGTACTTAAGTTAGTGAAGTATTGTAGGATACCAAGAGCAGGTCCATCATCAAGTCAATGACAACGGCAAACACATCAAACACCATCTTCATGGCCAAAAGTGACAGCAAATAGAAAAATGAGCAACAAGATGCAAAGTTGTCTTGACATTTGACGTCCTACACACACATCAACTAGAACACAATATATATGAATCACTCAAGGAAGGGGGAAGCGACATCAACAACAAAGTACTTTCAAAGCTAAAGACCAGTGTTGAGGACATAACTGCAGAAAACCCTAACAACACAATTTCACAAAGTCGTATCAAGGGAGGACACGAGCTAGGAAGGGGGGAATGTTGGCAGATTGGCTAAACGGGCCCACTTGGCCAAACACTAGCCGAACACCACTTGTACTTTGTTATTTTTTCAAGCTAGTGTAAAAGAGAACACATACAAGATGGTTGTTTGTCAGATGTAAAAAATTTTGTAGAATACACAAAATTCTTCAAAGGAGGGTCAAAAGTCCAACCGAAAGTCAGTCCATTTAACCTGTATGTACTGCCAAACCCTTGTTGAAAATCATAGTGTATTAAACATTTTGGTGTAAATAGATCAACAATGTGATTCGTAAAATGGCAATAAACAATTCGCTTCTTTAGATAATCTTCTTTGCACAGAAACATCTTTCCAGAAGTAGTTCGATTGATCTAAAAGAGCAATATAATCAAGAGTTAAACATTTTCTTGATAGGGAGATTCTTTCCTCTTCCTTTGACATAGCTTCTAGCTTTATTACGTCCTTCAGAGTACCCAGGTGTAGAAGAGGGGGATAAAAAGGAGGTGATAGAGTGTGAAGCGAAACTAGTTAGCAGAGGTCTTTTAAGGGTGGGAGACTCCTTTGCATCAAGTGAAGGTTTGAGAAGGGATAAAATATGTTTGATCCCTTTAGAAGCACTAAGATTTGAAAGTAAATGACTAGGTGCATCTAATTTCAACTCCTTTAGAGCCTCATACATGAAATTCCTGAAGTGAAGATATGCAATTTGGGCTCGCACAACTTCCTTAGCTTGATCACCAAGCCATGAACAAATCATAGGTAGAAAATGCTCCTCTGTGTGTGATGGGAAGAGGTCCTTCATTTCCTTAAATGGCAATTTGCCTAGGAGGGAGGAAAGGAAAACATTTAGAGAATTTCGAAACCATATCAAGTAGAGATGTTTCACTTGACAAGCTGAGTCCTTGTTGAAAGCATTTAACTGCTTCCAAAGCCGCGTCATCCCTATAGAAAAGGCCTTTTGGAGCCTTAGCAGGATCAAACAATTTAGTGGTAGCAAAACAAGAAGTAAGGCCACAAAGTTTCCTGATAAAGTTGGATAGGTCGGCTCCCTTAGACGAGAACTGTAACAGATCCGATTTATGACTCATTTATTTGCATCTCTGAAATTCAAGCAAGACTAGTTGAAGCTATCTCCTTCTTAATAATTCGACTTTTCAACCCGACACGTAAGCTTTCGCTGCCCCACGTAGCGGATTTTCCAATGCGGTAAGCTGCCAAGGAGAACCTCGAGGCAATTGCGTGCGAACACCTCTGAATCGGCACTTACACCTACGGCAGACAACTCGCAATGCAGGAAGCAATGAAGAAGACCGGCGAGCAGCAGCCTTCGACGACGGTATGCAATCTGCCAAACATGCGTGATCTTTTAGGACAAGATAATCACATCTTGCATGCATAGAGTCATGAAACGTTTACATTGGGTGGACTCATGTCAAGTGCTGTGCAGCGAAGTGCGCGATTGCTAGAAGTTTGGATGAGTCTTCTTAGCTTTTTGAAGTCTTTCTTGAGCTCTGACTTGTTTGTAAACTTATCAAGATGAACGAGAAGGAGCTATGTTTTCTACGATTGATGGTGAGGTGAAGTCGTGACGTGAAATATAAATTTAAGTTGCAGCTTTAGCTTATAGATACCTTTTAGGCAGTTCATGACTCTATATGCAAATTGTAATCATCTTGTTTGAAAAAAGAGCCTCAATGTCAATAATCATTATAGTTGTTGCAATTATTGATAATTCAGATAAAAGGGCTTTTATAGATGTGTTTGGTGGGTATGGTGAAGGGAGTTCGAATGTGAAGTTTGGGATACCTTTGTTGATATAACATGATGTACAAAAAACTTGCTGGTAATTGAAAGGCCTGACTTTGTGAGAGGTTACCTGTTGTTGCTTCATTTAGGGCACTGGCATGTTCATTGTTTGTTTGTGATGACCGCTCATCTTACATGGCACAGAGACTTTTGGTTCCAATTGGTTATTGAGAAGGATTAGTGGATGGGCAACAATTTGTCTAGGGGACATCCACACTAAGGAGCACTAGCATGGCAAAGCTTTTTTTGGCATGCTTGGTGCCTCAAGGTTGCCTTGCCACTACTGAGTAGCAAGCTCTTCTCTTGTAGTTCTGTCTAGTGCTCGTTTTGGTCTAATCAAGGTTAATGATCCTGGTCCAGTGCTCGGCCAAGCAAGCCAACATGGCCTAAGTTGGTTGTCACAAATTGCTGACGTGTCAAGCTATTGAAGACCTGAACCAACCTGCAGATTGCGACCAAGGGGCCTAAACCCTAGAAGCTGCAGAGTTCCCACGAGGGCAATTTATACCAACTGATGGGACCCGGTCCAATGGGGCCCAAGTTCCTAAGGTTAATTATAAAATAAAGCAGGACCACACACACTAAAATCATTGTGTGGAGAATTGCTGACGTGGCAACAATTGTATGGTAGTCCCGGATTTCGCATTGATAAAACTTACAGACAAGTTCCACTTTCTGTGCTGCAGCCTGCCACGTGGCAACAATATGGATTTCCGCGTTTGGCATTGCAAGATGATGCCGTGGTAGTGTACGGAATTCTCTGCTGGCAGCTTTTGGGTCAGATGCTTTTGGACCAGACGCTTTTAGAAGTACCGCTTTTCATGTAAACTACTTTTGGGCATAGGGACTTTAAATATGTGCCATGGGCTCATTCTCTTGCACGCTTCTGCATAGAAGTGCAAAGGACGGAGTACGGGCGTTGTACGGAGTTGAAGCAATATAAAGAAATACCGAAAGGGGCACCAAGGTTTGGGGCCAGCGCTCTCTTGGGGTGGAACTTCATCACTCCGCGTCTCGTGTGTCATGCATCTCTTTTAGTTCCGTTGTTATTTGAAGTGCTTAAAGTTGTTCAGTCTGTTCTTTTCCGTTGGCACGTGCTGCCTCCTGTTACACTGGTCTATTGCACCCTCCCAATGCGGGGGTTCTTCGAAGGCATAAATGGTTTTCCAGTTTTGGAACCCTCTTGCATAAATGGTTTGTATACGCGTTTCGATAGATGTTATTACACTACGGTGGGCATGTGGCATGACAAGAAAGTAGGTCTAGGTTACGGGAATCCAATGAGCCATTTCCATTCCACGCATCGATCGGATTCCCGGGTGGCAGATGTGCGACAATTTCACCCAAACTGGAACCCCCTGACCTAATTTATCAATAAATCATTATTATGATTTATTTGTTGGGTCTGGTGGATAGTTTTCCCTAACTAAGCCTAAGGGAGTAATAACTCAAAAATCAGCCCTATAAAAGAGACCAAGCTGCCAGCATTTTCATCAGATTGGAGTAGCGCCAGAATTTTGCCAATGTTTTTGCGAACAGATCAGCCTCAGCGTTTTTGCAGCCCATCAGCCAGCGTTTTCAGATTCCCACCCTAGCGTTTGCAGTCTGTAGCAGATCAGCTAGCGTTTATCGTCAGAACACGGCTCGGATCTGCTCTCGTAGTTTCCATGACGTGGTCCGGTACTTCGGCAGCCATTGAGCCGCCCATCGGCCATTCCCTCGCTTTCATCAAGTGCTCACATTGCTGTCCCTCATCGCTGTCATCGAGATCTACGTTTTCAGCCCTGCTTTACGCGACAGATCTGTTGTGTGTTTCGTCACAGATTTGGGTTTTCGCAGCCAGTTTTCAGCCCTTCATTCCTCTCAATCGGGAGCGCAAATCAGCCCTAGATCTACCCTTGGTGGCCATCCGCAATCTCACATCGAGAAGGATCCAAAGGAGCATCAAATTTGCCCCGGAGGTGCCTCGTCTTGAGGAGTTACCACATCGAAAGTCATCATTCGAGTTAGTAGAGTCTGCACTTGAGGTATTGCATTGTGTGTACATTCCATTTACGCAATCTAAAGCAAATACCATATCGGCAACGGTGTGGGGGGCCCTTGAGAGGGTTGGTTGGGATCCCATCGAGTGTCGCTCTCTTCGTCTCTCTCTTTCTCTCTCCTTGCATTCTCTCATTCCCTCTCTTCGGGAAAACTAAAAGGAACCATCATTCAAGCAAATAGGAATCACTAAGCAAGGAAAGAAAGAAAGGATTTTGTGAAAGTGTAAAACTAGATCTTCACTATTTCAATTCTGTTGCACTTGACATTAGTATCAGATCTTCGAAGATTTTGCACTAATCCGCTAATCCCTAAAAAGTTTATTCTCTCTCATGTTTTTGGTTGTGTTGGTAGCCCTTTGGTGTATACTCCTCCCACTCTTGGAACGGTAGGCCTACCATTGTGTGTAGATTCGTAGCGTCGGAAAATAGCAACCAATTGTATACCGTGTGTTGCATGTGGGGTGTGCTGACGAGGGGGTAGATAAGTCTCCCAAAAATTAGTCTGCGACTATCCTTGAACCAAGAGGAGAAATTGTTGCATGGTCAGGGCTTGTAGCGGTATGGAGACCTCCGCCAATCAAGAACGCGAGCAAGTTCCACCTATGGATCCCCCATGAGCCCTCCCCTACCCCTCCCTTTTTGCCACCAAATCTCATGGATGCTATGATGCGCATGATGATGTGGCATGACGAAGCTCGACGACAACAGCGTTTGGAAGCGGAGGAGGCACGTTGTGTCGAGCGTACGGAAGCGGCGGAGTGAGAGGAACGTCGATTGGCGGATAAAGCTGAAGCTCGTAGACAGGAGTGCGAGATAGATGTTGAGGCTCATCAACGGGAGCGTGCGGAAGCGGCGGAACGGTGAGGAACGTCGCTTGGTGGCCGACGTCGAGGCATGTAGGCAAGAAAGGGCAACCATGCATGATGTCGTTACCACCGTGGTGGTGCAATCCGATTCTTTAGAGCTTGATTATGAAAAGCTTGCCATGACCATTGCGGAGGTGACAATTGCTACACAGACAATCAATGAACCAATTCTTGAGAAGATCACGTTCAATAAGTATGACAATAAGATGGACGCTATTGTCATTTATTCTTGGTTGCATCAATTTACATCTTATTTTGCGGTTGTTAAAAAGTCTGATAATAGCAAAGTTCTCTTGGCTTCCATGCATCTCACGGGTGATGCCATCACTTGGAAGGATTAGTGGATGGAGAAGCAGGAGGAAGCCCACAAGGCTGCCATTCCGAGTCTCTCCTCGTTTCCCCTCTCGAGCTTAGTTGGGAGGAGTTCGAGGAGGATCTCAAGGCTCGCTTCTTACCTCCACAATACTTGAAGCGATTGAAAGAGGATTTTTGGGCTTTATCTCAACAAGGTAAACTTGTGATGTCGTATGCTAACCGCGTGTCGTCGTTAGGTGGACAATTGCGGAAATTGGATGAGAAAAGGTGTCAGGTGTAGCGGAAGTGTTTATGGATTTAGCTCGGATCTAGTACTCTGCACAAACACAAGGGACACTTTACTTTACTTGAAAGAACTGAACTGAACTGAAGGAAAGAGAGAGATAAGAGAGCGAAAAGAGACGACACAGGGATGTCGGGTCCCAACCCTCAAGGGCCCCCTTGCTGTGCTAGCAAAGTAAGTACTTTCTTTATTCTTGCACAATGCTGATACGATGATGCTAAATGCTAAGAGGTACTGATGCTAAGGGTACTAATGGTGTGTACTGGCTACTGATGGGTCTATGGATGATGTCGACAACGAGGTACTACTGGGGTCTATCTCGATGACGATGACGACGACGACGCTGCCGGTCGGGTGCCTGCCTCCTTGTGTCCCTACTTCTTCTGCTTCTTGCTACTAACGCTAGACCTTACTTTATAGGTACTTGCAACTGGTTGAGCAAGCTCCCTTCAGCCCTCACGATTCTGAAAAATAAATAAGTTACTAATAAAATAAACAACTTATTAGAGATGGTTCACATGTTGTCACAAAACTGGGTTCACATGGTGAAAAATGCTCATGCTGTGCAAGAGAGGGTATGCAACTGTGACCAGCCTGTTAGAGGCTCACAAAGGTGTCAAGCTTAGTCCTAAGCTACTGGATCATGCTAGACTGTGGCAGAACATGTCCACGTAGCGCAAGTGAAGTGCGCACGTGACATCCCCCCTGTTGAAGGTGAGGCACAACTGTTGAACTTCTATCTGTACTTCTGATGCTGACTGGTTCTGATGCATGTGGATGCATAACCAATGAAGATTCCTCCATACGGGTGGGTACTACAGATGTAGATATGGTGCGACATAACACCTAGCATACGAGTTATCAGGTAGCCTTATTATTGTCGTAGAATAGAAGCCTTTGTGCTGACTCTGCCTTGCGAGCAAGTACGAGTGGGTGAAGATGAAAGGTAAGGGTGTAACAGACTTGGACACTCCAAGTCAAGAATCTACCACGACAGCACAAATAACCACTTCAAAACAGTTCACAGTTCACAATTGATTCGACACTGAAAGACTGGCGTCCCTTTCGGTATTTCTTTTTGTATTAATCTGAGTTCAAAGTACAAGAGTGCGGGTAGGCACTCACACTCAGACTCTGCGTCCAGATGCTCTGAGTTGTGAGTGGCCTACCCACTTATTTAAAGAGTACAAGGGTTGCCAAAAGCAGAGCCCCAAAAGCTGAAAATCAAAAGCTTAAGTAAAAGCTTTGAAAAATAAAGCAAAAGTTCTTTCTCTCTCTTTCTTTCAATAAAGCAAAGAGCCTTTTCTTCTCTCTCTCTCTTGCTTGAATGAAATAAAGCAAAGTGGCTTTCTCTCTCTCTTGCTTGAATGAAATAAAGCAAAGTGGCTTTCTCTCTTTTCCCATTGCGTGGAAAAGCAATGCCAAAAGCTGAAATGAAAAACAGTCCACGCAAAAGCAAAAGCAAAAGCAATGCCAAAAAATCACGCTGGTGTCCGTACTATAGGCCACGTGTCAGCCTGCCACGTCAACAAATCAAGGTTAGGGGTTAGAGTTAGGACAGAATTAGGATTTATGATTTTAGGGTTAGGGTTTTAGTAGAATTAGGGTTTCGGGCAGAATTAGGTTTTTTGATTTTAGGGTTAGGGTTTCAGCAGAATTAGGGTTTTGGGCAAAATTAGGGTTTTTGATTTTAGGGTTAGGGTTTTAGTAGAATTAGGGTTTCGGGCAGCCACGTCATCACTTTGTGACATACCCCCCTCTTGAAAGCATTGTAATCGCTCTCGATTACGCCTACAGAACAGACAGAAGCCATAAACTATCTTAGCAGACATTGACTGTTAGTATCTACGCACTAGGAACACACATCTAGCACATGTACCAATCGACAGTCATAGCACACGACATCACAGGACATCACTAGACATCACAGGACATCACTAGACATCACAGGACATCACATGAAAAATCAACATTAATTCGTATCTTAGACCATGGTTTATTGGCAATGTAGCTAGCAATTGCATCTAGATCCAGTCGGGACCTTATTGATGTCCGATTGACTAACCCCTATTGCAACCATGTCTATTTGAGATCAATTAAACCTAAATACTGCAGCCATTTCATGTATCAGTTCCTGCACTTACAAACAAGTTAAGAACAAATCAGTTTCATATTCCGGGATTCCATTTCATAAAGTCATCCAGCAGAATGCTGTCAGCTCTCAGTATCCTTGAACTCAAAGAGACATCAGTGACTCTAGTATTAAGAAATCGAGGTATCTGTTGACAAAGGAGCGGAGTAACTCCCTCTTGTGCAAACCCACTGCACCAAATCTCCGGCCAAGCTGAATTCTGGGTTCCATTTGGAGTAGACTATGCTAAACCAAAAGCTTCAAGGTAAAGATTCACATTCCGAGGAATATTTGCTAGGTCTTCCTCCTCAATTCGCTTCGCATCCAATGCGAAGTAGGTCTTGAATTTAACCAAGAACCGTCAGTTCGCTTTAACTTCTTACTTTCTTTCTGTGCCAATTTCTGTTCTGGAACAAGTATCTGCTCGTTTTCGTCCAATTCGAGTTGTTCATCGCCTTCAAAAGGCTTCAAGAGACTCACATTAAAAACATTGTGAATCCTCCAAGTATTCTGGCAGCTTCAGTCCAAAGGAGACATCTTTTATCTTTTTGGAAAATCTGGAAAGGTCCACACTATCTCATGCTAAGCTTTCAAAGAAGCTGCTCCTTTCTCTTTTTTTTCTTTCTCAGGCATGCCTTCCCATAAAGTAAGAGCACCAAATCATTCTCCTTCAATTTCAAATCGCGGCGATGGCGAACTTCTGCCTTTTTTATCTTTCTTGAAATTTCTGCAAAGCCTTCCGGACCAAGTCCCTCGTGAACTGGTCAGCTTCAAAGAAAAATCTTATGTTTCGCGCTAAGGAAGGGTAGAACCTTCGTAGCAAATACAAAAATCTCAAATGGCATCTTCCCCAGCAAAGAGTCAAACGTGTTTCTGTAGGCATATTCCATCAAAGGTAAAACCTTTCCCAAGTAATCTTCTGATCCAACCAAGAAGACTTCAACAAAGCCAGTACCACTCAATTTGCAATCTCTGATTGCCCGTCAGTCTGTGGGTGGAACGATGACGAGAACTACAACCACGTGCCTATGTTCTCCCAAATAGCCGTCCAAAACAAACTCGTGAACCTGGGGTCCTGTTGGAGACAATCGTCTCAAGCATGCCATGTAATCTGAAGACCTGGGCAATAAACAATCGTGCCCATGCTGTGTTCTTGGGAGATGAAATCCATTGGAATACTTTCCCAAGGCGGGTGGGTATGGGTAAAAAGACTATAACAATCCTTGTGCTTTATGCCTGTCAAACTTGACCTTCTAGCATACCAAGCAACTGCGCACAAACTCGTCCACATTCTTCTCGAGTCTCGGCCAAAAGACGTATCTCTCTACCCCTTTCAAGGTGGTAGCAATGCCGTGGTGACCCGTAAATTGCAGACTGTGGCATTCAGTTAGAACCTTTTCTCTCAACGGTTGCGTAACGCACAACATGGTTTTCCTCATCTAGTAGCCATTCCAAATGGAATAGTCCGCTACTGTCTCCCCTTCCTGTATTCAATTGAATACATGTGCAAGATCTGTTCTGTGGCGTACTGACCGACCATATCCTCGAAGTTCCTATGATGTATCGCGGAAATAGCCAGAACCAACGGCTTTCGGGACAAAGTATTTGCCACCAATTTCTTCTGTCCCTGCACATGGACAATCCGGAAGTAAATTGTGACAAGATGTTTGCCCACCGCATCTGCTTTTCCGATAGTTACTTCCATGACAAGAAGTAGCATAAACTCCCATTATCTGTGAAAAACCGTAAAATCGGCTCCGAGTAGGTAATGTCGCCACTGAATAAGAGCTTGGATAGCCACCAAAATCTCTCTCTCACATATTTGTACTGTCAATTTCGGCCTTGAAAACAATCGGCTTTCATAGGCAATGACATTGGCCTTTTTGCATTAAGACTGCATCCAGACTACGACCACAAGTATCACAATATACTTCAAACGACTTCTGCAAATCTGGCAAAGTCAAAAATTGGTCCTGTAGTCAAATTCTGTATCAATTCTTGAAAGGCAGTCACTACTGTGGGTCCCCACAAGAAAGGGACTCCTTTCTGTGTCAAGATATGCAAAGGGGAAGCAACCTCTACAAACTTTCGAATGAACCGCCTGTAGTACGAACACAGTCCCAAGAAGCTTCCAACTTCCTGGACATTCTTCAAATTGGGCCAATCACAGATAGTCTCTATCTTGGCCAGATCCATTTGCACTCCTGCTGCAAACTGGTCCTGTAGTCAAATTCTGTTTCAATTCCTAAAAGGCAGTCACTATTGTGGGTCCCCACGAGAAAGGGACTCCTTTGTGTGTCAAGATATGCAAAGGGGAAGCAACCTCTACAAACTTTCGAATGAACTGCCTGTAGTACGAACACAGTCCCAAGAAGCTTCCAACTTCCTGGACATTCTTCAAATTGGGCCAATCACGGATAGTCTCTATCTTGGCCAGATTCATTTGCACTCCTGCTGCTGAGACAAAGTGTCCCAAAAAGTGTATCTCTGGTAGGAGAAATTCACTTTTCTTTGCATTAATCACTAACTTGTGATCTCGTAATGCCTGAAAGACCTGAAGCAGATGATCTCTATGTTCTGCCTCATTCTTGGAGAAAAGAAAGATATCGTCAAAGAAAGTGCCAACAAATAGCCTGTACTCTCGAAAAATCCTGTCCATCCTGATGATATCCACTCTTCAAATCAAGCCTGCTAAAACACGAGGATCCCTGTAATCTGTCGAGTATATCATCGATCCTAGAAATCGGAAATGTGTTCTTAATGGTGATTTTGTTGAGAGCGCTATAATTGATGCACATTCTCCAAGATCCGTCTTTTTTTTTTTTTTCAAAACCAACAACATTGGAGTGCAATACGGTGAAATACTAGGCTGGACAAGACCCTTTTCCAAGAGGTCTTTCACTTGGTTCGTAATCTCTTCATTTTATGCTCGGCTCACACGGTAAGGTGGCCGGTTCGGTGGTGTGCTTCCAGGTATCAGATCAATGGTATGATCTTCAGGATGAGCAGGTCGTAACTCGCCTGGCAGGCCCTCTGAAAAGCAATCGGCATGAGTGTGGAGAAAATCTTGGCGTTCTTTTGTTCAAGTCAAAACATATTCGACCTTTATCCATCGTTCAGTTCTCTCCCCAAAAAAAATGAGTAAAGAAATTGAAGTTCATCAAGTACAATCTCTGAGTCCTTCATTTGTCAAAGTCGCTTTCTCGGCCCGGTAGTCAACCACGGCATTGTTCTTGTGGTACCAAGGGATTTTGAGTAGAACGCCACTCCGCGTGCCGTGAACACCCCTGTCATTGCAAACGAAGTTTGCCAATGCTCGGTGTAATGGCAACATCCCGTCCGGGTACCGCTCGAACTACCTCCACCTGTGGACTCAGCCTGTCGGGCGTAATTTTAAATCGAGCCGCCAATTCAAGAAGTTGGCCTTGGCTCCCTCAAAAGAGCTACCTGATCTTTCCCTTTGCCCGAAAAGCGGCAAAGTTATACTTCCATTCATTTGATTCGGTTCGGGTGCCACGCAATGTGGTACCAATTCTGCTTGTTATCTGCCTTTTCTGCCACGTCTCTCAGCTGCTTTAGAACTTTCTGGCCTTTCTTCATCCTGTTCATTCGGTGCCTTGTTAGGGCACTTCGCGGAGATATGTTCAGCTTCCCCGCATCCAAAGCACTTCCCCTCCCTGATGAAGCGAGCTCGCTCCTGAGGGGTAAGGTTGGGTCGTGCATCATTTTTTTTCTGGGTTGCTCTTCCTCTTTCTACTTTCATTTGTCGAAGTCTTTGCGGCTCTTTCTGTCATGATCTCATCGGTGGGGTAGGTCAAACTGCCAGAGTGAATGGCAAAACCCCGCTTTGCATGACTTATCAACTCCTGAATAGAAGCTAACTTCTTTTCCAAGCAGTGATCTCGGATCTTTGTAGGAAGACCCAAGGTAAACCGCTCAATCTGCTCCTTGACCGAGATCTTCTTAAATGAAGAGGCGGGTAGAAAAGAGCTCCAGAATCTCTCGCAATAAGTGTCCACTGTGTCCTTCTTGGTCGTCCGAAGATGGTTCCAAGCAGTTCGAATATCCCGTTCATACTCTCAAGTCAACCAAGAAGAAATAAAAAGCCTCTTGAATTTCAGCCATTTAACTGTGTAACAAACTGTTGACGTGTCAAAGCCTAAAGAATAGAGTCAACTTACAGAAGCCGGTTGAGGGGCCTAAACCCTAAGAAGAACAAGTAACAGAAGAAGTCCTACCAACTTATGGGGACCCCGTTCGATGGGGCCCCAAGGGACATAAAGGAAGAAAAATAAAGCAGCATCCGGACACACGCAAAAACTGATGATGTGGCAGATTTTCGAAAATTACGTTGGCATGATGACGTGGCAGGCTGTACGGATTTGCGCAGGTTGCTGACGTGGCAGGCTGTACGGATTTTCGTAAATTACGCTGGCAGCTTTTGGCATTGCTTTTTGGACCAGAAGCTTTTGAGTTTTGAAGGCTTTTCACTATAACTGCTTTTCAGGCCAAGGGCCTTTAAATATGAGTTTAGGGCTCATTCTCTGGCATCTTCCTGGAGAAGGTGCAGAGTTTGGAGTACCGGCTTGTACAGTGTTGATGCAATATAAAGAAATACTGAAAGGGGCGCCAAGGTTTGGGGCCAATACTCGCGTGTCGTCTCTTTCTTTCAGTACAGTTGTTATTGAAGTGCTAAACATATGCTCTTTTCTATCAGCACGTGGTACCCGTTTTGTGACAGTGGTATCAGAGCATCAGGCGTGTGCTTTTTTGAAAGCATACCGGTCCTACAAAAGAGCAGTATCAAAGTGTCAGGCGTGTGCTTTTCTGAAAGCATACCGGTCCTACAAAAGAGCAGACAGAGCTATTGAATTTTGATTTGAGGTATCTTTGCCCTCTAACCCGGACTTATCAGCCACTCCCACCCTTACTTCATCGCGCATCGGGCGCGCTCCCGTCTTCACCGCTTATGTCTTACAGGGCATAAGCCATTAAGATGACTTGCAAGAGAAGGATCCAAGATTTGTTTCGAGTCACTGTTTGTCTCAGAAGGAGAGCCATGCAGATGTTGATGTCTACAGTTACCAAGCCGCACACTTCCAAGGACTTGGCAAGCTTTCAAGAAAATTTTTGCCCGAAGTTATATGGTTTCTGATATCTTCCTTCGGAGTGCAACTTCTGGCAGAGTGGGGTATCTTGAAATGCTTGCCATGGAAACCCTAGCAGATTATATCTTGAAATTTCTCGACATCTCTCAGTAGATGTCTCTTCTCGAGTTGATAACCTTGGTGGTTCAGTGCGATTGCTATCTTGGGACTACCATCGCCGCCAAAGAAACACTGTCTGTCCAAGAGCTGATGGACCATGCTGTGCTCAGCTACGACCTTATGGAAGAAACCTAACCCTAATTTTTGGTGCAGGTTTCAAGATGGAAAGTCAGTCGACTTTTCGAGCTCGATTGATGTCGAGATTGCTTTTTATGCTTGAAATCTATTTGAGAACTCGTTTGGTGATCCTGTTTGGAATTTGTTTGAAATGTATGGTATCTGTTTTGAACCTGTTTTGGTGCCGATTTGAATTGTTCGACTCTGGTTTGATACTGGTTTCAATGATTGGTGATTTTAAATACTGTTTTGGTATTGTTTGAACCTCGGAACGACGTAGGTCGATGCCTGGGGAGTGTTTGGTTGTATGCTTGAACCTCCAAGCAACGCAGACTGCGGTCTGGGGAGCGTTTGGTTGTACAGTCCTCTGAGCTCATGGCCCGGACCTTTTTAGGCTATTTGCGGGGGGAGTGACGAGGTAGTCGTTTAGTAGCTTCATACCGCAGACTGTTTGTCTCGGGGGAGTGCTCAGTGGCGGCGTTTGTTGTGTCTTGTAACATGCATATGTGAGCATTTGTGTTGCATTGTGATATGCCAATTACGGAATATTCCTAATTGGATGAGATTTCTTGGGTATGTAATTTTAGTGCATCAAGACACCCGTGGAAGATCAGTACGGTCTCGGTGTGCTGGCTAATTTTACTACACCGGAATATCAAGAGTTTCGATCTGGACGAAAGGAGAAGCTAACTCCTTGATCAAAACAGCCGAGAGGAGAAGCTAACTCCTTGATAAAAAAAGAGCAGAAAGGAGAAGCTAACTCCGTAATAAAAAGAGCAAATTGATTGTCCCTCAGAATTTTTTTTTTGAGCTAACTTGAGTTGTTTTGCAGATATGCTGTAATTGCGGACGATTACTCTCTTTCAAGAAGGGGAGATGTAACAAATTGCTATCCGTGTCAAAGCCTAATAAATGGAGTCAACTTACAGAAGCCGGCCGAGGGGCCTAAACCCTAAGAAGAACAAGTAATAGAAGAAGAAGTCCTACCAACTTATGGAGACCCCGTTCGTTGGGGCCCCAAGGGACATAAAGGAAGAAAAATAAAGCAGCATCCGGACACACGCAAAAACTGATGACGTGGCAGAGTTCTGAAAATTACGCTGGCATGATGACGTGGCAATCTGTACGGATTTCCGCGTTTTGCGCTAGTTGATGACGTGGCAGGTTGTACGGATTTCCGTAAATTACGTTGGCAGCTTTTGGCATTGCTTTTTGGACCAGAAGCTTTTGAGTTTTGAAGGCTTTTCACTATAACTGCTTTTTAGGCCAAGGGTCTTTAAATATGAGGTTAGGGCTCATTCTTTGGCATGCTTCTTGGAGAAGGTGCAGAGTCTGGAGTATCGGCTTGTACAATGTTGATGCAATATAAAGAAATACAAAAAGGGGTGCCAAGTTTTGGGGCCAATACTCTCTGGGGTGGAATTCCGCCACTCTGTGTCGTTTCTCTCTTTCAGTTCAATTGTTATTGAAGTGCTAAAAGTTTGTTCTTTTCTATTGGCATGTGGTGCCCGTCTTGTGACAGTGGTGCTGTCTTTCTTAATAGAAGCGTGGACCACCAAGTTCGAGCATTTCCCTTAAAGTAAGAGGTAGCTCTCCGAATCTTAGAGTGCTTTGAGTAATGCCCTCCCGCGAAAGCGATGTCAAACTGCTGTACAAAAGACAAAGCCTTCGAAGCATCTCTATAACCAGAAAATGTGTCAAATTTAATTGACTGTCCACCTTCCTTAAACTCTTGGACTTTCTTGATTTTGTCTTCCAGAAAGTCAAACTGGTTGGCTTTGTAAAAATTCTTTTTCTTTGCATAAAAGTTGATGTCGTCAGAGTCTGAACTGTCTGTAGATGAGTTCTCTGTAGAACTGTCACTCACGGGGCGAGATTTTGGCTTCTTTTCCTTTTTCTTGCCCTTCCGAAGCATTGCTTCTTGCTTCGCTTTTTTGCCTTTTCTATCTTCTTCTCAAATCAGATGAGCTAGAAGAATTGTCAGAAGAAGAAGAAGAAGAACTGGGCACTCCTTCGAATCGAACACGCTTCTTCTGTTTCTTTGCCTTTTCAAAAGTCGTCTGATTTTCCAAATAACCCGGGAAGTCAGTGCCTTTCTTCTACTTTTTGCCGTGCTTTTTTGCTTTGTTCTGTGCGTCAAAAAGCTGAGCAATTCGTGCATCCACCACCTCTTTTAATTCCTTCTCTGTGTGCTTCTTGGGAACAGGAGGTTTCTTGAGAGCGGGTTTTGGGGGTGGTGTTGTGGTTTTCTGCCCCACTGCGTATGCACCTCCTCCAAAGAGGTCTTGCTCATATATTTTGCCATTTTCGGGTCCTTGGCAAAATTAAGGAACATCTTTGTTGCATCGCCGATCAACTGTCGGTGCTCCATCTCTTAACGCTCCGCCTGAGTAGGCTGAGGCGGGCCATACTCCTTGCTTGAATCTTCGTTGTTATCCCTTCTCGCATCTCCGGATGCAATGATTCTTGCCAGAAGCCATAGGTGCCGCGGAAAAAAAATTGGGATCGGATTTCCCGTAGAAGAGAAATCGGCCATGCTCTGATACCACTATAACAGACTTGGACACTCCAAGTCAAGAATCTACCACGACAGCACAAATAACCACTTCAAAATAGTTCACAGTTCACAATTGATTTGACACTGGCCCGGCGGAATTCCGTGCCTAGAGGTATTGGCCCGAAAGACTTGCGTCCCTTTCGGTATTTCTTTTTGTATTAATCTGAGTTCAAAGTACAAGAGTCCGGGTAGGCGCTCACACTCAGACTCTGCATCCAGATGCTCTGAGTTGTGAGTGGCCTACCCACTTATTTAAAGAGTACAAGGGTTGCCAAAAGCAGAGCCCCAAAAGCTGAAAATCAAAAGCTTAAGTAAAAGCTTTGAAAAATAAAGCAAAAGTTATTTCTCTCTCTTTCTTTTAATAAAGCAAAGAGCCTTTTCTTCTCTCTCTCTCTCTCTCTCTTGCTTAAATGAAATAAAGCAAAGAGGCTTTCTCTCTTTTCCCATTGCGTGGAAAAGCAATGCCAAAAGCTGAAATAAAAAACAGCCCACGCAAAAGCAAAAGCAAAAGCAATGCCAAAAATCTGCCCAGCTTTCCGTAAATCACGCTGGTGTCCGTACAGCAGGCCACGTGTCAGCTCGCCATGTCAGCAAATCAAGGTTAGGGTTAGGGTTAGGGCAGAATTAGGTTTTTTGATTTTAGGGTTAGGGTTTCAGCAAAATTAGGATTTCTGATTTTAGGGTTAGGGTTTTAGCAGAATTAGGGTTTCGGGCAGCCACGTCATCACTTTGTGACAAAGGGTGCTCGGAGGTAATTCGAAGGGTTTCTTGTCGACGGAAGTGGATGCACGCTACATGCGAATGCGAATGCAGAAGAGGTTAGGGATCCTGTGACCTGTCTCCAACTCCTTCCATGTCCGCATAAGAGGCAAGTAGATCCTGGTACTCAAGATTTGAATTGTTGTGTATTCGATGTTGATCTTCCTTCAAAGACATGGCAATGAAGATGGAGCTAATTGTGAGAGTGCGCGTATGTGGAAGCATGAGAGAGAGAGAGAGAGAGAGAGAGAGAGAGAGAGAGAGAGAGAGAGAGAGAGAGAGCAAACGCTAGTGTAGGGAAAGGGGGGGCGATGAGCCCCCCTGACTACCAGAGCATAAGACTTGTCAATACAACGTATGATCTATATCTGTGATGTGTACCCCCCCTGCCCCCAAATATATGAGTGTCCAAGTGGGCGGCCGGCCCCAAACTCGAGTAGCCGGACAAGGTACAACCTAGACTATGGGTGGCCAACCCGGCAACACTAGTTGTACAAGGAAGTGCCCTAGACCTGTGTGAAGCAGCAGAGTGGTGTAAAAATAACACCCGCTCTCAACACGTGATGTTGAACAAACCGCGTGAAACCGAAGGTGTGAGGCAAAGGATGAAGATGTCTGCTACGATGTTGAATGAAGGAAACTCCGTGAGTGTAGCAGCAGTCTGGGGTGTCCCAACCTTCAAGAGATCTCCATGGTAAAGTGCCATCACGAGCAGTGTAGCAAACTGCTGTACTCCGCCGACACAGGGTGAAAAGACTGTGGGAAGGTCCCGAACTGAGTGTGAAAACAACTGCTTGTCGTGAAAGAAGTGCCAATAGACCTGCAAGTGTCCTGCCCAAAAGGAGCTGGTGTGTGTAGTCAAAACTTCTGGAGAAAATGGGGAAGCCCAGGAACCGTCATGAGAATGACCGGAAGCCTGTCAATCTTGTAATCCAGTGTGGCCAAGTGGCTAAGCTGTGTAAAACTTTGGGAAGGCAAGATGTAGCTATCTGCACCGTAAACGTCCTCCGAAACAAGGAAAGCCAGACTAAGCAATCAGCACTGTAGAAGCTACCGTAAGCTGCAACAGTCATCGTGAGACCGCACGGATCACCACCGGATGGTGTCCTATTAATAGGTAGGGTAATCCAAGATGAGGGGAAAGCTAGACTCAACAGTCTGCGCTATGAAGGGCCTCTTAGAAGAGGTGTGGTGAGACCAAGCTGTCTGCACCGTAATCAGCCTGTATGAAGAAGGGAAGCCAAACTGAGCAGTCTGCACTGTGAAGATCCTCTGAGAAGAGAAAAGGCCAGACAAATCTGTCTGCGCCATCTTGCCTGTATCTCCTGCCTCCAATCCTCTGGTGTCAACCAAAACAGAATCCACACAACACCACCAAACCGCGTCTCGGTGTTGCTCTCAATGTGGACGAGTTGGGAGTGGCCTACTGCCTAGGTCCGGGGATAAGTCTGCTGGAAGGTTACCGAGGGTGAGTGTAAGCAACTCAGAAGGTAGCAATCCAAATGATTAGGAGTGTAGAAGAGCAACTGCACTACCATCCAAGCCAAAAGCTCCGGGTGACTCCGGATGATGTCCCATAATGATGCCTGATCTCCCGCATTGTGCAGGTAAACTCTCCAAGAGAGTCCAAAGTATTGAAGTCCCACTCCAGTCTGTAGATCCAAGCAATGAACCTGTCCAAGAAGAGATCCAAGATCCTCTTCGTAGATGCTCCTGTGTAAGCAAGTGATTTGATGTGTCGAGGTCAAGTGGTAACACCCAAGATGGTGGTGTTTTCTCTGGGAATGTTGGAATCCCATATGCCATGAGCATGGCCATATCTTGTGTGAACTCCTTTGAAGAGTGCATAGGTGTGTCCATAGCAAACCACAAGTCACCACCCCCTCTAGAGTGCACAACCCCCAAATGATGGCTGGAATGAACGGATCTTCCAAGGATTGTACGCCCGTTGATGCTCAAGTCTATGTCGAAGATACCGTGTACTGCAGCAGTCACCGAGAGACCGCATGGGCCAAAGAGCTACGTCGAGGAGCCAAAGCAGCGGTCATCTATGGCAACCCCACATCAAGAAACCGGGGTATTTCTGACAGGTTTAGTGAAGGTTTTGTCAAGGTCAATTCTGTGCTTTCCCAAGATCATCATTCCTCTACACACCCTCCCCATCGACCTATGGACATTGTCTCCGACCAACTGCATGATGCCTAGGTAACATTTTTTCTCAATCGGATAAAGAGAAGCCAAAACAAGGCGACTTCTTGTTGCCCTCCCAAGGTATGGTGGTCTTTTTGTTTACCAGTTCTCTTTGTTCGTAAGAGAACAAACTCATTTCAATTTTTTATGAATTTCAGGGCACTCAAGACAAGGATGGTCAAATTCCGGAAGCCGAGACCTCACATGGCCGTTCCTTTGGAGCGTCTACAGCAGGCACAACGAGTTTCCAAAGTGGACCCAACGAGTTGCTGCCACAAGGGTGGACTTCCAAGGAGCAATCCAAAAGAGGAACCGCTACAGATCATTGTTCCCGTCGAAGTCATTAAGCCAAAGCGTTTTCCAATGCTTCAATTTTAATTTGGCAATAAGAAGGAAGCAAAGCAACATTTCCTCAAATTCAAGGATCAAGGGACACATGAGCATCTTGGTTGGACGAGGAGTCGACTACCCAGATTTGCTAGACTCATACAAGGAGCCTATGCAGATCGGTATCTGTACCTCACCTTAAGCTGGAGGAAATGTCACGTGTACATGGCTCTATGTGCCACATAGACATGCTTCATTGACTTCTAGAGCCAGTTTTTCCCTTCTTCCTAGATCGGAGTTTCTAGAAGGCTAGGAGGATTAATATCGGCAATTTTGTGAGCCTGTTCGCAAGACGTGCATGTCCGAACAAATCCATCAGATTAGGTTTTCCAGTTTTAGAACCCTCGTGCATAAATGTTTTGTATACGCGTATTGATAGATGTTATTGCACTATGGTGGGCATCTGGCTTGACTATGTGCCAATATCTGTTCAGGAACAAGAATCTCATCTAATTCTTCCACTTCGGGCTGTTCCTCATCGAGCATATTCTCTGGCACATCACCAACAAAGGACCTTAGAAGGCTGACATGAAAAGCATTATGTATTTTCCAGCCTTTTGGTAGCTTCAACCTGTAAGATACATTTCTGATCTTTTTTGAAATTTGAAAAGAACCATAATATCGCATGAGCTTTGGAAACAAACGTTCCTTGCCTCTTCTTTTTATTAACCTGACCTTTTCAAAGCGCAAAAGTACCCAATCACCAAGTGAAAATACAAGTTCACGACGATGACGATCAACAGCTTTCTTTTGCTTAATCTGAGTCTTCTCAAGAGCAATATTTATCTTCCTGTATGCTTCATCCATATCTTGCACATACTTGTCTGCCTCAAATATCTTATCCTTGGTTTGCAAAATGGATGGGACTTTCTTCCCTCCTTCCACTATCTCAAATGATGCCTTGCCGGTTGACGTATGCACAGTGTTATTGTAAGCATATTCAACCAATGGGAGATGGTGTTACCAAGTTGCCTTGACACATAAACATTTGAGCAGATATAGGACAATAGAATTTGCCTCTTCTGATTGTCCATCAGTTTGTGGATGAAAGGAAGATGGGAAGTTTAGCGTAGTGCCCATGTTCTCAAACAATGCCTTCCAGAAAAGACTCATCATATGTGGATCATTGTCACTGACAATTGACGGAGGCATCCCGTGATACTTAAAGATATTGCTCATGAGTATCTTGACCATGTGTTCTGGCTTTATCTTCTTCCTAATAGGAATGAAATGGGCCTGCTTACTGTACCTACAAATGATAGTCCAAATCTCATCATTGCCTGTTTGCATTCTTTGGAAGATCAAAGATAAAGTCTATCGCTATGCTTTTCCATGGCCTATCAGGGATCGACAATGGCTGCAACAATTCCGATTGCTTTTGCTTGTCAAATTTGACTTTTTGGCATACTAAGCATGATGTTACAAATGTGTCAACATCTTGACGCAAAGCTGGCCAATAGAAGAATGCCTCAACCCCTTTCATTGTCACATCAATTCCACTATGCCCAACATATGGTGGAGCATGACTTTCCATCAAAACCTTTGGCCGCAACTGTTTAGTAACGCATAACTTTCCATGCATCATGAGAAAGTCATTCTTAAGCATATAGTGCTCATGATGTTGCTTATCATCAAGCTGATCGTAGATCCTTGCAAAATTTGAATCTTCAGTATATTGTGTCTTCATTTTGTCTAGTTCACAATGATACGGAATTGACACTATTGAAATTTGGGGCTTGCGTGACAACGCATTAGCCACCACGTTCTTTTCCCCTCGCACATGCACAATTTGAAAATGAAACATTGATAAGATGTTTGCCCATCACATGTGTTTCTCAAACAACTTTGTTGTGTGAGAAAGTATCGCAAGGTTTGATGATCTATTTGGACAACAAAATCAGCCCCTAGTAGATAACATTTCCAACTATTGAGAGCGTGAATTACTGCCAGCAATTCTTTCTCATAAACTTGCTAGTTCCTTTCGGTCTTTAAAAGACTTCTGCTCTCATATGCAACCACTCGGCCATTCTGCATTAGAAGTGCACCAAGACTGTGGCCACATGCATCACACTGCAATCACAAAAGGTTTCAAAAGATCTGGCAAAATGATTACCAGATCTGAAGTCAGCTTCTCTTTCAAATGTGTGAAGGCTAAAATTTCCATGGTTGTCCACTTGAAAGTAACTCCTTTCCTTTGCAGTGCATGGAGTGGAGAAGCAATCTCATCAAAATTTCGGATAAACCTCCTGTAATAGGAACATAAGTCTAGAAAGCTTCAAATGTCATGTACGGACTTCAAGTCAAGCCATGACCTAATTGCTTCCACTTTGGTGGGATCCATGCGTACCCCATCCTTTGAAACAATGTGCCCAAGGAACTGTATCTCTTCCAAAAAGAATTCACTCTTTTTTGCAGTAATGAGTAGCATGTTCTTGTGTAGGTCAAGTGATCCTATGCTTCTCTTCGGACTTTTGAGTAGACAATCATGTCATCAAAGAAGGTACCCAGGAAGTTTCTATGTGGTCTAAAAATTATGTCCATCATGCTATTAAACGTGGCAGGAGCATTTGTGAGACCAAATGGCATGACAAGAAACTCATAGAGACCAAATGATGTCTTGAACCCAGTCTTATGGACATCTTTAGGTACCCATTCTTTAGGTCTATCCTTGGTCTTATGGTACCCACTCTTTAGGTCTATCCTTGGTCTTAGGTACCCACTCTTTAGGTCTATCCTTGAAAACAATGACGCTCCCTCGAGACGATCAAGAATGTCATTTATCCTCGGTATGGGGAACCTGTTCTTGATGGTATTTTTATTCAAGGCGCGATAGTCAATGCACATGCGCTTTATCCATCCTTCTTCTGCACTAGGAGTATAGACGAACACAAAGGGGATGAACTGGGCTGAATCAACCCCTTCTCTAAAAGCTCGTTGACCTGACTCATAATCTCTTTCTGTTGGGCTGCATAACCTTGTACGGTGGTCTATTCGGTGGACTAGAACCTAGCACAAGATCTATGGTATGAGCCTCAGGTCTCTTAGGAGGTAACCCCCCTGGCAAAGAGTCCGAAAAACAATCATTGAAACCACTCAAAAAAGTTGACCTGTCTTTATCCAAGGTAGACAAATTAGATACAACTTCATATACTTCTTTTGCAAAGATCAAGTACGCAGAAAGATGATTCTTTATTATAGATGAAATAGCAGAAGTAGAACCAATTGGAACGGACTCGCCTTTAAGCTTTACATCAAGGACATGAGTCTTTCCTCTATGTACAAGGGTAATTTTTTGGTTGTAAGTATCCACCATAGTATGCAACTTGTAACGCCATGGGATACTTAATAACACATCACAGTCCTCAAGTGCCATAATATGAAACTCTTCAGCATCCACATAACTTTGAATGTGCAAACGAAGCTTCCCCAAAATGGGAGTAACAGGCTCTGAATGACCTGGGCATGCCAAACCTGTTGCACTTGTCATACCCATTTCCTTTGCACGAATACCTAGCTTTGATGCCAATTCTGGTGATATGAAATTTGCACAGGCTCCTGGATCAAAGAAAACTAGCACTGTTTAGTCTCTAACTTTGCCCCAAGCTTTGCATAGTTTTGTGGCATTTATGTTTGGCTGGTCACCAACCAAATCTTGGACAAGTCTTGCACTCGGCTTTGGCTTCTTTCCTTTATGCTCCAATTTGTCATCCTTATACTTCTTCTGTGGGCATTCATTAGCAAAATGTCCCTCCTCTTCACAAATGTAGCATTTCTTGGCCTCTCTTAGAGCTTTCCTTTCTTCAAAAGATTTACAAAAAAAATGCCTTTTCTGTCCTTGTCCTCGCCCAAAAGAAGATTTAGATTGCTTCTTGGATGTGTCAGCTTCATTAGTGGAAGGTTTCTTTGTGGGAGGTACAGAAGGCTTTGCTGTAGCATTGCCCTTAGCTAAAAACCGTTTACATTGTAAGCCATGCCGGTGCAAAAAATTGTTTGAATTGGACCCACGTTGGGGCTTGACTCTGATTCAACAATGCGGTCCACCATTGAAGCGCATTCCCTTTCAAGAAAGTGTCAACCTTGGGTATCTTCGAAGACTCATTCTAACACTCGCATCACCTGTTTTACCTGTCATATCTGCATTTTGGGCATATGAGTGCGAAAAACCAGCCATACCAAATTGTGTTCCAGGCACTCTAAATTGACCATAGGCACCCTGAAAACCTGGTCGGACACCCATGTTCATGTACGTATGATTACCCATGCCTGTTTGCATTGTCCCGAACACATTCCTTGGCATATAACCTGTGGAAGGTCCATCCATAGCTTGGAACACTGAACCACCTCCAAAATAACCAGGATACGTAGTAGGTAAGGGAACGGTCTGGCGCATAGCCTGTTCATTACTCCCTTGACCATTCACAAACAGTTCTTGTCCAGCTAAAGCAAATTGCTTGGGATTAATGGACACTGCTGATTGCTCAACCACATGGGCTTTCCCTCGAGCATCACGAGTCCTTTGTGCATTGGAAATCTCCTTTTCCTGCTACTCAGTCATGCCCTGTGTCGGAGCGTGAAAACCTGTGCCGGAGCCTATAATTCTTGTGTAGGAGTCTGCAAGAACTCCTTCATCCTTGGGTTGTTAGCCAACTGTTGAAACATTCCATGCAACTACGCAGTTGAGCTCTCAACAACTTGTTTTCTTCTTGAAGAGTTGAAGGAACTTTCTCTGTGCCGCGTGAGGAAGATCCCTCTTCAGGTACTTGGTCTCTTTTCTCTGCCATAACGACAAGCTCCGTGTTGCTTTCACTCACAACAATCCACACTGCACTTTTTGAGCAAAAAGTGACTATCCCGTCGATGGAACCATATAACCGGCCTGTACATAGTAGAGGGCGGTACTATTTCAGTTACCTGTTAACTTTACATAGAGCACTGGGAAGAAAAGAGAACACGATTGCGTCTAGCGACTAGTTGGGAACTGAAGAGGTTGGAGATTGGTTTACGGTGTGGACAGTCGTCGCAATTGCCTCAGCCCATAAGGACTTAGGTAAATCTCGATGCTCAAGCATGGTCCGTGCCATTTGTACCATTGTCCTATTCTTCCGCTCCACAACTCCATTCTCTGAAGGTGAAATGGTATTCGCAAGCTCTCGCTTGATACCATGGTCCGAACAAAACTGAATAAAAGCATTTAAAGTAAACTCCCCACCTTTGTCCGATCAAATTATCTTCAACACTTTGATTGCTTTCCTTCTCCACAAAAGTACGCCAGTTCTTGAAAAATTGCACGTCGAGACATCAGGGTGCAATACGTGCTACACAAGAGGGGAGCCACTCCATTCCTCTGTCACAAATTGCCAAGAATGAGAATAAATGAACCAATTTGTCTTCAACATTTTGGGGGTGTTGACTGCATTGACAATACTCTACCGAGTGACTTTATATGATATGCACATAGATTGTTTTACCATGATACGTGACGTTATGGTTGGACTTTCTTAAAGTTGATTCATGTACTCTTGAAAATGTGTTTTCATTTGAGTATATGCGTGAGATGAAATGTATGCAACATTTTATCTCGATTCACCGGTTATGTGATCTGAATCTTGAAATGACGAAATAAAGTACATAAAGACAACCGTTAGAGATCAGAGCGATCTGGATGTCATTGATAAATAATTCATAACGACTACGATTCATGTCTTAGATCTTGATAGGGATAATGGCGAATGTGATTGTGATTTCAGTGACCGGTGTTCTTTGGGCTAATGCATGGTTTGAGTGGTGAAATTGCATGTATGCATCAGTGCCTACCGAGCTGGTTTACTCTTTACAATGTATTTTGCAAGCATAATCGAGGACGATTTTTCTTCTCATAGGGGAGGGGGGGGGGGTATGTCACAAGGTGATGACGATGCTACACCCGACCCAAATGGAGAGAAAAGTAACTCTATGGACGGGCTTGTTGAGATAGCACTTGAAAAACGCGTCGCCACGAATTGCGGGCTAATGACGTGGCAGTGTGGCGTGCTTTTTCAGCATGAGTTATGAAAGCAGTTAACTCGCAAAGCTTTTTGGGCCATTGTTTTTAAACAGATATGTTTAAGGCCATGTGTCTCTCAATGTGAGCCTAGCGGGTCACTTCTAGCATATCAGTGCATGATTGCACTAGTTGCAGAGTGTCTCCCTGGCAGTTGTACTCTGTGATTTTTATTGGCACCTGACTTATGGGCCAGCGCATTTGGGAGTGGAACTCCGCCACTCCATCTCTCTCCAAAGTTCAATTGTTATCAGTTTTTTAAGTTCAATCATGTCTTTGCTGTGGATTTTCGCCTTACCAGTGGCTTGCTGGTTACAACTTACAATACCACAAAGGGTCAACACTTCATTCCACCTAGAAGTCCTTGCGCACTCCTCCCCCGCCCCCTCCTCACCTTTCCCCTTGCCTAATGCATCTCCTTCCAGACTTGCTTGTTCTTCCTCTTGCTTTTGCTACACCTTTACCTAATCTTGCTTGATAGGCCTTGCTATAGAAGTTTGTGTGAATTGGTGTAAATGTGTAAATAGTATTCATAGTAGTTAATGTGTAAATAGGATATTATGGAAAAATTACTCCATAAGTTATTTCTTAAAAAAAAAGGATAAACGTAGAAGGTTATGCGAAACACATTTGTGAAATCAAAACCCCATTTTTTGTAAAGCATGCATGCAATCTCTCCCTCAAGATAGAGCACTTGAAAATTGTATGACAAAAAGAAAAACACAGATAGAGCACTAACCTTATGAGTAATGTCTTCACTTGAAAATTGTATGACAAAAAGCAAAACACAAGTTAAAATTTTTGTACTAAGCAAACTTAAAAAAATTATAAAAAACATAGATAGTTCATGGTTTGCGTGAGTGCCATACGGAAGTATGGTGGAGAGTCGGCACAGTGTCTCTTCAAAATTATAAGAAATGGAAGCCGTGCCCCTGCCCCTTAGTCCATTTCCCACAACATAGTCATGGTATTGAAGAACACGTTAACGAACATGAATTTCTCTTATATAATTTGATATTCAAGTCCATGCCAGGGCCATGTGAATTTCTCTCTTGTAATTTCGTATTCAAAAAACAAAGTTTGAACAATGATTTTTTCTTTTGTTTTTAAACAGGAGAAGATCAAGCTGTATTCTTTTTGTCGCAGCTCATGCTCGTGGCGGGTCAGAATTGCTCTTGCTTACAAAGGTTTTTATCACCCCTCATGTAGTGCATATTATTACTCAAGGCATTCTTTTGCTTTATTAGATCTCGAGGCTAAGAGTTTGGTTCCTAGGCAAATACTCAACAGTACAAAATATAGCTGTGAAAGCATAAGCGTACTTGAAATTGTGTCAGTCTTAGTGTCTAGCAGTCAGTACGAAGCCTTGCATATTTCAGCCAAATTTGGCATTTTATAATGGGCTTCTTGTTCATTATAAGAATGAGAAAACGAGTGTGGCTTTAAAGCAGTTGGGGCAATAGTTTCCATTAGAGGGGTTGGATGCTCTGATTGGCTATTTATTCATAAATTGAAGTGGGCAGCATTCAGTAAGTTGTCAAATCTATACTAAGTGGTTCTTTCCTTGCAGGAATACCCTATGAGTACGTCGCGGTTGATTTAGCCAGTGGAGAACAATTTAGTGAAGGTTTTCATTTTATTCATTGTCGTGAATTGTGCAAATTTTGTTTCTATTTCATAGTTCGCTCACGTTTAGGCAAATATGATTTGTTGTAGATTTCAAAAAGCTAAATGCATTTTCCACAGTTCCAGTGCTGGTCGACAATGACATAGTCATTGCAGACTCATTCGCTATATTGGAGGTGTGTATAATGTACAAAGAAAGATTTGTTGTTTGTTTTCTGAGTGAAGCTTCTAGTACATTAGTGCTTGTGAACGCACACATTCTCTCTCTCTCTCTCTCTCTCTCTCTCTCTCTCTCTCTCTCCCCCCCCCCCCCCCCCCCGGCCGGGCCCCGCGAGAGCTATGGAGGTCATTGAGGCCATACTGCAAAGACCCTCGATAGAGCTCATGGGATAATCACCATTGTATACTTCATGAGCCTCATATGATTTACCCCTTCCCATATGGTTTGAGATGATGTATTGTGTGATGCTGATGATGAGGATGTAGGCTTACATACCTACCACTCTAAGTACTTGCATTCATTTTACTTTTATGTTCCCCAGACATTGGACTAGAGTCACATATTGATGTAACCTTTTGGTCTCCTAGGTCATTTTGGCCTTTTGAAGACATAAATATAACATCTCTCTCTCTCTCTCTCTCTCTCTCTCTCTCTCTCTCTCTCTCTCTCTCTCTCTCTCTCTCTCTCTCTCTCTCTAAGCGCCCCATGCTATTATAGAGTGCTTTTTTTTATGCATTTACTTCGTAAAACTTGGAAATTATATAGCAAACACCAAAGAGATAATAGATAGACAATGAGGGTTGAAGGACACCCCCCCCCCCCGCCCCCCCGCCCCTAAATTAAAAAAAAAACCCCACCCGAAGAATGTATTTTTTGCTCAATCCAAGTTCCTTAGGATTTGAGCTCAGTTACAATCGACCTGAGAGCGAGTTTAGGTAGACTGAAACTCACAGATCGTGCAAGATGTGCATGAGTGCACATGCATTAAAAAAAATTACAAACATAAGTAGAGTTTAGGTAGACTGAAACTCACAGATCATGCAAGATGTACATGAGTGCACATGCATAAAAAAAAACTACAAACATAAGTAGAGCCTCCCAATTTGTACAAAATCAGCTCATCCTTGTGATATAGTAGTGGTTCATCTTTGTGGTTGCATCCATGCTGAGAGGGAGAGCTCATGGCTTCAAGAGAAAGCTGAATTTTTCAGATTTTTAGGTCTGCTGCTGTAAAAAAAGCAAGGTAGAGAGAGAGAGAGAGAGAGAGAGAGAGAGAGAGAGAGAGGGAGAGAGAGATTGATTTTTTAACGTCTATGAAAGGCCGAAGTTGGCCTATGAGACAAATCAAAGTACATGAGGTGGGTGTCCTCTATGTATCCGTAAAGGATAAAAGGTACAAAAGTAAAGGTGACTATCCTGTATGATGACTGGGGCAGGAAAGTGATACAAGGGTGTGGATGGAGCTCCAAAACTGAGGAAAAGATGCAATCCTATATGCTGGGATAGAATGTACAATCATAAGATGAAATGCTATCCTATCTCTAGCTCCATCCAATATCATAATCAGGGTGTAGTACAAGATGCATGGGCGGGTAGGGTGTGAACAGTCCTCGTAAGATGGCTGCTGGATCTGCAAAAGCTTGGAGGCATCTCTTCACTAAAGATCTATAGTAGTGCTCCTGGATCTCCTGGATCTCGTTGAGAGAGAGAGAGAGAGAGAGAGAGAGAGAGAGAGAGAGAGAGAGAGAGAGAGAGAGAGAAAATGTAGATGTAGAGGGAAAAGGTAGTGGAGGCATAGAGGCTTCTTGGGCTGATGTTGGACGAAGAGATGGTGAAATGAGGGTACAAGAGGTGTATTTATAGGTGAGGTTTCCTCATGAACATGTGTGTAGCCTTGAGACAAGTGTCCAACCATATATGAAAAGGGTGAAGCATCACATGCGAAAAGGATGAGCATCACATGTTAAAAAAGGCAATACCTCTCAGAAAGGGTGAAGCATGTGTGAAAAGTGTCTTCTTTCCTTTTGAAGCTTTTGTGACAAGTGTCCTTCAACTCGTCCATTTTCTCGAGTTGCTTGGCGAGAGGGACAGCCTTTCTTGCGAACTCCCCTTTTGGTGCAAACGTCTCCTGTTGCAGCAGTTCCTCGTGGACTGACGAGCTTTGACATTCGTCGTAGATGGGACTTCTTTGCCTACGAATTTACATGGTTTCTTGGCGACCCTTCACCAGACTTTGAGGCAACTTGCTTTAGAGTTCATGTCTAGTTCCTTGCAGCTAGAGGGATAGAGGCCCTGGACACAACGGTTGGCTTCTCTTTTCCCCTATATGGCAGGGACCAGTCTAAGTAGACTTTGAACTCAGTGATAGAGTGGCTACAGGCATAGGCCCTCGAGTTCTCTCACCATATGGGAGACTTGTGGGTTGCAGACCTGGTACAGACTTTGTGGTCGTTGGCAAAGTTCTCAATGACACCTCCAGACTCGACAGAATGTAGACACATTGTGGTACACCTCTTTGCTGACACGCAGAGCCCACCATGCTATATATACATACATGAGGATTCCTGGACAAAGGAGGTTGCCCTGCGCACGGCACGCTCTTCTTGGGCCTGGGCTAGACATTCTTTGCAGTCAAGCCTATCTTGGGGACGCTCGGATGCGGATTATTCCCCATCCAAGCCAGCCTCGAAGATAGCGTGGCTAGCTGCTACTGCAGCATCATTTCTTTCTCATTCTCCATGAGGATTGTCTCATGGAACGTGCAGGCATTAGGTGGGGCCCAGTTTCAGCATCAGGAGCTTCAGTGATGCCTTGTGGGCGGAGAGATTAATCTTCTTATGTTGCAGGAGCATCATCTTTGTGAGAGTCGCATTAGAGGACGTGGTCAGCTTTTGCGTGGGCGATATGAGACATTTTGGTCACTGCATTTGGACCTGGTGGTATCCAGGGAGGGGTATGTATAACTATTGCGGACTCTTGGCAGCAGGCCATTTTGGGCAGAGGTATTATTGTGCCTGGCAGGGCCTAGTGGATTACTATGCAAGTTCAGGGCTGCCTCATGGGATTCCTGAACATCTATGCGGCTAATGTGGCAAGTGCGCGTGCATACTTTTGGTCTCACATTGTAGTGTCTTTGCCGCATGCAGAGCAATAGTGCATTGGGGGTGACTTCAACATGCTGGAGGACCCCTGTGATAGGATTGGAGGTAGTCATGCTACTGTGCACTGGGTTGAGTTGGCAGCTTGGGAGAGGCTATGTATGACTTTGAGGGTTTCGGATGTTTGGTAGCACTCTGGCTTTGTGAGGCCCCCAGACAGCTTGGCCTGCTCTCGCTCGGACCACAAAGTGGGAGGAGTGAATCTATCTTGGATAGATCGCTTCTACGCCACAGACCACATCTGTGACTTGGATGGACAGTTTGCATTTTGGCTGGGACATCTTTTTTGGACCATGCACCAGTGATCCTCACTCTGACAGATAGACAGAGGAGGGGGAGCACGATGCTACGCATCCCTAAGAGAATCTTGTTGGACTCAGAGCTCAAAGAGCGAGTAGTGACTCTTTGGACAGAGGGCTTGGACACGAAGGATTCTCTTGCTGACAGAGTGGCCTATGAACTTACTCAGCTTAGTCGTTTCTTTCTTCAGGAGTCTACGGCTTGCCTAGCTACAGCGAAGCAGGAGGAGCAACGTCTCTGACGCGGCGTTGCTTCTTTGCAGAGGATGCATGAGCAGCACGGAGACAGTCCTTTGTTGGAGGAGCAGTTGCAGCAAGCTCGCCAGGAGCTAACCAACATAGAGGAGAGGTGCCATGAGTTTGCTTTTCATCGACAGGCGTCTCAGTCTCAGTGGACCGAGGTGGGTGACAGAGTGATTGGGGCGTTCTTGGAGCCGGTGGGACCTCGTAGTATCAGCTAGTTGAGGATACCTGACGGGTCACTGGCTTCCGAGCCAGAAAATATGCGTGCAGTTGCTACTAACTTTTACGTGGACCTGCTGTTAGCAGAGACTCAATTAGAGCATTAGGATGCATGCAGAGAGCACGTTTTGGCACAGATGCCTTGTCTTGTGACTGAGGAGATGCGTCAAAGGTTTGAGCTGCCTCTTCAGTTAGAGGAGCTCCATACGGCCCTTAGAGCACTTCCCCGAGGTAGTTGTCCTGGTGAGGATGGTTTGACTCCCAGTTTTTTCTTGGAGTACTGGAACTTGCTTGGCTCAGACCTTTGTAGCGCTTTCAGTACATCTTGCACACAGGAGAGATGCCTGACAGCATGAGTGAGACCTTGATCTACCTCATCCCCAAGGAGGGTGGCTCCTTGGATGAGATTCGGCAGTGGCGGCCCATCACCATCCTCAACTTAGCCTACAAAATTCTAGCCAAGGCTCTGAGTTTGAGGATTCAGCCACTTCTAGAGAGCATTATACATGGGACTAGACAGGTTTTGTCAAGGAGCGTAGTATCCTTGACAACATCTTCACTTTTTGGGAGGCGTTTGCTCTCGCGCGCCTCCGATGTGAGGATCTGATGATACTTCTTCTCGATTTTGAGAAGGCCTACGACATAGTTGACGACTTGGACTTCTTGGAGGGCACTCTATACAGGATAGGTTTCTCAGATGCTTGGATTATAGGTGTGTCAGCCCTCTATAGATGTGCACACAGTCAGGTGCTTTTGGTAGGATGCAGAGGAGACCGTTTCATACTCACATGCTCGGTTAGACAGGGCTGTCCTCTAGCCTCCTTCCTGTTTCTGTGCTATGCTGAGGCGATGAGCAGATTCTTGGTTTCACAGCAGGTTGGTTTGCGTGGCTTAGCGCTCCCTATTTGGGGCGATGAGCTACTGGATGCTGAGTTTGCAGATGACTCAGCATAGCACAGAAACAGGAAGGAGGCTAGAGGATAGCCCTGTGAGCAGGCTCTAGCATGCATCAGGTGCATTGATCAAGTGGAGGAAAATAGTGGCTTTCTGGGTTGGCAATGCTCCTACGCCTAATTGGTTGCCAAGTGAGGGTTTTAGATGGACTCCCCCAGGGACTGTAGTTCGCTACTTGGGCTATCAGGTTGACCTGGACTTGTCTCCTGAGCAGCAAATTGCTCCCCTCCTCGTGTCCATCAGGAGGAAGTTGTTACATTGGTGTTCGGCACGACTCTCTTTGGCAGGCAGAGTTGTAGTGGCCAATCAGGTGGTGTTGGCTACTATGTGATACATTACATCTTGCTGGATCTTTTCGAGCTCCTACATCAGCCAGGTAGAGAGGTTGATCAGAAACTTTCTTGTGAGGGCGCGACACTCAGATAGCCCGGGCCAAAGTAGCCTGGTAGGTCATCACTCTACCTTGTTCTCGGGGGGGGGGGGGTTGGTGATCGTAGACCCAACACAGCTGAGCAGAGCCCTTCTTGGGAAGGTTTTTTGTCAGAGAACTCCTTCCAGGGGAGGAGCCTTGGAAGGAGTTTTTATTTCAGAGGCTTAGAGCTTGAGTGCCTCAGGCAGAAGGCCCCTAGAGACCTTCCATCAGATGGATCTTTACAAAGATGCGCAGAGTCCGTCTAAGCAGGAGACTGGAGGATCATTTTGTTGTGAGCCTGCTTCGCTCTTGGGAGTAGTACCAGCCCACTTGCACAGAGGAGCGCTTGAGACAGCCCCTTGTTTGTAACCCCATGGTCAACACTCAGAGAGGCCACTTGATTGGTAGTAGGCCTCATGTTTCTTGAGGTCCCATGGCAGAGGATCCAACACGCACTCTAGGTGAATGGCTACAGTTCTCAGGTTTGTTAGAGGAGTTACAGAGCATCCAACTGCTGTAGGGCATGAGAGGGGTGCAGAGCATGCGTCAGGACATCACAAAGGCAGTAACAGTTGATTGGCTCACACGTCTAGAGAGAGCAGCTCCCCAGATGGATGGGGCGTTCACGCGACGGGAGTTCCTCATCGCAATTCGAGCTTGCTCAGAGATTGTACCCTCCATGTTCTGTAACAAACTGCTGACGTGTTAAAGCCTAAAGAATGGAGCCAACTTATAGATGTGGCCGAGGGGCCTAAACCCTAAGAAGAACAAGTAACAGAAGAAGTCCTACCAACTTATGGGGACCCCGTCCGATGGGGCTCCTGTAACAAACTGCTGGCGTGTCGACCTATTGAAGAACGGAGCTACCGGCAGAGGGGCCTAAACCCTTAGAAGAACAAGTAACAGAAGAAGTGTCACAAAGTGATGACGTGGTTGCCCGAGAGCAAAAACCCTAACCCTAATTTCTGCCAAAAACCCTAACTGCTGAAACCCTAATTCTGGAAAACCTAACCCTAAAATTGTAGAAACCCTAACCCTAACCCTAAAGGTAGCAGGGAGATTTTCGTGATTTACGCTGGCAGCTTTTGGCATTGCTTTTTGGACCAGAAGCTTTTGAGTTTAAAAGCTTTTCATGTAAACTGCTTTTTAGGCCAAGGGCCTTCAAATATGAGGCTAGGGCTCGTTCTCTGGCATGCTTCTTGGAGAAGGTGCAGAGTCTGGAGTACCGGCTTGTACTATGTTGATGCAATATAAAGAAATACTGAAAGGGGCAAAGGTTTGGGGCCAATACTCTCTGGGGTGGAATTTCGCCACTTCGTGTCACGTGTCGTCTCTCTCTCTCTCTCTCTTTCAGTTCAGTTGTTATTGAAGTGCTAAAAGTGTGTTCAGTCTGTTCTTTTGTATTGACACGTGGTGCCCGCCTTGTGACAATGGTATCAGAGCATCAGACGTGTGCTTTTCTGAAAGCATACGGGTCCTACAAAAGAGCAGACAGAGCTATATTGGATTTTATTTGAGATATCTTGGCCCTCCAACCCGGACTTATCTCCAACCCGATTGGATTTTATTTGAGGTATCTTGGCCCTCCAACCCGGACTTATCTCCAACCCGGACTTATTAGCCACTCACACCCTTACTTTATCACGCATCGGGCGCGCTCCCGTCTTCACCGCTCATGTCTTAGAGGGCATAAGCCAATTAAGATCACTTGCAAGAGAAGGATCCAGATTTGTTTCAAGTCACTGTTTTTCTCAGAAACAGTGCCATGCAGGTGTTGATGTCTACAGCTACCAAGCAGCATACTCCAAGTACTTGGCAAGCTTTCAAGAAAATTTTTGCCCAAAGTTATATTGTTTCTGACATCTTCCTTTGGAGTGCAACTTCTGGCAGAGTGGGGTATCCTGAAATGTTTGCCATGGAAACCCTAGCAGATTATAACTTGAAATTTCTCGACATCTCTTAGTAGATGTCTCTTCACGAGCAGATAACCTTGGAGGTTTACTGTGATTGCTATCTTCGGACTACCATCGCCGCGAAAGCAACAATGTTTTGTCCAAGAGCTGACGGACCATGCTGTGCTCGGCTACAACCTTATGGAAAAAACCTAACTCTAATTTTTGGTGCAGGTTTCATGATGGAAAGTCAGTCAACTTTTCCAGCTCGACTGATGTCGAGATTGCTTTTGAAGTTTGAGATCTGTTTGAGAACTTGTTTGGTGATCCTGTTTGGAATTTGTTTGAAATGGATGCTATCTGTTTTAAACCTATCTTGGTGCCGATTTGAAATGTTTGACTCTGGTTTCAATACTGGTTTCAATGATTGGTGATTTTACTCCCAGGTGGAGAAGTGAGAAATACTGTTTTGGTATTGTTTGAACCTCGGAACGATGCAGGCCGATGCCTGGGGAGCGTTTCGTTGTATGTTTGCAAACCTCCGAACGATTCAAGCCGATGCTTGGGGAGCGTTTGGTTGTATGCTTGTAAAATAATTGTTGTTGTGACTCCCGGCCCGGACTTGGATGGTTATGCGGGAGGAGTATTAAGAAGTCTGAGCAGTGGTTACTCTCAGCACCTCCAAATGACGCAGGCTGCGGTCTGAGGGGCGTTTGGTTGTAAAAGGCCTCTATATCTCCCGGCGCGGACCTTTTTAGGTTATGCGGGAGGAGTGATGAGAGAGTCGTTGAATATCTCCTGGCCCAGACCTTGTTAGGTTATGCGGGAGGAGTGTTCATCGGCGGCTTTATGTTTCTATGTCTTGTAACATGCATATGTAAGCATTTGTGTTGCATTGTGATGTGCCAACCACTGAATATTCCTAATTGGATGAGATTGCTTGGGTATGTAATTTTAGTGCATCAATACACCCGTGGAAGATCAGTACGGTCTGGGTGTGATGGCTAGTTTTACTACACCGGAATATCAAGAGTTCCGATGTGGACAAAAGGAGAAGCTAACTCCTTGATCAAAACAGCTGAAAGGAGAAGCTAACTCCTTGATTAAAAGAGCAAAAAGGAGTATTTTTTGAGCTAATTTGAGTTGTTTTGCAGATATGCTGTAATCGAGGATGATTAATCTCTTTCAAGAAGGGGAGATGTAACAAACTGCTGACATGTCGACCTATTGAAGAACGGAGCTACCGGTTGAGGGGCCTAAACCCTAAGAAGGACAAGTAACAGAAGAAGTGTCACAAAGTGATGACATGGTTGCCCGAGAGTAGAAACCCTAACCCTAATTTCTACCAAAAACCCTAACTGTTGAAACCCTAATTCTGGAAACCCTAACCCTAAAACTTGCAAACCCTATTTTTGGAAACCCTAACCCTAAAACTTGCAAACCCTAATTTTGGAAATCCTAACCCTAACCCTAAGGGCAGAAACCCTAACCCTAATTTCTACCAAAAACCCTAACTGCTGAAACCCTAATTTTGGAAACCCTAACCCTAAAACTTGCAAACCCTATTTTTGGAAACCCTAACCCTAAAACTTGCAAACCCTAATTTTGGAAATCCTAACCCTAACCCTAAGGGCAGTAGAGAGATTTCCGTGATGTTGTCTTAATGATTTAAGAAAATCACAATTGAATTGAGTAAAACCCAATTCATTTATCATAGGCATCTTGCTAAGGGAATCTACTACCACATTATATTTCCCTTTGCGATACCTAAGCTCACAATCAAACTCTTGTAAGAGTTCAGTCCATCTAGCCTTACGACTCTTCAATTCTGTTTGATTGGAAAGCCACTTATGCTTTACTGATGAAACACTATCATAACCTTAGCACCATGTAAATAGTGCTTCCGTTTCTTTAATGCACGGACAATAGCATACAACTCCCTCTCATATACTGAGTAATTTTGTTGTGCACGAATCAACTCTTTACTTTCAAATGCACGATCTATCAATTGACTAGCTACTTTTATGAAGTTGATGAATAGTGTTTTATGGCACTATGTAGGCAAATTTGTAGTAGCTTTCTTGATGATATCCTCATCTATAGTCATTCTCGAGAAGAGCATCTAAAACATCTCAGAATAGTGTTCTAATTGCTCAGAGAAAATTCTTTTTATGCAAAGAAATCCAAATGTGAATTCTTTGCCGAAGAAGTGAAATATCTAGGTCATATCATTTCTAAAGATGGAATTAGGATGGATCCAGAAAAAGTTCAAGCTATTTTGCAATGGCCTGAAGCTAAGAACCTAGAAGAGCTGCAGATCTTCTTAGGAATGTTTGGATTTTATCGTAGATTCATCAAGGATTATGCCAAGATAGCAATCCCCATGATTGACCAACTCAAGGAAAGGGAAAAACCTTTGAGTGGGGGAAAATCAAAAGAAAAGTATGCAAAAAATAAAGGTAGCAATAGCTACAATTGCAATTTTATACATAGTGGATCCCAATAAACCTTTTGTGGTTGAGACAGATGCTAGTAATTTTGTTGTGGGTGCAGTTCTAACTCAAGAGGGCTAACCAATAGCATTTGAAAGTAAACAGTTAGATCGTGCACAACAAAATTACTCAGTATATGAGAGGGAGTTGTATGCTATTGTCCATGTATCAAAGAAACGGAAGCACTATTTACATGGTGCTAAGGTTAGGATAGTGTTTCATTAGGAAAGCATCAAGTGGCTTTCCAATCAAATAGAATTGAAGGGTCGTAAGGCCAGATGGGCTGAACTCTTACAAGAGTTTGAGCTTAGGTATCGCGAAGGAATGTGGTAGTAGATTCCCTTAGCAGGATGCCTATGATAAATGAATTGAATTCAATATTGATTTGCTTAAATCATGGAATCTTTCCTAAAGCCTTGAGACTCATCCACAATTTGTAGGCTTTTGGCCCCAATGACATACTAGTGGTTGGTACTCAGGTGGGGTATTTTTTAACATATGTAGGTCTTGCCATTTCTGCAATGAAGTGTAGATAGCATCTTTGTTTTTATCCTTTCCTTCACCATTAAATTGAGGAGGTTTCATGTCTTTGAGGATAGGGTTGTCTCTAGGTCTCGAGTGGGTATCAAGAGAAGGTATAGCAGTGTCTTTATGCATGGTTCAATCGTCCCTGGAGGTGGAGCTTGGAGGACATGCTTCGATCAGGTGGCACAAAAGATCGTGTCATCGGCTGCTTTTTCTTCTGTATGTACTCAACCAATTTGGTCATTTGATCTTTGAGACCATTCAGAGCAGCCAGGAAAGTTTGTAATTACATTTCATTGCTTTTTACCCAAGGTACTATCAATTCATGCTGCTCACGAGATGGCACATCCCACTCTTCCCCTATGTCCTCAATCCCATACATATTTTGGTCTTGATTGGTGTTGGTCTCAGGTTGCTTTTGATTTTGGGTTTTTCCATTTCAATAGTTTTTGAAAGCAAAACTCACTTAAAGCTTTGAAAAAGACGAGAAAAAATAAGCTAAAAAATATTTGCACAAATGTACAAAACACTCCCTGAGAGTGAGGGCAATCTCCAGACAAACGTCATGAATGTCCAAGTATTGCCGAGGTAGTTGACCTTTGAAATTTCGTCGCCGCACTGCAAGCCTTCCCCTTATCCCTTGATACTTGAGTGGGTTTAGTGCCCAGTTTTGGTCGCAGCCAAATATACTCCCACTAGCTCTTTTTGTGTGGTATACGAACGCAGCAACTACGAGGGAACAAGCCATTATGGATACTTTAGTAGGAACTGGCCTTCATGTAGCATTTTAAGGAAAAAAAAACTATCAGCAGCTAATCAATGGTGAGCTGAAGTGACACAGTAGCTTCGACATATGATCGATAGTGAGCTGGTGGTGGAAAAAGCTTCCTCAGGGGCACACAATAATGAGCTCGACCAACTGCTTCTGCAGGAAGGTGAAGCTCGCTAGTGGGATAGCCAAGGCGGCACTATGGAGGGGCAGTAGTATGTCAGATCGCAGCCTGTTATGGCGAGCCAGAGAGAGATAAGGAAAATATATTGCTTGCCCTTTTTGGTGTAACTGTAGGCACTATAGCCGGCTAAGTGGGCGAGAGCTGAGACGAGAGTGAGAAAGGCAGGATCGATGTGCAATGATACTAGTCAAACGTAACCGGAAATCCTTGGGCGTCATGTGCCTCTCTTGAAGAGCTCTAGAGAGAGCTCACTGCATAGGAGCAGTGCTAATGAGTTATCACCCAACCATAGGAGTCCTCTCTATAAAAGACTGGGCACTGGCCATTCACACTTGGCTAGACAAGACTCAAGGCTTTGGTGTGCCGGCCTACACACCCATATGGCCATCCTAGGCCTCCTAAGATCCCGTGTGGACTTCACTCCCAAGCTATGCATGAGCAGTGTGCATAACGAGTGTAGAATACATAACCAGAGAGAGAGAGAGAGAGAGAGAGAGAGAGAGAGAGAGAGAGAGAGAGAGAGAGAGAGAGAGAGAGAGAGAGAGAGAGAGAGATTTTTTACGTCTATTTCAGGCCGAAATCAGCCTATGAGACAAATCAAAGATACATGGTGTGTATGTCATCCGTCTATCGGAAAGACAAATGAAATAAAACTGATACAAAACTGAACTGAATTGGAAATAAGTAGTGATGTACTGGAGATGGTGGTGATATATCCAGGGGATATTTGAGGGGGGATAGAGCTCTATCTCTGGGGGTATATGCATGTCTATATACTCAGGGTAGTACCATCATGAGAGTGCATCAAGCTATCTAGCTCCATCGTATACTAATGGGGGGGTGTAATATGTGGTACATAAACGGGTCTGGTGCCAAGGCTGCCCGGATGAAAGCTGCAAGGTCGGCCCTCATTTGAGCCACTCGCTCTTCAGTGGCACGACGCTCTTGGGCCCGGATCTCCTCGATTTCTCGGTGGTGGAGGCTCGCACCCGTGTTATAACCGGCGTGTACAACGTAGAGGGCGGTACTATTTTAATTACCTGTTAACTTTACACAGAGCACTGAGAAGGGAAGAGAACACAGTTGCGTCCAGCGACTAGAATGTCACTGCGCACACGAGACCGACACCCTATAGGCCCCAAAGGCTGGCGCCCCTTTCGGTATTTCTTTATTCAAATTAAGGTAGACGATCCGACCACTTCGCACAAGCTTTCACAAAGCTGTCCAAACCTGGCGAGGGCTGAAAACGCAGGTTTTCGACCTGATTTTGGCAGCATAACGGCGCAAAAACCCCTGTAGGTCAAAAGCACCTGTCTAGGATGGATTCCCTCGCCATCTGGAAGCTTTCTGGTGAGTTGTCACAGAAATTCAGCGGGCTGTAATTCCCTGTTTTTCACTGCCGGGTGTCCAAAAGCCTGTGCGCGCATCCCAAGGCTCTCACGAGGCTCCCCCAGTGTTCCCTTGCAGTTTAGGTGCGAAACCCTAAACCTGCAGAAAAACACAGCAGGCTGTAATTCGCTGTTTCGGATCGTTTTTAGCGGAGCGAACACGCCTACGCGTGTCCCAAGGGCTCCCGCACGCAATGGGACAGTTCCCCTGTGAATTGGACGAGTTTTCACGCAAGAAAACTCTCCGAACTCGCAATTTCTCGCGATGGAACTGTGCGTACGTGTGGGGGATTAGCAATTAGCTAATCTGGTTCCTGTTCAAAAGGCTCTTGCCTTGGCAAACGTGCATAAACCCCCAGAACTGTACATGTTCAACTGAGTAGCCCAACTAGTGGGGCATTACCATATGTGCCAAAGGGGAGAGAGAGATGCACGAGAGAAAATCATCGCGCTACATGAGACAGAGGAGAAGGCAAGCTTTCCATTAAAGCTGTAGACTTGCACCCACTACTCACACACACACTGTAGCTCACTTATGAGTCAAATCAGCCTCCTCTCTCAAATTGGGCGCCCCCTCTTGCTGATGGAAGTGGAAAACTGCACCAGGAGCCGCCATGTGTCCAGTTTACCCCTTTTGAGTCAAGTCTCTAGTTCCCACTGACTTATAAAGTTGTAAGTGACTTTCCGAGTGGCCCAGATTTCATTTGGCGCACACAGGCTTCCATACTCATCAGAATTCAGTGCTAACTGGCCCGACCAGTCCCAAACTGACCGACCCAGACTCCCGCTGTGAGAAACCTATTCGGCCACAGCCGTTTCACACTGGCCATGCAATGTCCACTTGCACCTTTTCAAGGGTTCCGGGGAAAACAAGTAAAAATAAAATAAATAAAAATATCTAGTACTTATTTACGGAAGGCAACAGGAAAAATACACCTCCTGGTGACACACCCCACCCTTGAAATACTGCAAGCGACCTCGCTTGCATGCCAATAATACATGCGGTATCTGTTGATATCACACATATTCTATGATGGGAATCCAAGATATACATGCTTCCGGAAATGTAGCGTTGGACGATTAAACAATCCCACCAACCTGGCTACGACACGTATATCAAGCATAGAAGCCTTCTAGTGTACTCTGAAGCACAAACTTCTCTAGCTAAATTTTGTATGGAAAGAGTAGATACAATTGCTTAACTACTCTCTTGAGCATCATGAACCATGCTCTTGCCTTGCTCCAAAAAGTCTACATCAAGTCACTGTGGGTTCCATCTGAAAGGCTTCAAGATACAATTGCAATAGCTGAGGTGAATCAACCAATTCAGACTCTTCCATCCATTTGGCATCCAACGATGGATAGTTCTTGAACTTCACCAAATAGCGTCTTGCAACCTTTCCTCTAACCTTTCTTTCTTTATGTGCCAATATTTGTTCAGGAACAAGGATTTCATCCAATTCTTCCACTTCGGGTTGTTCCTCATCAAGCAAATTCTCTGGCACATCGCCAACAAAGGGTCTTAGAAGGCTGACATGAAAAGCATTATGTATTTTCCAGCCTTCTGGTAGCTTTAACCTGTAAGCTACATTGTTGATCTTTTCTAAAATCTGAAAAGGACCATAATATCGCATACTGAGCTTAGGAAACAAGCGTTCCTTGCCTTTCCTTTTCCTTAACCTGGCCTTTTCAAAGCGCAAAAGCACCCAATCACCAAGTGAAAATATAAGTTCACGACGGTGAGGATCAACAGCTTTCTTTTGCTTAGCCTGAGTCTTCTCAAGAGCAATCTTTATCTTCCTGTATGTTTCATCCATATCTTGCACATACTTGTCTGCCTCAAAAATCTTGTCCTTAGTTTGCAAAATGGGCGGGACTTTCTTCCCTGCTTCCACTATCTCAAATGGTGCCTTACCTGTTGATGTATGCACAGTGTTATTGTAAGCATATTCAACCAATGGAAGATGGTGTTCCCAAGTTGCCTTGTGCTCTGACACATAACATTTGAGCAAGTCCAGAACAGTAGAATTTGCCTCTTCTGACTGTCCATCAGTTTGCGGATGAAACGAAGAAGAGAACTTTAGCGTAGTGCCCATGTTCTCAAACAATGCCTTCCAGAAAAGACTCGTCATATGTGGATCCCTATCACTGACAATTGACTGAGGCATCCCGTGATATTTAAAGATATTGCTCATGAATATCTTGACCATGTGTTCTGGCTTTATCTTCTTCCTCACAGGAATGAAATGGGCCTGCTTATTGAACCTACAAATGATAGTCCAAATCCCATCATTACCTGTTTGCGTCCTTGGAAGATCAAAGATAAAGTCCATTGCTATGCTTTCCCATGGCCTATCTGGGATCGGCAATGGCTGCAGCAATCCCAGTTGCTTTTGTTTGTCAAATTTGACTTTTTGGCATATTAAGCATGATCTTACAAATGTGTCAACATCTTGACGCAAAGCTGGCCAATAGAAGAATGCCTCAACCCCTTTCACTGTCGCATCAATTCCACGATGCCCAGCATAAGGTGGAGCATGACTTTCCATCAAAATCTTGGGCCGTAACTGTTTAGTAACGCATAACTTTCCATGCATCATGAGAAAGTCATTCTTAAGCATATAGTGCTCATGATGTTGCCCATCAACAAGCTGGTCATAGATCCTTGCAAAATCTGAATCTTCAGCATATTGTGTCTTCATTTCGTCTAGTTCACAATGGTACGGAATTGACACTGCTGAAATTTGGGGCTTTCGTGACAACGCATCAGACACCACGTTCTTTTTCCCTTGCACATGCACAATCTGAAAATGGAACATTGACAAGATGTTTGCCCATCGCATGTGCTTCTCAGACAACTTCGTCTGTGTGAGAAAATATCGCAAGGTTTGATGATCCGTTTGGACAACAAAATCAGCCCCTAGCAGATAGTGTTTCCAACTAGTGAGAGCATGAATTATTGCCAGCAATTCTTTCTCATAGACTTGCAAGTTCCTTTCAGTCTTCAAAAGAATTCTGCTCTCATATGCGACTACTCGGCCATTCTGCATTAGAACTGCACCAAGACTATGGCCACACGCATCACACTGAACCACAAAAGGTTTCGAAAGATCTGGCAAAATGATTACCGGATCTGAAGTCAGCTTCTCTTTCAAGTGTTTGAACGCTAAAATTTCCTTAGCTGTCCACTTGTTGTAGTGCATGGAGTGGAGAAGCAATCTCAGCAAAATTTCGGATGAACCTCCTGTAGTAGGAACATAAGCCTAGAAAGCTTCGAATGTCATGTATGGACTTCAAGTCTGGCCATGATCTAATTGCTTCCACTTTAGCGGGATCCATGCGTACCCCATCCTTTGAAACAATGTGCCCAAGGAAGTGAATCTCTTGCAAAAAGAATTCACTCTTCTTCGCATTAATGAGTAGCCTGTTCTTACGTAACTCATTGAAAACTGCAGTCGAGTGATCCCTATGCTCCTCTTCAGACTTCGAATAGACAATCATGTCATCAAAGAAGGTACCGACGAAGTTTCTATGTGGTCTAAAAATTCTGTCCATCATTCTATTAAACGTTGCAGGAGCATTTGTGAGACGAAATGGCATAACAAGAAACTCATAGAGACCAAATGTTGTCCTGAACGCAGTCTTATGGACATCTTTTGGCCTAATGCGTATCTGATGGTACCCACTCTTTATGTCTATCCTTGTAAACAATGACGCTCCCTCAAGCCGATCAAGAATGTCATCTATCCTCGGTATGGGGAACCTGTTCTTGATAGTATTCTTATTCAAGGCGCGATAGTCAATGCACATGTGCCATGAACCATCCTTCTTCTGCACTAAGAGTACAGGCGAACAAAAAGGGGATGAACTGGGCTGAATCAGCCCCTTCTCTAAAAGCTCGTTGACCTGACTCATAATCTCTTTCTGTTGGGCTGCACTAACCCTGTATGGTGGTCTATTCGGTGGACTAGAACCTGGCACAAGATCTATAGTACGATCCTCAGGTCTCTCAAGAGGTAACTCCCCTGGCAAAGAGTCCGAAAAACAATCACTGAAACCACTCAAAAAAGTTGACCTGTCTTTATCTAAAGTAGACAAATTAGATACAACTTGAGGTACTTCTTTTGCAAAGATCAAGTACGCAGAAAGATGATTTTTTATTACAGATGAAATAGCAGAAGCAGAAACAATTGGAACAGACTCGCCTTTAAGCTTTACATCAAGGACATGAGTCTTTCCTCTATGTACAAGGGTAATCTTTTTGTTGTAAGTATCCACCATAGCATGCAACCTGTAACACCATGGGATACCCAGTAACACATCACAGCCCTCAAGTGGCATAATATGAAATTCTTCCGCATCCACATAGCTCTGAATGTGCAGACGAAGCTTCCCCAAAATGGGAGTAACGGGCTCTGAATGACCTGGGCATGCCAAACCTGCTTCCCCTGTCATACCGATCTCCTCTGCACGAATGCCCAGCTTTGATGCCAATTCTGGTGATATGAAATTTGCACGGGCTCCTGGATCAAAGAAAACCAGCACTGTCTGGTCTCTAACTTTGCCCCAAGCTCTGCACAACTCCGTGGCATCTGTGTTTGGCTGGTCTCCAACCAAATCTGGAACAAGTCGTGCACTTGGCTTTGGCTTCTTCCCATTATGGTCTGACTTGTCATCCTTATCCTGTGACTTCTTCTATGGGCATTCATTCGCAAAATGTCCTTCCTGTTCACAAATGTAGCATTTCTTGGCCTCCCTAAGAGCTTTCCGTTCTTCATAAGTTTTGCCAGAAAAATGCCTCTTTTGTCCTTGTCCTCCTCCCGAAGAAGACTTAGGCTGCTTCTTGGACGTATCACCTTCTTCAGTGGAGGGCTTCTTTGTGGGAGGCTCAGAAGGCTTTGCTGCAACATTGGCCTTGGCTGAAAACTGTTTGCCGTGGGACCCTTTCTTGTGGCTATTAAATCCATCGGAATCTCCCTTTGACAGATTGCTGGCCACTCTTGCATTCTCTATCAACTGAAACATATTCATGACAGTAGTCTTTGTGCAATAGTCCCCGATTTTCTTGGGCAATCCGCAACAGTACTTCTCAATTTGTTATGACAATGGCACAAACCTGTAAGAGGTGACTGGCAACAATGCGGCCCAAAACTGTTTATTGTACTCTTCCAGATTCGCACACTGTTTAGCATTCAACTCGTGCCATTCTGTCATCACATCCACTTCAAAAGTGTTTGTCAACCATGCAGGCGCAAAAAGCTGTTTGAATTGGACCCACGTTGTTGAGGCTTGACCCTGGTTCAACAATGTGGTCCACCATTGAAGCGCATTCCCTTCCAAGAAAGTGGCAGCCTTGCGTATCTTTGAAGATTCCGTGAAGTTTCCTCCAGCATAAGCTGCATCGAACTGCTGTATGAAGGTCAAAGCCTTCAATTGATCCTCAGTTCCTCTGAAAGTTTCAAACTTCACTCCTTGCCCACCTTCCTTGTAATCCTTAAGCTGACTCAAAGGAGCCACATTATCATAAACAGGTGCCTGTAACAATGGTGCTCCATGAGTGTTCATTCCAGCACTCGCATCAACTATTTTCCCTGTCATATCTGCATTTTGTACGTATGGCTGTGAAAAACCAGCCATACCAAATTGTGTTCCAGGCACTTGAAACTGGCCATAGGCACCCTGAAAACCTGGTTGGACACCCATGCTCGCGTACATAGGGTTACCCATGCCTGTTTGCATTGTCCCGAACACATTCCCTGGCATATAACCTGTGGAAGGTCCAGCGATAGCTTGAAACACTGAACCACCTCCAAAATAACCAGGATAAGTATTAGGTAATGGAAGTGTCTGACGCATAGCGTGTTCATTACTCCCTTGACCATTCACAAACGGTTCCTGTCCAGCTAAAGCAAGTTGCTTTGGATCATTGGACACCGCTAGTTGCTCAACCACATGGGCTTTCCCTCGAGCATCATGAGTCCTCTGCGCATTGGAAATCTCCTTTTCCTGCAACGGCTCAGTCGTGCCCTGTGTAGTAGGCTGAAAACCCTGTGTCGGAGCCTGTAAGAACTCCTGCATCCTTGGGTTGTTAGCCAACTGCTGAAACATGTCCATGCAGCAACGCTGTTGAGTTCTAAACAATCTGTCCTCTTCTTGAAGAGTTGAAGGAACTTTCTCCGTGCCATGTGAGGAAGATCCCTCTTCAGGTACTTGGTCTCTCTTCTCTGCCATATCGACAAGCTCTGTGTTGCTTTCACCCACAACAATCCACGCTGCACTTTTTGAAGAAAAAGTGACTATCCCGTCGATGGAACCATATAACCGGCTTGTACAACGTAGAGGGCGGTACTATTTCAATTACCTGTTAACTTTACACAGAGCACTGAGAAGGGAAGAGAACACAGTTGCGTCCAGCGACTAGAATGTCACTGCGCACACGAGACCGACACCCTATAGGCCCCAAAGACTGGCGCCCCTTTCGGTATTTCTTTATTCAAATTAAGATAGATGATCCGACCACTTCGCACAAGCTTTCACAAAGCTGTCCAAACCTGGCGAGGGCTGAAAACGCAGGTTTTCGACCTGATTTTGGCAGCATAACAGCGCAAAAACCCTTGTAGGTAAAAAGCACCTGTCTAGGATGGATTCCCTCGCTATCTGGAAGCTTTCTGGTGAGTTGTCACAGAAATTCAGCGGGCTGTAATTCCCTGCTTTTCACTACCGGGTGCCCAAAAGCCTGTACGCGCATCCCAAGGCTCTCACGAGGCTCCCCCCGTGTTCCCTTGCAGTTTAGGTGCGAAACCCTAAACCTGCAGAAAAACACAGCAGGCTGTAATTCGCTGTTTCGGATCGTTTTTAGCGGAGCGAACACGCCTACGCGTGTCCCAAGGGCTCCCGCACGCAATGGGACAGTTCCCCTGTGAATTGGACGAGTTTTCACGCGAGAAAACTCTCCGAACTCGCAATTTCTGGCGATGGAACTGTGCGTACGTGTGGGGGATTAGCAATTAGCTAATCCGGTTCCTGTTCAGAAGGCTCTTGCCTTGGAAAACGTGCATAAACCCCCATAACTGTACATGTTCAACTGAGTAGCCCAACTAGTGGGGCATTACCATATGTGCCAAAGGGGAGAGAGATGCACGAGAGAAAATCATCGCGCTACATGAGACAGAGGAGAAGGCAAGCTTTCCATTAAAGCTGTAGACTTGCACCCACTACTCACACACACACTGTAGCTCACTTATGAGTCAAATCAGCTTCCTCTCTCAAATTGGGCGCCCCCTCTTGCTGATGGAAGTGGAAAACTGCACCAGGAGCCGCCATGTGTCCAGTTTACCCCTTTTGAGTTAATTCTCTAGTTCCCACTGACTTATAAAGTTGTAAGTGACTTTCCGAGTGGCCTAGATTTCATTTGGCGCACACAGGCTTCCATACTCATCAGAATTCAGCGCTAACTGGCCCGACCAGTCCCAGACTGATCGACCCAGACTTCCGCTGTGAGAAACCTATTCGGCCACAGCCGTTTCACACTGGCCATGCAATGTCCACTTGCACCTTTTCAAGGGTTCCGGGGAAAACAAGTAAAAATAAAAATAAATAAAAATATCTAGTACTTATTTACGGAAGGCAACGGGAAAAATACACCTCCTGGTGACACGTGTAGCCAGTGACTCGTGGTTGTCGTCTAGCTCGGCTCGCCTCGGCCTGTGGGAGTGTCACTCCCATGTGAGTGTCGGATGAGGGGGGGGGGGGGGGGGGGGGCTGTAACTCTTTGAAAGAAGTTTTTGAGTTGCAACTGTCTATCCTCTATCTGTGTAGCTGTAGCTGCGTGTGTCTGTAGTAGTGTGTCCCAATGGCTCTGTATCTCTAATAAGAAACGCCCTAGCTGTCTCTGATCTTGAGAGTCCATGATCTCTCGGAGAGTGGGCTGCCCTCTGAATAAGGCCTCATACTTGCCTTTGATCTCAGTATATGCGCTGCATCGACACACAAAATGCTCCTCGCTCTCTACCTCCTATGTGCATGCTCTGCAGACTCGCTCCTCTCTGGGACACCAATGTGTCTCCCAGTCTCAATCTCTACCCTGTGTGATGCCACTCTCAACTGACCAATCGCCACCCGTGAGCTATGTGGCATGTATGTGTCCATGTAGCGTAGTCTCTGTATGAACCTATCAGGCAGTATAGTAAGGAATTGGTCTTTGTAGTCTGACATCTTCGTCCCAAAGCCTGGTGACTCCCAGACTCTCCTGGTGTATAGCTGCCAGAGGTCCCGTCTCAACACCAAGTTCCTCTCACTGCAAGAGAGGTGAACATAGGGTGAGTCAAGGTCGTACTGGAAGGGTGGTAGACTCTCCATATGAAGACTGTGTGCCACAAACCATGCTCTCACTTGTGTGTGTGTGTGTGTGTGTGTGTGTGTGTGTGTGTGAGAGAGAGAGAGAGAGAGAGAGAGAGAGAGAGAGAGAGAGAAGGCGAACCCTACCCCTGCTGCTCGAACCCTAACTCTGCCCCCTGCTGCGCGATTCTGCTTGCCTGCGCGAACCCTAACTCTGCCCCTTGCTGCGCGATTCTGCCTGCCTGCGCGAACCCTAACTCTGCCCCTTGCTGCGCGATTCTGCCTACCTGCGCGAAACTTCACTGTGGCTGCGCGCGAATCTGCTGCCTGCGCGTGGCGAAGCTGTTGCCGCCAGCCCGAAACCTTAATTGCGCGACTTGCCGCTTGCCCGAAACCCTAACTGTGCGAAACCATAACTGCCCGAAACCCTAATTGTGCGAAACCCTAACTGTGGGCTGCGCGCATTTGCCTACTGCCTGCGAGAGAGAGAGAGAGAGAGAGAGAGAGAGAGAGAGAGAGAGAGAGAGAGAGAGAGAGAGAGAGAGAGAGAGAGAGTGAGAGTCCAAGCTTCACTATGGGTCCTGCTTTTATCATTTGCCAGTCTCGCCCATTCTTCATGGCAGCTTTGCTGGTCTTGAGTGCTCCTCATGGCGCTCCATCACCACTTGCCTGTCGCGTGGATTGCACTGGCGACCTATTGACACGCATTGACTCCAAAGTACAACACTTGGCTCAACATGCCTTAGTTGGCCGGATGATTGGACAGTCTCCACCCCGATCTTCTATCCGTGATTGGTGTCAGACTGCATTGGGCACTACTCAGGGACGGATCTCGGAGCTTACACTCCTTGGCAGAGGCATATTCATGGTACGTCTTTCACATGCCGTCACCACCTCAGCTCTCCTGGCTCGCTCTCCGATACTCTCTGATCGCAGGATGATATACTTGACGAGGTGGTATCCCGAGTTTTCCACTAAGGAGTTTGACAGTCGACACCTTATTCCCAGATTCCCTCTGACGCTCTCCTTCCCGGATATGCCGCTCCATTTTATCGATGAACATCTCCTCCAGATGATTGCTGCTCATTTTGGCACGGTAGTTCTAGGATCTTGCATCTTCTCATCTGGCCCACCTCGCATTCAGGTCTTGGTGTTTGGGGATACTTCATTACCAGATAGAGTTACTGTGGCTGTGCGCGATCGAGACTACTCTCTCCGTATGGTAGTCACTGGCCGCCCAAGACAGTGCTTACGCTGTCACGAGATGGGACACTTGGCGCGAGATTGCCCCACCTTGCCACGACATCGGCGGCAACAACAGCCGGCCCACGGCAGTCATGCTCAGCCACGTGGTCAGCGTCAACAGCCGGTTCCTCCTTCTTTCCCATCTACTACTCAAGGACCTCAACAGCCTACAGGCGCTCCTCGAGCTCCTGTCCTCCATGTTCCTCCCTCCGCTTCAGCTCCCACTAAGGTAGCATGGCAGATAGTGGGTCGTAATCATTTCTTCCGTCCTCGTCAGCAACCAACAACGCAGCCAGCTCCCAGTGTTACCTCTCCTGCTCCCTCTCAAGTTTCCACCACCCCCTTACACCCTGCATCTCCTCGCCATTCTTCTTCTTCGCGACAGGATCACTTGCCTCTGCTACCAGCTCCTCCTTCACCTGCAGTTCCCCCGCCCGCTCCTTCCCCTCTTCCTGAGGTCCCTGTTCCCATGCAGATGGATCATTCACCGCTACTACCTCTCCCTTCTCCTCCTCTTCCTCTCGCCCTTACTCTCCCCCCTCCGCCTTCTGGTCCTCCCCCTCCCTCAGCAGCTCATACCTACGTCTCACGCAGTTTTCTCAGCTCTTGCCCTCTTTCCTGGGGCACTCATCGGGCTGAGATGTGCGGTGACTCAGAAGGGCCATTGCGGGTGCAGCTCTATCTTATGCATCACAAGACAGGTTGTGTTCCCTCTTTAATAGGCAGTCGCTCTCAGCCTACCCATTCCTTTTTCCTTCCATTCCACGCTACTCAAGAATGGACCGAGGATCAGGTTCTACATTTTGTGCACGCACAGACTATGGCTCAGCTTCATTTATGGTTGTCTACTTCCGCTCCTGATGTTTTGTCTCCTCACTACCCTTCATGTATTGGTGCTATGGAGTGGAGTGATGTTTATGCTTGCTATTCATTTCCTATGGTCATTCATGTATCTTGAGATGTGGTGCTTCCTATGTCTATGCGCATTTGGGGTGTCAAAGCTGCAGCATCGGTAATGTAATGTAAACAAGCTGAGGTACGCAGTTGGTGCAATGAGACACCATATCTTAGAGAGGGCTTGCGGGTAGCTTTCCTACCGCCTGAAGCTTACCCCTTGGATGGCCCAGCTGCCTCCAAGAAGATGCGCAGTTAGTCAGATGCTATTCAAACTCTTTCATGCAGTCTATGGATTTACATGTAGTTTCTTGGAATGCTAATGGTTTATAGACTTCTCGGGTAAAAGGTTCCCGTAAGCTTTTACTACGCAGAGATTTACACACTCATGTAGTGGGCACTGTGGATATATTGCTAGTACAGGAGCATAAGATTGCCACTCCCTTCGGCAATCTCATGCCCTCGGGCGCCTGCACTTTTTGGGAGCCTGCTCTGGGCCTTCATGGACAGAGTTGCGGTGTATGCATCTCAGTGGGATCACGTTACTTGGCCTCAGTCCAGCAGCATGGCACCTTGCTGGTAGGGTAGTTTATGTTTCTATTCAGATTCGGGAATCTATCATTGGTTTTACGTCAGTCTATGCACCCACTACTCCTCGGGAGAGGGCTACATTTTGGTCCTCTTTGGCTGCTGTTCTACCTGCTGTAGACTCTTGGTTGTTGGAGGTGACTTCAACAACGTTGAGAGCGACTCTGATTAATGAGCCATCACACCTCCAGTTCTATCATCCATCTCGCCCGATGAGCAGCCAGCTTGGGATCGATTTCTTCTAGCTATTCAAGGTGTTGACGCCTGGCACATACCCTCTTTTGGTCATCACCCTGCTACACTTCATTACTCTTGGGGGTCTCAGAGACAGCAGGGGAGATTATTAGAGCGACTTGATCGTTTTTACATTGGCCCTTGGGCAGCAGCTCTAGGCGGATTCACTACTATATGGAGAGGGACCAGCCTCTCAGATCATTTACCCATCTCATTGTTTATCTCCTTCACTAGATCCTCTGTACAGAGACGAGGCTGCCGCATCCCTGATAGTGTTCTCACCATCCCAGTATTGCAGCAGCAGATTCGTGACTTATGGTCCACGGATGCTTCTTATTGTGGACCCCTTGGAGAGTTTCTTGCTCATTGCATTACTCAGTCTAGTATTTACTGCCGTGATCAGATCGCTATTATTCATCGTCAGTTCAGAGTACGGGACTCTGATCTTCACATCCCTCTAGGTTCCACTCAGCGCTTGCTTGAGGAGTGGCCTCAGGATGCATACCTCGTTGCTAGACAGACAGAGCTCACAAAGGAGATTCGTCGCGTACAGGATGCTAGGTCTGAGTTCACTCGTCATGCTTCAGTATCTCATTGGATAGCTAAAGCTGATCGAATGAATAAAGACTTCTTCGCTGCGCATAAAGAGCGCCCTCTTGGCACCACCCTTCGGACTTTGTGCCATGCTCAGGGGACACTACATATGCATCCTGATGTTCTACTTGATATGTGTGCAGATTATTTTGAGACATTGTTCACTGCTGATGTATGCACTACTGAGGTTTTACTTGCCCGTGAGCAGATCTGGCATCACACGAGACACCGTTGTATAGACACTATGGAAGAGATCTTGTTGGCACCCTTCACGCTTGCAGAGCTCCATGCTGCTATAGAGAGTCTTGATCCATCCTCCTGTCCAGGAGAGGATGGCCTCACTAGAGCTTTCTTTTTGACATATTGGGATGTATTGCATATACCACTGCTTCGCGGTTGTCAGGACATCTTTGCATCAGGATATATGCATCCGGATCTTTGTTCAGGTATCATATCTCTTATTCCGAAGGGGGGTGACACCACTCTGCTCCGACAGTGGAGACCTATTACCCTACTCCCTTCGGTCTATAAGATATTAGCGTTAATGATCAGCCATCGCTTGCGGCCGTTCTTACCAGATATTATTCATACTTCTCAGACAGGCTTTGTCATGGATCGATGCATCCTGGATAATATCTTCACTTTTTATGAGGCAATAGAGTGGGCCAGATCATCTGCTAAGCCTCTCACTTTTTTCATCCTTGACTTCGAGAAAGCATACGATCGTGTTGAGTGGGACTTTCTTGAAGGAACTTTAGCCAAGATGGGTTTCCCTTCGAGATGGATCTCAAGCATTTCCGCTCTCTTCAGGACTGCCAGCAGTGTTGGTGGTCGTATCAGTCGCAGTTTTGAGCTTTCTGGATCTGTCCGTCAGGGATGTCCTCTAGCATCATATTTGTATCTGTTTGTAGGAGAGACTATGTCCGACTCTCTTCGTGCTCAGAGTCATGCATTTTGTGGCTTGACCATGCCAGTGCCTACAACTCCAGACCTTATCGATCAGGAGTTTGTTGATGACACTATGCTCATGTTACGCTATTTGCTAGCTGCTCTTGATGCTATGCGGGAGGCCCTGGAGGTTTTTTGCATTGCTAGTGGCGCACGCATTAATTGGCATAAATCCTATGGGTTACTGGTTGGCAGTGATGACATACCTACTTGGGGGGTAGCTAATGGTTTCACATGGCTGCGACCGGGTCAGACATGCAGATATCTGGGCTTTCAGGTTGGATTCGATGTTACCTCACAGCAGCAGTTTGCACCCGTACTACAGTCTATTCGCAGGAAGCTATGCCATTGGTCTTCACGTCATCTGTCGTTGGCTGGCCGTCCATTGGTCGCCAACCATGTCGTTCTGGCTACAGTATGGTATACGGCTTCTTGATGGATGTTACATTCTGGTGTGATAGCTCCGCTCTGCCGCTTAGTGCGGAACTTTTTATGGAGTGGCACAAATGAGACTACTGATACCCGTGCTCGAGTTCGCTGGTCCACGATTATTCGTCCTAGGTTAGAGGGAGGCCTTGGCATTATTGATCCAGAGTTACAGAGCTGCGCCCTTCTTATCAAGCTTATTGTTCGGGGTCTTTTTCCCAGACAAGAACCTTGGAAGATGCTTCTTCAGGCCGCTCTTTGCGCAGTGACTCCACGACTCGGCACTAGAGATGGTCATACTTGGCAGACAGGGTATCGTTTTCTCTTTACTGATGCCCCCTTGTCCACCGCCTCCCTCTCACCCTTCATTCGATCGCTCCTTCAGATTTGTGTTTCCATGCGACGGGCTATCATACGCTCACCTCCCTCATGTCGTGAGGAGATTGAGCGCCAGCCTCTCATTTGGAATGCTGCAGTTCTTGATTCTTCGGTTGATCCACCCCGTCAGCTTGGAGAGAGGACTCACATTGATTGGGCTGCCTGGGACACTGGCCCTGCTGCCTCTATGCGGTTGTTTCATGAGACACGTATGCTGGATGCTGATTTTGTGGTAGAACATTATGACATTGGTCGCGGGGTGACAGATAGACTGCCTGAGATTGATTCCGCCGTTCCTTCACAGTGGGATGCAGTCATGAGAGGCACGGTTCAGATGCCTCCCCATCGTGGCTGGGAAGGCCTCTTTGCTCAGGGCACTCTCTTATTAGCTCGTTTAGACACCATGCTATTCACAGTTGATACTGACTAGTCTCAGGGGATTCATGCTAGATTGACATATGATGCCACCTCTCCGCACCTTGCCCTTCCCGGAGCTCGATGGGAGGCCATCAGAGTAGTTGGCTCCCGCGGGAAGCGTCGTTGTGTTGACCCTCGTTTCGCTTTCGCTGATGCTGCACTTTGGAGGCTTTGGGTGTGGGAGGGTCGTGCCCTATCTCAGCTTTATTGGGACAGGCGAGTGGCATTGGCCTCACTCTGACCCCACCGGTGCACCTGTATCCTTCTTTGAGTACACTGTCAAGATTGGACGGTTAGCATTGATGAGACAGTAGCCAGAGCAGCCCACTCGTATGCGTTTCTGGTTACATTCAGGCCTCTCCCATGCCTATTTGCAACAGTTTTGGTCCGCCATCTGGGATTTACATGCGGCTCGTCGTATTTCTTTTTTCATGTGGATGATTGCACATGCGGGACTTCCAGTTGGGACTTGCCTAGCTACTATGGGTCATGATCCGTTATGTACTCGCTGTCCTTTGCGACTACTTGAGTCACCTGCACAGTGTCTTTGGTCATGCGCAGCTTCCCATGTAGTGTGGCTTGCAGTTTGCTTTCTACTTAGCAGAGCAGGTGTTCAGCATGGATTTCTTACTTGGGGATCTGTCTCATGGTTGATGCCGATGCCCGGCCCCCATCTTTTCTACGAGGGCTCAGACACAGATCCAGCCTTTATGCTCACATCGGTTGGTTATCGGCGAGGTACTTTGGCTATGCTACCACAGATTGCTTGGCAGGGGGATTCTCAGACACGTACTGAAGTTTTTTCAGTCATCACTAGTATTACACTATGGAATGTTTGGAGAGCTCGTTGTCTCCACAGCTCCTTCAGGATACCCTCACTACCATTTGGCTGGACATCATTCATACCCTGATTTGGCAGTGGGATTCTTCCTCAGGCACATCTCGAGCAGCCGAGGCTCGCCGATTTGCCTTTCTTCGGCGTTGGGCACGATCCCCACTCTTCTTCACACTTACAGGTGGCCAGATTACGTGGCATTATGCCCCTCCTCGGTGGTTTCTCCTCCACTCATCACACCGACCACCATGAGATTGTTCTAGTCGAGTTGTCACTATAGTGGCTCTCCTCCTTACATTCAGCTTGTACACCCCACGTGATAGGCTATTTTGGCATCCGCTGGGGATTATATTGTACTCAGTAATATACAGCCCTGACTTTTTCCCAAAAAAAAAAGAGAGAGATTCACCGCCCAACAAAGAACATACACACACACACACACACATAGTGCCACCCGCCCCTGCTTTGTGACTCCTTAGCCGCCGTCAACTTGCGTGGGAAATTCCCTGCTTTCGTTGATACCTTGCCTTCAATTCTTATCTCAATTCATTAAGGTCTAATTAGGGGAGTTCCCACGTTATTGACGCGACTTTTGAGCCACGACCCCTATCTGTGTGTCCGTGTCTGTGTGCCCAAGTGTAGGATATGTCACAGGATCCAGCCACTACTAGAGAGCATTATACATGAGATACGGACATGCTTTGTTAGGGAGCGCAACATCCTTGACAACATCTTCACTTTCTGGGAGGCGTCTGCCCTTGCATGCCTCAGAGGAGAGGATCTTGGGGGTACTCCTCCTCGATTTTGAGAAGGCATCTGAGAGAGTTTCATCTTGGGCCAAAGTCTCGTGGCAGGTCATTACTTTACCTTGCTTTTGACCTAGCACGACAGAGTACAGCCCTCCTTGGGAAGCTTGTGATCAGAGGCCTTCTTCCAATGATAAAGCCTTGGAAGGAGCTCGGATTAGTGCCCGAGTCCCTCATACTGCCCATGGATCCTTTCCATACGATGGATTTTCACAGAGATGCACAGAGTAGACTTGAGTACGAGCTGGGAGGACCGCTTTGCAACGAGCCTACTTAGGGCCTGGGAGCAGCTGCGGAGTGGCCTTGAGCAACATCAGCCCACATCCACTGAGGAGCGCTTGAGAGAGCCGCTTGTTTGGAATCGTATGGTCTGCACCTAGCGAGGCCACATGGTTGGTAGCATACCTCATGTTTCTTGGGGTCCCATGGCAGAGAGGTGAGCCCGCTCTCTTGGGGATTGGCTTTAGTTTACAGGATTTTCTGAGGAGATCCAGAGCATCTAGCTTTGGGACATGAGGGGGGCACAAAGCATGTGTCAAGATATTGCAAAGGCTATACCAGTGGAGTGGCTCACCTCTCTAGTGCCGACGGCTCCGCGTTGGATGGGGACCTTCACATGCCTGAAGGTCCTCATTGCGGTTAGGGCTTGCTCAAACATAGGTTCTTTGAGATTTAGGGAGAGGGTTGTCTTCACAGCGTTGCTGTTGAGGCACCAGAGGTGACTGTGTTGCTTTCAGAGGATTCGAGTGGTGGGCATCAGTAGGAGGACTTGTGTCATCGACGCCGACTCGATCGACCTGGAGTTATGACACTCGCGGCTCTAGGCTTGGGAGAGCCGCCCTTTAACATGGTTGCAGTGGGACCCAGGGGAGTGGTTTTGGCGAGACCCCTTTGCTTCTGCCGATCGCCAGGTGACCCCTTTTTTCCAGTACACAGCTCGACTGGGCCGACACATACTGATAGCACAGAGAGAGGCCCGTCCAGCCGCATCGACTCTCTAGCAGGAGGAGGGGCTCATGTCTGAGTTCTTGGCAGGGTTCTGGGAGCTCCTATGGGATATCAGACAATCGAGGAGAGTCACCATGTTTCAGTGGCTAGTTGCGCATCAAGCTACTGCGATTGGGAGTTGGTTGGTATACAACGGCTTCTCGACAGCATGTGCTACTTGTGACCACCCACTTGAGACCCAACGTCACTGTCCGCCGTGGGACTGCCCCACAACACAACAGGTTTGTCTACGGATCCTTCGGCTGATGCCTGTGCTGTCTACAGCCAGTCAGTACACCTGGGGGGTTGAAACGTGGTCCACACTCACGGGCCCTGCACTCAGTTTTGAGATGGCTTCAGTCAACAGGATGATAGTGATCCAGGAGGGCTATCCTCACTCCAGCCTGCCACAGAGCTTATCCCTCAGGAGTGGAGCAGTGAGAGGGAGAGGTGTTGGGAGCTCATTTGCGGCCTGACACTGTGATTCATTTGGCCAGCCCAATGTTTTTGTATTTTCGAAGCTCACCCTATTCCTCTGACGAAGACTGTTCGCGACATCTGACTAGAGTTAGTCCATACACAGAGGGGCCAGTTTGAGAGACTTCAGGGCAACTCAGATCGCATGAGGGAGCGCCACGAGGCCTTCTTGTGACTGTGGCACCCATAACCCTTCGGCAGTACGGTGCACCATTGTGGCTTTTTCCTCCTCCCATTTCCTGAGCTAGCCCTCATTGTACATATCTTGTTTTTTCATTGGGAGAGTCTCCCCACATGCTGATGTAGCCGTCTCTAGTAGGGGCAAATTGTAGCATAGTTACCCAGAACGGGAAATCGCAACGTGGAACGGCAACTGGTATGGAATACCATTCCCTGTTTCGGACACTCACGTCTGAAACACGGAATTGGGATTCGGAACGAGAAACTAGATTGGGAACGGGGAACGACGACCTGAAAAGGGCCATTCCCTGTAACTATGGATTGTTTCAAGCCACGGAAGAAGAGAGCCACTCTGCAGATCTCGGTTGAGGGGCCTAAACCCTAAGAATAAGCAGGCAAAGAAAAAGAAGTTCTTACGAACTTATGGGACCCCGTCCGATGGGACCCAAGTGACACAAGAGAATAAAATAAAGCAGGGCCCACACACAAATACAAAGACTTGCAAAGAAACTGATGACGTGAGAGTTGTACGGACAACCCAAATTTGTTGATTGCTGACGTGGCATATTTGTACGGATTTCTGTGTTTCATGTTGATTTTGCTGACGTGGCAGCCTATACGGATTTCCGTGATTTATGCTGGCTGATTTTCAGTGCCAGCTTTTGGGCCAGTTGCTTTTGAGTTTGATTACTTTTCATGTAAACTGCTTTTGGGCCTAGGGCCTTTAAATATGAGGCTAGGGCTTGTTCTCTGACACCCTTCTCGGAGAAGGTGCATAGCGTGGAGTACCGGCTTGTATTGTGTTGATGCAATATAAAGAAATACCGAAAGGGGTGCCAAGGTTTGGGGCCAATACTCTCTGAGGTGGAATTCCGTCACTCCGTGTCGCGTGTCGTCTCTCTCTTTTAGTTTCAGTTGTTGTTGAAGTGCTAAAAGTCTGTTCAGTCTGTTCATTTCTATTGGTACGTGGTGCTCGCCTTGTGACATTGGTATCAGAGCTTCAGGCGTGTGCTTTTCTCAAAGCATACCGATCCTACCAAAGAGCAGACAGAGCAAACCGGCGCTTCGAAAGTCTATAGGAATTTGATTTGAAGTATCTTGGTGCCCCGACCCCGGACTTATTAGCCACTCCCACCCTTACTTCATCGCGCATCGGGCGCGCTCTTGTTTACACCGCTCATGTCTTACAAGGCATAAGCCATAAGGATCACTTGCAAGACAAGGATCCAAGATTTGTTTTGAGCTGCTGTTTTTCTCAGAAGCAATGCCATACAGAGGGTGACGTCTATAGCTACCAAGCCACTCACTCCAAGGACTTGGCAAGCTTTCAAGAAAATTTTTGCCCGAAGCTATTTAGTTTCTAGCAGCTTCTGGTAGAGTGGGGTATTCTGAAATGCTTGCCATGGAAACCCTAGTAGATTATAACTTGAAATTTCTTGGAACATCTTTCAATAGGTGTCTCTTCCCGAGTTGATAACCTTGGAGGTCCAGTGTGATTGCTATGTCTTGGGACTACCATCACCGCTAGAGGAACATTGTCTGTCCAAGAGCTGCTGGACCATATTGTGGTAAGGAACCTAACCCTACTTTTTTTGGTGCAGGTTTCAGGATGGAAAGTCAGTCGACTTTTTGAGCTCGGTTGATGTCGAGCTGATTGAACTGTTTGACTTTGGTTTTAATACTGGCGCTGACTGCTGACGTGGCAGAATTGTACGGATTTCCGTGTTTCACGCTGACAGTACTGATGTGATAGCCTCTATGGATTTCGGTGATTTATGTTGGCTGATTTTCAGCGCCAGCTTTGGCCAGTTGCTTTTGAGTTTGAATATTTTTCATGTAAACTGCTTTTGGGCCTAGGGCCTTTAAATATGAGGCTAGGGCTCGTTCTCTATGTTTGTGTAATAGACTTGGACACTCCAAGTCAAGAATCAATCACGACAACACCAAATAACCACTTCAAAACAGTTCACAGATCACAATAGATTTGCACTGGCCCGGCGGAGTTCCGTGCCTAGAGATGTTGGCCCCAAAGACTGGCGCCCCTTTTGGTATTTCTTTTTGTATTAATCAATGTTCAAAGTACAAGAGAGCGGTTAGGGTTTCACTCTTAGACTCTGCGTCCAGATACTCTGCAGAGCGAACCCAAAACCACTTATTTAAAGTTTACAAGGGATGCCAAAAGCAGAGCCCCAAAAGCTTCAAAATAAAAGCAAACTCTATTCCTCTCACAAGCCCTCTCTAGGGCTTTAATAAAAATAAAGCAATGCAGTTCTCTCTCTCTCTCATGCTCAAATTGCGTCACCAAAAGCTGAAAATCAGTGCCACAATTTCCGGAGATTTCCGTACAATGCAACGTCATCATGCCAGCGTATTTCACAAAAAAATCAGCTGCTGCTTTTTAGGGTTAGGGTTAGGGTTTAGGACAGGTTTTAGGGTTAGGGTTAGGGTTTTTGGCCGATTTTAGGGTTTGCAAAATTAGGGTTTTCAGCAGCAATCAGGGTTAGGGTTTCCCCCATGCTCTCAGGCAGACACGTCATCACTTTGTGACATACCCCCCTCTTGAAAGCATTGTAATCGCCCTCGATTACGCCTGCAAAATAGACAGAAGCCATAAACCGTCTTGGAACACACATCTAGCACAGTACCGATCGACAGTCACATCATGCAACATCACAGGACATCACATGACATTCAACATTCATTCAGATCTTAGACCATGATTTATCGGCAATGTAGCTAGCAATCGCATCTAGATCCACTCGGGACGTCATCGATGTCCGATTGACTAACCCCTATTGCAACCATGTCTATTTGAGATTAATCAGACCAAAATGCTGCAGTCATTTCGTCTATCAGTTCCTGCACTTAAAAGAAGTCAAGAACAAATCAGTATCGTAATGAGGAATTCCATTTAAAGTCATACAGCAGGATACTCTCAGCTTTCAGTATCCCTGAAGCTCAAAGAGACATCAGTGACTCTAGTATCTAAATCAAGGCATCTGTTGGCAAAGGAGCGGAGTGACTCCCCTCTTGTGCATCCCACTGCACCAGATCTCCGGCCAAGCTGAATTCTGGGTTCCATTTGGAGTAGACTATGCTAAACCAAAAGCATCGAGGTAAGGTTTCACAATCTGAAGAGTATCTGTTAGGTCCTCCTCTTCCATCCACTTCGCATCCAATGTAGGATAGTTCTTGAACTTAACCAAGAATCGCCTTCCGACTTTACCTTTATTCTTCGTATCTTTATGTGCCAAAATCTGTTCAGGAACAAGGATCTCCTCGTTTTCTTCCACTTCAGGTTGCTCATCAGGCTCCCCATCATCAGGCACATCACCTTTAAAAGGTTTCAAGAGACTTACATGAAATGCATTGTGAATCCTCCAAGTATCTGGCAATTTCAGTCGGAAGGACACATCATTTATCTTTTCAGTGATCTGGAAAGGGCCGTAATATTGCATACTAAGCTTTGGAAAAAGCCTCTCCTTTCCCTTTTTCTTTCTCAGGCATGCCTTCTCAAAACGTAAGAGCACCCAATCATCCTCCTTCAATTTCAAATCGCGTCGATGGCGACCCGGTGCCTTTTTCTCTCGTTCTTGAGACTTCTGCAAAGTCTCGCGAACCTTGGCAAAAGCCGTATCTAAGTCTCGCGTAGATTCGTCCGCTTCAAAATTCTTATCTTTCGTGCTTAGGAAGGGTGGAACCTTCGCAGCACCTTCAACAATCTCAAATGGCGCCTTCCCCGTCGAAGAGTGTATCGTGTTATTGTAGGCAAATTCCACCAAAGGTAAGTATTTTTCCCATTGAGTAAATCTGATCTGAGATATAAGACCTTAATAAAACAGGAATCACTGAATTGGCAATCTCAGATTGCCCGTCAATCTGCAGGTGGAACAATGACGAGAACTGCAACCGCGTGCCAATGTTCTCCCAAATTTCCTTCCAAAACAAACTCATAAATCTGGGGTCTCTGTCGGAGACAATCGTCTCAGGCATGCTATGTAATCTGAATATCTGGGCCACAAACAGTCTCGCTAAATGATCCGGCTTGATTGTTTTCTTCACTGGAATGAAATGAGCGTGTTTGCTAAATCTATCAATAACAGTCCAGATACCATCGTGACCACTCTGTGTTCGTGGGAGATCAAAAATGAAATCCATTGCAATTCTTTCTCAGGGGCGGGTGGGTATGGGTAAAGACTGTAACAATCCCTGTGCTTTATGCTTGTCAAACTTGACCTTCTTGCATACCAAGCAACTGCGCACAAACTCTTCCACATCCTTCTTGAGTCTCGGCCAAAAGAAGTATCTCTCTACCCCTTTCGTGGTGGTAGCAATGCCCCGGTGGCATTCAATCATAACCTTTTCCCTCAACGGCTGTGTAACGCATAACATGGTTTTTCTCATCAAGTAGCCTTTCCGAATGGAGTATCCTGCTACTGTCTCCCCATCCCGTATCCGTGTGAAAACGTATGCAAAATCTGTATTTGTGGCATACTGATCGACCATATCCTCGAAGCTCCTGTGGTGTATCGCGGAAATAGCCAGAACCAACGGCTTCCAAGACAAAGCATCTGCCACCACATTCTTTTGTCCCTGAACATGGACAATGTGGAAGTGAAACTGTGATAAGATGTTCGCCCACCGCATCTGCTTTTCTGAAAGCTGCTTCTGTGACAAGAAGTAGCGTAAACTATGATGGTCTGTAAAGACAGTAAAATCCGCTCCGAGTAGGTAATTCCGCCACTAAGTAAGAGCATAGATTACCACCAAAAGCTCTTTCTCATAAATCTGTGCTGTCATCTCCGGCCTTGAGAACAATCGGCTCTCGTAAGCTATGACATGGCCGTCTTGCATTAAGACCACACCCAGACTACGACCACAAGCATCACAATATACTTCAAATGACTTTTGCAAGTCCGGCAAAGTCAAAACAGGTCCTGTAGTCAATTTCTCTTCCAATGTCTGAAAGGCAGTCACCTCTGTGGGTCCCCACGAGAAAGGGACTCCTTTCTGTGTCAAAATATGCAAGGGGAAGCAACCTCTGCAAACTTTCGAATGAACCGCCTGTTGTACGAACACAGTCCAAAGAAGCTTCTAACTTCATGGTCATTCTTCAAATCGGGCCAATCACGTATAGTCTCTATCTTGGCCGGATCCATTTGCACTCCTGCTACTGAGACAATGTGTCCCAAAAAGTGTATTCTTTGGTAGGAAAAATTCACTTCTCTTTGCATTAATCACCAACTTGTGATCTCGTAATGCCTGAAAGACCTGAAGCAGATGATCTCTGTGTTCTGCCTCATTCTTGGAGAAAACAATGATATCGTCAAAAGAAAGTGCCAACAAATAGCCTATGCTCTTGAAAAATCCTGTCCATCATCCGGTTAAATGTCGCAGGAGCATTGGTTAAGCCAAACGGCATCACCAAAAACTCAAATAACCCAAAAGTCGTCCAAAAAGTTGTCTTGTAGACGTCTCCCGGTGCGATTCTGATCTGATGATATCCACTCTTCAAATCAATCCTGCTAAAGCACGAGGATCCCTGTAATCTATCGAGTATATCATCGACCCTAGGAATCGGGAATCTGTTCTTGATCGTGATTTTGTTGAGAGCTCTATAATCGATGCACATTCTCCAAGGTCTGTCTTTCTTCAAAACCAACAACACTCGAGAGCAATACGGTGAAGTACTAGGCTGGACAAGACCCTTTTCCAAGAGGTCTTTCACTTGGTTCATAATCTCTTCATTCTGTGCTCGGCTCACACGGTAAGGTTGCCGGTTCGGTGGTGTGCTTCCAGGTATCAGATCAATGGTATGATCTTCAGGACGAGTAGGTGGTAACTCTCCTGGAAGGCTTTCTGAGAAGCAATCGGCATGAGAGTGTAGGTTCTTTATCAAGTTTAGATATATTTGTTCTATCCTCATCACTCAACTCTTTCATAAAGATCGAGTAAACAAACAAACTGGATTCATTAATTTAGAAATGGCCGAAGCCGATACAATAGGGACACACTCGCCCATTAGTTTAATATCAAGTACAATGGTGATAATCGACCACGGCGTTGTTCTTGTGGTACCAGGGAATCCCTAAGAGAACATCACAACATTCCAAAGGCATTATGAAGAAGTCCTCATGCCCCAAATACCCCTGACAATGCAACCAAAGTTTGCCAATGACAGGTGTAATGAACACGTCCCTGCCTAGTGCCGCTAGAACAGCCTCCGCAAGTGGGCCCATTCGATCGGGAGTGATCTCGAGCCGCACCGCCAATTCCGGTGAATTGAAGTTGGCCTTGGCTCCTCCATCAAAGAAGATCAGGGCCTCTAGGTCGTTCACTTTGCCCCAAGCTCGACAAAGTTCAGTACTCTCGTCCATAGTGTTGGGATCGGCACCCGCACAATCTGGAACCAGTCCCGTTTTCATCTTGCCTTTTCTTACATGTTCCTCAGTTGCTCTCGAACTCTCAGGCCTTTCGTCGTCCTTGTCGTTCGTTCTTTGTGTGCCTTTTTAGGGCACTTCGCGGAGATATGTCCAAATTCTTCGCATCCAAAGCACATCCCCTCCCTGATGAAGCGAGCTCTCTCCTGAGGAGTAAGCTTGGGTCGTGCATCCTTCTTTTCTGGGTTGCTCTTTCTCTTTCTACTTTCATTCGCTGAAGTCTGTTCGGCTCGTCGTGTCGTGACCTCATCGGTGGGGTAGGTCAGACTGCCAGAGTGAATGGCAAAGCCCCTTTTCGCATGACTCATCAACTCCTGGATAGAAGCAGACTTCTGGTCCAAGCAGTGATCTCGGATCTCTGTAGGTAGACCCAAGGTAAAACGCTCAATCTGTTCTTTGAACAAGATCTTCTTGAATGAAGAGGCGGGTAGAAAAGAGCTCCAGAATCTCTCACAGTAAGCATCCACTGTATCTCTCTTGGTCATCCGAAGATGGTTCCAAGCAGCTCGTATATCGCATTCATACTCTTGCGTCAACCAAGAAGCTTCTTAAATTTCAGCCATTTAACTGGCGCAGTCTTATTTAAAAGAAGCGTGGACCACCAAGTCCGAGCATTCCCCTTAAAGTAAGAGGCAGCTCTTTGAATCTTGGAGTGCTCTGAATAGCGTCCTCCCGCGAAAGCGATGTCAAACTGTTGTATAAAAGACAAAGCCTTCGAAGCATCTGTATATCCTGAAAAAGTATCAAATATGATGGCATGTCCACCTTCCTTAAACTCTCGGACTTTCTTGCTTTTATCTTCCAAAAAGTCATACTGGTTGGCTTTATAAAAATTCTTCTTGTTCACATAAAAGTTGCCGTCATCAGAGTTGAACTGTGTAACAGACTTGGACACTCCAAGTCAAGAATCAACCACGACAGCACCAAATAACCACTTCAAAACAAGTCACAGATCACAAAAGATGTACACTGGCCCGGCGGAGTTCCGTGCCTAGGGATATTGGCCCCAAAGACTGGCGCCCCTTTCGGTATTTCTTTTTGTATTAATCAATCATCAAAGAACAAGAGAGCGGTTAGGGTTTCACTCTCAGACTCTGCGTCCAGATGCTATGAGAAGTGAGGCCCTCACCACTAATTTAAAGATTACAAGGGATGCTCAAAAGCAGAGTCCCAAAAGCTTTTAAAATAAAAAGCATCAGTTCTCTCTCTCTCTCTCTTAGAGAGTCTTTTCTCTTTTTTTATAAAAAAAGGAAAATTCGCGTCGCTCATCATTTTTCAAAAATAAATAAATAAATAAATAAATTTCAAAGCCTCCGTGATTTCCGGAAATTAGGCAAAAATTAGGGTTTGCAGGAATTTTAGGGTTTTTGGCAGAAATTAGGGTTTTTGTTGTCCGCCACGTCATCACTTTGTGACATACCCCCCTCTTGAAAGCATTGTAATCGACCGCGATTACGCCTACAAAACCGACAAAAGCCATAAACCGTCTTAGCAGACACTGACTGTTAGTACCTACGTACTAGGAACACACATCTAGCACATGTACAAAATCGACAGTCACATCACACGACATCACAGGACATCACATGACATTCAACATTCATTCGGATCTTAGACCATGATTTATTGGCAATGTAGCTAGCAATCACATCTAGGTCCAATCGGGACCTCATCTATGTTCGATTGACTAACCCCTATTGCAACCATGTCTATTCGAGATCAATCAGACCAAAATGCTGCAGTCATTTCGTCTATCAGTTCCTGCACTCACAAGAAGTCAAGAACAAATCAGTATCATTATCAGGAATTGCATTTCATAAAGTCATCCAGCAGAATACTGTCAGCTCTCAGTATCCCTGAAGCTCAAAGAGACATCAGTGACTTTAGTATCAAAATCGAGGCATCTGTTGACCAAGGAGCGGAGTAACTCCCCTCTTGTGCAAACCCACTGCACCAGATCTTCGGCCAAGCTGAGTTTCTGGGTTCCGTTTGGAGTAGACTATGCTAAACCAAAACATCGAGGTAAAGTTTCACAATCCGAGGAGTATCTGCTAGGTCCTCCTCCTCCATCCACTTCGCATCAAATGCAGGAAAGTTCTTGAATTTAACCAAGAACCGCCTTCGGACTTTACCTTTCTTCATATCCGTATGTGCCAAAATCTGTTCAAGAACAAGGGTCTCCTCGTTTTCTTCCACTGCGGGTTGCTCATCAGGCTCCCCATCATCAGGCACATCACCCTTAACAGGGTTCAAGAGACTCACATGCAATGCATTGTGAATCCTCCAAGTATTTGGCAGTTTCATTCGGAAGGAGACATCATTTATCTTTTCAGTAATCTGGAAAGGTCCGTAATATCACATACTAAGCTTTGGAAAAAGCCTCTCCTTTCCCTTTTTCTTTCTTAGGCGTGCCTTCTCAAAAGTAAGAGCACCCAATCATCCTCCTTCAGTTTCAAGTCGCGACGATGGCGATCCGCTGCCTTTTTCTGTCGTTCTTGAGACTCCTGCAAAGTCTCGTGAACCTTGGCAAAAGCCGTATCCAAATCTCACGAATATTCATCCGCTTCAAATATCTAATCTTTCGTGCTCAGGAAGGATGGAACCTTCGCAGCACTTTCAACAATCTCACATGGCGTCTTCCACGTCGAAGAGTGTATCGTGTTACTGTAGGCAAATTCCACCAAAGATAAGTTCTTTTTCCATTGAGTCTTCTGATCCGAGATACAAGACTTCAATAAATCTAAAATCACTGAATTGGCAATCTCAAATTGCCCGTCAGTCTACAAGTGGAACGATGACGAGAACTGCAACCGCGTGCCAATGTTCTCGCAAATTGCCTTCGAAAACAAACTCATAAATCTGGGGTCTCTGTCAGAGACAATCGTCTCAGACTGCCATGTAATCGTAAAATCATCGTGATCATTCTGTGTTCTCGGGAGATCAAAAATGAAATCCATTTTAATACTTTTCCAGGGGCGGGTGAGTATGGGTAAAGGCTTTATGTGCCTTATGCCTGTCAAAATTGACCTTCTGGCATACCAAGCAACTGCGCACAAACTCTTCCACATCCTTTTTGAGTCTCGGCCCAAAGAAGTATCTCTCTACCCCCTTCATGGTGGTAGCAATGCCGCGGTGACCCGTAAAAGGTGGACAGTGGAATTCAGTCATATCCTTATCCCTCAACGGGTGTGTAATGCACAACATAGTCTTTCTCATCAAGTAGCCTTCCCGAAGGGAGTATCCAGCTACTGTCTCCCCATCCCGTATCTGTGTGAAAAATATCTACAAAATCTGTATCTGTGGCATACCGATCAACCATATCCTCGAAGGTCCTATGATGTATCGCGGAAATAGCCAGAACCAACGGTTTCCGAGACAAAGCATCTGCCACCACATTCTTGTGTCCCTGCACATGGAAAATCTGGATGTGAAACTGTGACAAGATCTTCGCCCACCGCATCTGCTTTTCCGAAAGCTGCTTCTGTGACAAGAAGTAGCGCTAACTCTGATGGTCTGTAAAGACAGTAAAATCCGCTCCGAGTAGGTAATGCCGTCACTGAGTAAGAGCATGGATAACCGCCAAAAGCTCTTTCTCATAGATCTGTGCTGTCATCTCCAGCCTAGAGAACAAACGGCTCTCGTAAGCTATGACATGGCCTTCTTGCATCAAGACCGCACCCAGACTACGACCACAAGCATCACAATATACTTCAAATGACTTCTACAAGTCCGGCAAAGTCAAAATAGGTCCCGTAGTCAATTTCTCTTTCAATGTCCGAAAGGCAGTCACCTCTGTGGGTCCCCACGAAAAAGGTACTCCTTTCTGTGTCAAGGTATGCAAAGGGGAAGCAACCTCTGCAAAATTTCGTATGAACCGCCTGTAATACGAACACAGTCCCAAGTAGCTTCTAACTTCATGGACATTCCTCAAATCGGGCCAATCACGGATAGTCTCTATCTTGGCCGGATCCATTTGCACTCCTGCTACTGACAGAATGTGTCCAAAAAAGTGTATCTCTCGTAGGAAAAATTCACTTTTCTTTGCATTAATCACTAACTTGTGATCTCGTAATGCTTGAAAGACTTGAAGCAGATGATCTCTGTGTTCTGCCTCATTCTTGGAGAAAACTATGATGTCGTCAAAGAAATTGCCAACAAATAACCTGTACTCTCGAAAAATCCTGTCCATCATCCGGTTGAATGTCGCAGGAGCATTGGTTAAGCCAAAAGGCTTACCAAAAACTCAAATAACCCAAAAGTCGTCCGAAAAGCTGTCTTGTAGATGTCTCCCGGCACTATCCTGATCTGATGATATTCACTCTTCAAGTCAATCCTGCTAAAGCACGAGGATCCCTGTAACCTGTCGAGTATATCATCGATCCTAGGAATCGGAAATCTGTTCTTGATGGTGATTTCGTTGAGAGTGCTATAATCGATGCACATTCTCCAAGATCCGTCTTTCTTCAAAACCAACAACACTGGAGAGCAATACGGTGAAGTACTAGGTTGGACAAGACCCTTTTGCCAAGAGGTCTTTCACTGGGTTCATAATCTTTTCATTCTGTACTTGGCTCACATGGTAAGGTGGCCGATTCGGTGGCGTGCTTCTAGATATCAGATCAATGGTTTGATCATTGATCTTCAGGCCCTCTGAAAAGCAATCGGCATGAGTGTGGAGAAAAATCTTGGCGTTCTTTTGATCAGGTCAAAACATATTCAACCTTTATCCATCGTTCAGTTCTCTCCCAAAAGAATGAGTAAGAAACTGAAGTTCATCAAGTACAATCTCTAAGCCCTTCATTTATCAAAGTCGCTTTCTCGGCCCGGTAGTCAACCACGGCGTAGTTCTTGTGGTACCAAGGGATTCTGAGTAGAACGTCACTCGCGTGCCCTGAACACCCCTGTCATTGCAAACGAAGTTTGCCAATGCTCGGTGTAATGGCAAATCCCATCCGGGTGCCAGTCGAACTACCTCCGCCTGTGGCATCAATCTGTCGGGCGTAATTCCAAATCAAGCCGCCAATTCCAAGTGAAAAGAAGTTGGCCTTGGCTCCTTCAAAAGAGCTTCCTGAGCCTTCACTTTGCCCCAAAAGCGGCAAAGTTTGTACTTTCATTCATTAGATTCGGTGGAAGTCCCACGCCATGTGGTACCAGTTCTGCTTTTCTATCTGCCTTTTCTTCCACGTTCCTCAGCTGCTCTCGAACTCTAAGGCCTGTCGTCGTCTTTATCATTCTGTTCTTTTGTGCCTTTTTAGGGCACTTCGTGGAGATATGTCCATGTTCCCCGCATCCAAGGCACTTCCCCTCTCTGATGAAGCGAGCTCTCCTGAGGAGTAAGCTTGGGTAGTGCATCCTTTTTCTCTGGGTTGCTCTTTTTCTTTCTACTTTCATTCCCAGAAGTCTGTTCGGCTCGTTGTGTCATGGCCTCATCTGTGGGGTAGGTCAGACTGCCAGAGTGAATGGCAAAGCCCCGCTTCGCATGACTCATCAACTCCTGAATAGAAGCTGACTTCTGTTCCAAGCAGTGATCTCGAATCTCTGTAGGTAGACCCAAGGTAAACCGCTCAATCTGTTCTCTGAACGAGATCTTCTTGAATGAAGAGGCGGGTAGAAAAGAGCTCCAGAATCGTTCACAATAAGCATTGATTGTATCTTTCTTGGTCATCCGCAGATGGTTCCAAGCAGCTCGTATATCTCGTTCATATTCTTGCGTCAACCAAGAAGAAATAAAAAGCTTTTTAAATTTCAGCCATTTAACTGGCTTAGTCTTGTTTAAAAGAAGCGTGGACCACCAAGTACGAGCATTCCTCTTAAAGTAAGAGGCAGCTCTCCGAATCTTGGAGTGCTCTGAATAGCGTCCTCCCGCGAAAGCGATGTCAAACTGCTGTATAAAAGACAAAGCCTTCGAAGCATCTGAGTATCCTGAAAAAGTATCAAACTTGATCGAGTGGCCACCTTCCTTAAACTCACGGACTTTCTTGCTTTTATCTTTGAGAAAGTCATACTGGTTAGCTTTGTAAAAATTCTTCTTGTTCGCATAAAACTTTCCGTCATCGGAATTTGAGCTGTCTGTAGACGAGTCCTCAGTAGAACTGTCAGTCTCTGGGCGAGACTTAGACTTCCTTGCCTTTTTCTTGCCCTTTCCGAAGCGTTGTTTCTTGCTTCGCTTTTTGCTTTTCCTGTCTTCTTCGCTGGAGTCTGAAGAGCTAGAAGAACTGTCGGAAGAAGAAGAACTGGGTAGGCCTTCAAACTTGACGCGCTTCTTCAGTTTCTTTGCCTTGTCGAAAGTCGACCGACGACCCAAATATCCCGGGAAGTCAGTGCCTTTCTTCTGCTTTTCTGCCATGATTTTTGCCTTTCTTTTGCGCGTCGAAAAGCTGATCAATCCGTGCATCAACCATGTTCTCTAGTTCCTTCTCCGTATATTTCTTGGAGGTAGAAGGTTTCTTGAGAGCGGGTTTCGGGAGTGGTGTTGTGGTTCTTTGCCACTCCATCTGTACCTCTTTCAAAGAGGTCTGGTTCATATATTTTGCCATCTTCGGGTCCTTGGCAAAATTGAGCATCATCTTTGTTGCATCGCCGATCAACTGGCGACGCTCCATCTCTCGCCGCTCCGCCTGAGTAGGCCAAGGCGGGCCATACTCTTTGCCGGAATCTTCGTTGTGATCCCTGCCCGCATCTCCAAATGCAGAGGGAGTCGACTGATCCTTGCATGAAGCCATAGGTGCCACGGAAAAAAATTGGGGATCGGATTTCCCGTAGAAGAGAAATCGACCGTGCTCTGATACCACTGTAACAGACTTGGACACTCCAAGTGAAGAATCAACTGCGATAGCACCAAATAACCACTTCAAAACAAGTCACAGATCACAATAGATGTACATTGGCCTGGCGGAGTTCCGTGCCTAGAGATATTGGCCCCAAAGACTGGCACCCCTTTCGGTATTTCTTTTTGTATTAATCAATCATCAAAGTACAAGAGAGCGGTTAGGGTTTCACTCTCAGACCCTGCGTCCAGATGCTCTGAGAAGTGAGGCCCTCACCACTAATTTAAAGATTACAAGGGATGCCCAAAAGCAGAGCCCCAAAAGCTTTTAAAATAAAAAGCACCAGTTCTCTCTCTCTCTCTTAGAGAGTCTTTTCTCTTTTTTTATAAAAAAAAACAAAATTTGCGTCGCTCATCATTTTTCAAAATTTTTTTTTTTTTTTTTCAAAGCCTCCGCGATTTCCGGAAATTAGGGTTTTTGGCAGACATTAGGGTTTGCAAGAATTTTAGGGTTTCTGGCAGAAATTAGGGTTTCTGCTGTCCGCCACATCATCACTTTGTGACAAACTGTCTGTAGATGAGTCCTCTGTAGAACTGTCAGTCACTGGGCGAAATTTAGGCTTGTTTGCCTTTTTCTTGCCCTTTCAGAAGCATTGTTTCTTGCTTCGCTTTTTGCCTTTTCTGTCTTCTTTGCTCGAGTCAGAAGAGCTAGAAGAACTGTAAGAAGAAGAAGAAGAAGAAGAAGAAGAAGAAGTGGGTACTCCTTCAAATCAAACACGCTTCTTCTTTGCCTTTCCAAATGTCGACCGACGACCCAAATAACCCGGGAAGTTAGTGCCTTTCTCCTACTTTTTGCCGTGCTTTTTAGCTTTGTTCTGGACGTCAAAAAGCTGAGCAATCCGTGCATCAACCACCTCTTCTAATTCCTTCTCTGTATACTTCTTGGGAATAGGAGGTTTCTTGAGAGCGGATTTCGGGGGTGGTGTTGTGGTTCTCTGCCACTCCGTATGCACCTCCTCCAAAGAGGTCTTGCTCATATACTTTGCCATCTTCGGGTCCTTGGCAAAATTGAGCATCATCTTTGTTGCATCGTTGATCAATTGCCGGCGCTCCATCTCTCGATGCTCCGCCTAAGTAGGCCGAGGCGGGCCATACTCTTCTCGTGAATCTTCGTTGTGGTCTCTTCTCGCATCTGCGGATGCAGAAGGAGTCGACTGATCCTTGTCTGAAGCCATAGGTGCCGCGGAAAAAAAATTGGGATCGGATTTCCCGTAGAAGAGAAATCGGTCGTGCTCCGATAGCACTGTAACTGACTTGGACACTCCAAGTCAAGAATCAATCACGACAGCACCAAATAACCACTTCAAAACAGTTCACAGATCACAATAGATTTGCACTGGCTCGGCGGAGTTCCGTGCCTAGAGATGTTGGCCCCAAAGACTGGCGTTCCTTTCGGTATTTCTTTTTGTATTAATCAATGTTCAAAGTATAAGAGAGCAGTTAGGGTTTCAGTCTCAGACTCTGCGTCCAGATGCTCTGCAGAGTGAACCCAAAACCACTTATTTAAAGTTTACAAGGGATGCCAAAGACAGAGCCCCAAAAGCTTCAAAATAAAAGCAAACTCTGTTTCTCTCACAAGCCCTCTCTAGGGCTTTAATAAAAATAAAGCAATGCAGCTCTCTCTCTCTCTCTCTCTCATGCTCAAATTGCGTCGCCAAAAGCTGAAAATCAGCGCCGCAATTTCCGGAGATTTTCGTACGATGCCATGCCATCATGCAAGCACATTTCACGGAAAAATCAGCTGCTGCTTTTTAGGGTTAAGGTTAGAGTTTAGGACAGGTTTTAGGGTTAGGGTTTTTGGCAGATTTTAGGGTTTGCAGGTTTTAGGGTTGGGGTTTGTAGAATTAGGGTTTTCAGCAGCAATCAGGGTTAGGGTTTCCCCCATGCTCTTGTGCAGACACGTCATCACTTTGTGACAGTTTGCATGGAGTGAGTGTCTACAGAACAATGGATTTTATGTCTGTTTTGCAGGCATAATTGAGGGTGATTACTCTTCATTTTCTTTTGGAAAGGTAGGGGCAGGGGGTGTTTTTTTTTGGGGGGGGGAGTGGGAGATGTCACAAACTGATGACCTGGCATGCTTGCTGCACACTGGAAGTGAACCGAGAAGAGAAGAGTAGTGCCAGACCTGAATCAGAAGGCCCAAGTTAAAGCGTATCAGCTTGTAGAACACAGCTGCAGTCTGCATGGAATGCCAACGTGTCATGCTTATGTGATGTTGTGTAGATTAGGGCCGATGTGGCTGCTCTATGCTCGGACTTACTTTTGGGGCGACAGCCATGAAAGCAGATGATTTTTGGAGTTTTTGGGTGCCAGCTTAAGTTATCAGATCATTTTGGTGCTTTTAATGTACTTGTAAAGACAACTTATGGTTTTTGAAGTTGTTTTTGGGGTTGTTGGGCTGCTGCCTATAAAAGAGAGGCCACGGGTACCTTTAGTCCTTAGATTGCGACTTTGTGGATGACTTCAAGGAAGTGTGTGTGCACTTTGACAGTCGTCAATAATCAAGGAAATGCCACTAGGGGCGCCTAGTCGAGCTGCCAATAATCTTCGAAGGGGAACGTTTCCTCTTCAGTGTCGACTAGTCTTCAAGTGTTCAAGTGAAAAGTATTCTAGCTTGCTGGTTTCACCTAGATGTGAATTGTGAATGGTTAGGAGAAGCACAGTATTGTTATGAAACACTCAGAGATTTGACAGAAATATCTGACCATCTTTTCACAATCTTTAACAGTTTGCCATTCCTTTGATATAGCTTTTTGAGACAGTAACTGCTTCCAATGATTTAAACATGGCTGGTAGACAGGTAATAGAGGTTTCCTTCATTGTGTTTTTCGGTCAGGTACAATGACATGAAGCAAGTTGGGCAGCCAGATAGGTGACAGTAGAACCTTGCCAGCCTTATGTTTTATTATTTTTGAATTTCATGGTCTATCCTTTAGTCTAGTCCATCATGTACAAGCTCCTTTTAGACTTTGCATTGTTGCAAATAACTAATTATTCATCAACATCCTGTCTGCTTTCTCTATTTGAGAAAGCATGTAGTTGGACACATCTCTGCTCTTTAAGACACATAACTTTATGTATAATTTCACAAGCCCATCCCTAAAAACCATAAAAAAGGCAGTGCTCATGGAAACTTTAGTCTTCTTACTTCTCCTCTAAAAGCGTTAAAAGCAGCATTTTGTTTCTGCACAGGAGAGAAATGTGGAGGAAATAACCTCATGAGCTTTATGTCATTGCCTAACATTCTTTTATCTTGTTAGATATTCCTTGTTCAGTAACTCTTGTGAGGTGTAAGAGGATGTTGTTTTGTGCTTTTTTTGGATCAATATCTACTCTGCTCCCGCTCCCTTCTTTTCTTTTATACATAAAATCTTTTTATGTTGGCATCTAGTCTACACTCACTATTGACGCCATTAGTGGGACCCAGTAGTATTTAGTCTACAATATGCATGTTGGAGTTTGTCTTGTGGATAACTCATGGGAATATTAAGAGTCTATAACCTGCACTCTCATTTAGAGTTGAATCTGGACTTCTCCTGAATTCATCCAGGGATAGGCTAAATGCTAGAATTTTTGCCTCACTTAATGACCTAAACAGGGGTGAAGTTGGACTCTGATTGAATATGGACTTTTCCATGGTTTATCTAGGTTTAGGCTAAATTCCACATTTGTTGCCTTATGCAATGACCTAAACAGGTGAATGTTTTATTAGTCTAGGTTGTTCCAGGACATTGCTGTACATGGTGTGCTTGACTCCACTGCTTAAGTCTATAGTTTGTCTTAACCCTCTCCAAAGTGATTTTATTTCTGGTTAAAATTCCTGTCTCAAAAATGTTTACATTCTTTTGCAGTATCTTGAAGAAAAGTATCCTGAGCCATCTTTGTTTCCAGCTGACATTAGGAAAAAAGCATTGGTTCGACAGGTACAACAAATTTCTGAATCAGAGATTGTATGATCAAAGAATTATATTTTTCTAAATCTGTTGCAGAGCTTGTTTGACCTATGCAGGGCTCTAAACTTGTTGATTTGCCTAATAATATGGCAGGAGCTTAAAAGTTTGTGAAGCAGGTTGCGTTTATGATCCAGATTTCCTTTTTGCTTCTGGACACTCTCTATCTGAGCAAAGCTAATTTTAGATGGAGGGCTCATAAAGTTTTACCCTGTTTAAAATCTGTGAGTTTAAGTTTCTGGAAGTCTGGGGAGAAACATCAAACGTTTAAGCTACCAACTAGGTGACTGATCGATGTACATGAGAGTGTCCCCTGCCTATCCAGAGAAGAGGGCAAAAGTACAAAACAAAAGTGCTACAAAATAAGGGCCAATTTAGACTCACACGAATGGAGAGGCAGCCAACTGTGTTCTATGCACGAACCTGGCACTATCTGAAAAGCTAGAGGTATAATTCCTTCCCACGTGGGGTCACAGGTTCAGCTCCTCCCCACTTTTGTTGCGCTGAAAGGTATGCGGAACTCTATGTCAGGCCACCTGTTTCCTGGTGGACCCGGAAATAAACTCCCTGTTTTGCACAATGGGATTTCGCCAACGCACGTGCTCACCCATGTCAATTGTGTCCTGCCTAAGAAAGTGGAAGGTGGGGTAGTACGCGAGAGAGAGAGAGAGAGAGAGAGAGAGAGAGAGAGAGAGAGAGAGAGAGAGAGAGAGAGAGAGAGAGAGAGAGAGAGAGAGAGAGAGAGAGAGAGAGAGAGAGAGAGAGAGAGAGAGAGAGAAAATGAAATGAAATGATATATTAACGTCTACAAGAGGCCAAAATGACCTATGAGACCAACTGATTACAATGATGAGTCTAGTACCAAGTCTGGGTACAAACAAGAAAACTACAAACAAAGAACTGATAGGAGTGCTACCGACTCCTATGGGTGGCTGGTAGGCTGAGCAATGGTATCATGCCATAAAGGTACAAAGTGGGGATAAGTGTCACCATGATACAATGTAGCAATAGCATGAAGCCTATCCCGATCGACATTCTGGGTGGCGTGCTAGAATCCTGTGGATCCTCTGCCGCAATCTCCGCCGGTGCTGCGTGGCTCCCCTCCTCAGTCGCGGTCGTCTCGATCTCCCTAACTCTATAGCTCGATCAATGAGAGTACCGCTGATGTGTGTATGGGTGGGAACCGAGCTCTCTGGTGGTGGTGTCCCCTCTGACTCTGTGGTACTCAGACTGAAGAAATTTGAGATGCGTCTCTGGGACTGTCTCTGTCTTTGCCCATTCAATAGAGCGTCTCTATGTCTCTGAATCTCAAGTAGGAATAATCCGAGACATCTTTGATCCTGATATCTCATGACTCTGTCTAACGAGTCAAAACCATCTCTGAATAGACAATGAAAGCGTCCCCGTATCTCATAGTAGACTGTGCAGCGACATATGTAGTGAAACTCTGTCTCTGGCTTTGCATGGCATAACTGACATATCCTACTATCTGCTGGTATGCCTCTGAATCTACCTGTCTCAATCCCAAGCTGGTGTGAAGATGTGCGAATCTGGCCAATAGCACATCGTAACCTATGAGATAGATGTGTGTCCATGTAACTGGGCCGTGTGACAAATCCGTCTGTCGTGAGTTGAAGAAGATGTTCTCTATAGAAAACCCTCTTCGTACCCAACTCCCGTGATGGTTCTATCCATGTCCTCTTGCTATCAAGCTGGATAAGATCCTGCCGAATGAGTCTAGTAGTCTCCATCCGTGTAAGAGCCAAGGATGGTGCATCAAGAGAATACTGGAAAGGGGGCAGCCTGTCCATGCTGAAACCATGAGTTCATCTGTGCAGACCAACATGATGTATCTCCCTGTAATGCCAGCTGTCTGGATGACTCGAGAGCAACCCTGGCATACCTAAAGTATCAAAGAGCCATAACTTTGTCCGAGGTTCCTGGAATTGAACCAGCGAACACATCCTCTCCAAGCCTCCCAAGGCCGTATAAGCTCTAGTCAGTCTAGTCTCTGTTGTTCTTCCCAAAGAAAACCTCGGCCCAGTGAAGACAACCCCAAGGTAAGTGTATGCATCTGTATACTCTACAATCTCCTGACCATATGTGAAAGTCGGTGCTGATCTCCTAATCCACTGTGGTGTGGTGTTAAACACCATAACCTTGGTTTAAGGTTTACAGACAATCCACTATCCTCTGCAAAATTGTGTAATGCATCCAATTGTCGCTGCATACCCTCTAGTGAGTCAGAGATCAACACAATATCATGAGCATATAACAACAATGGGATCCACGTCCCCGCCAGTTGGGCACCTCTATCACCCTCTCTGTCAATGTAATCAGACACGTCATCAACATACATACCAAATAGAGTAGGAGACAATGGGCAACCCTGTTTCACCCCAATGGTGGAGTGAACTAAATCAGATATCCCCTCCGTGGTGCGTATATGTCCCATCACTGCTCTATATAGAGCCATAATCCCCCAAATCAACACTTTGGGAACCCCCATCTCTTGCAGTCTGCCCATCAATCGAGCTCTTGGTACCATGTCAAATGCTTTGTGGAAATCCACAAAGCTACAATAAATCCGTCTCCCATGTGATCTGCCCTCCTCAATGATGGCTCTGAGTGTCAGAACATGATCAAGAGTGGAGAAACCCCTCCTAAAACCGGCTTGGCCCTTTGCTCGTACACCCTTACCCTCTGCCCAATTACTCAACTGCTGCTCAAGAATAAATGCATACAACCGTGCCAATGTGTGCTCAACCATAATAGTGCGGTAATTCCCAGGCTACAGAGATCACCTGCCTTGAAGACAGGCACAATAGTAGACAACCTCCAAGTCTCCGGTAACCCCTCACACATGGCACGATTGAACAACATTGCAAGAACCTCTACCAGCATATCTCTAGCATGTATAAAGTGCTCTGCTACTAGACCATCATGATCATATGCCGTGCTGGTCCTCATCTTGTCAATGGCTCTCTTTACCATCTCAGTGGTAAAGAAGGTGCTGGTAGGTGGGCATGGCTCTGTAGGATCTGGAAGTGGTTCCTGTCCAGGAACTATATATAACGATGTCGCATACTTGCCCCGCACATCAGGAGAAGTAATCATTGGGGGAGGGGAGTGCTCATGAAAGAATCACCATGCCTCTCCTGAGTCTCTACTCAAGAACAACTGATACAAGTCTCGCTCCATGTGGGCCAAATAAGCTCATTTTTTCCGTCGCACAAGGCGTCGGGAAGCAATTTGAGATTGTCTGTAAGTGATGACTCCTAAAAGAAGATCTCTTTGGAGCTGGGCTCTCACCTCTCTGCACTCCTCATCATACCAACTTTCTGGGGCATGTTCCCAGAATGTGTTGCTAATTGGACTATTTTCTTATTTTTAATGATTAATTTCTTTTTTAGGATATTTTATTATGTGCACTAAGAACTGTTAAAAGATTGTAGCTACAGGAACTGCTATCAGGAACGGACAACTCTGATGTGTCATTTGATGGGTGACGGTAAACATCGCGAAGGAGTTTCCGTACGTTCGATGGAAAGGGCCGGGTTACGAGTGCCCCTGATGCGTCACATGATGGGTGACGGGTGCATCAGTAAGGGGGCATTCCGTAGGCTAAGGAGGAAATCCGAACTGAGTAAGAAAATACACGTAAGAACGCAAGCACAAGAATAAAGATGGGTTCAATGAAGCTTTTTACGAAAAGCAGAAACAATCGCGGGAAGGCAGACGCTTTCCCGCGAGGAATCTATGTTTGCATTGCATTCGTGCATGTGGTTGCATCCAGGGACGCCTGGGAAGTGTTGTGAAATGCATTGGTTTTTACTTATAAGGTTTTATTGAGTTTTTGGGCAGGTTCATACCAATTTTAAAATATGCCGGCCGCCCACTTAATGAGTGGGCAGCCACTTAGAAGATAAAGCAACAAAACCAGCCAGCGAATTCTCTCTCCCTATTTCGGGTAGAACAGCGCAAAAAAAAAAAAAAAAACGGCTGCGATCTCTACGCGAGCAGCTATTCGTGCCGTGGCCAGGGAGCTATAAAAGCACCACATGCCCTCACTCAAAGAGGGGTACCAAGGCGTCGGGAAGCAATTTGAGATTGTCTGTAAGTGATGACTCCTAAAAGAAGATCTCTTTGGAGCTGGGCTCTCACCTCTCTGCACTCCTCATCATACCAACTTTCTGGGGCATGTTCCCAGAATGTGTTGCTAATTGGACTATTTTCTTATTTTTAATGATTAATTTCTTTTTTAGGATATTTTATTATGTGCACTAAGAACTGTTAAAAGATTGTAGCTACAGGAACTGCTATCAGGAACGGACAACTCTAATGTGTCATTTGATGGGTGACGGTAAACATCGCGAAGGAGTTTCCGTACGTTCAGTGGAAAGGGCCAGGTTACGAGTGCCCCTGATGCGTCACATGATGGGTGACGGGTGCATCAGTAAGGGGGCATTCCGTAGGCTAAGGAGGAAATCCGAACTGAGTAAGAAAATACGCGTAAGAACGCAAGCACAAGAATAAAGATGGGTTCAATGAAGCTTTTTACGAAAAGCAAAAACAATCGCGGGAAGGCAGATGCTTTCCCGCGAGGAATCTATGTTTGCATTGCATTCGTGCATGTGGTTGCATCCAGGGACGCCTGGGAAGTGTTGTGAAATGCATTGGTTTTTACTTATAAGGTTTTATTGAGTTTTTGGGCAGGTTCATACCAATTTTAAAATATGCCGGCCGCCCACTTAATGAGTGGGCAGCCACTTAGAAGATAAAGCAACAAAACCAGCCAGCGAATTCTCTCTCCCTATTTCGGGTAGAACAGCGCAAAAAAAAAAAAAAAAAACGGCCGCGATCTCTACGCGAGCAGCTATTCGTGCCGTGGCCAGGGAGCTATAAAAGCACCACATGCCCTCACTCAAAGAGGGGTACCAACGTTAGCAAGAGAAGACTCTACCGCAAGAGATCGCGAGACTACGAAGCACGGAAGTCGCTTTTTCCCGCGCAAGAGCGACAGGTATCTATTGTGGATTCGCCATACGAATTGTTGTCGCGTGTTTGTGTGGTTTGTTTTGCAGGAATCTCCCGTCTTACGGGAAGTACGGCTTCACGCTTAAGTCCCTTACGGGAAAGTACGGCTTCGCGCCTAAGTCCCTTACGGGAAGGAACGGCCTTGTGCCCAAGCCCTTTACGGGAAAGCACGACCTTCGGGTCTAAGATTACAGAACGGAGGGGTTTCCTCGGGTTCTCGTGCTTGTATAAGAATTCTCCCTAAATAAAAGAATACTCTTAACGGGGGGGGGACCAGCCCATCTTCTGGTCCCCAATACTGTGTCGATCTTCTCCCTTCTCTCATGTTTTCAAAGAATTATAATTTTCAGATTTTCTAAGTGCTCATGTACGCTCCCGTCTTGTGACAGTGGTATCAAAGCCCGGACTCCTCTCTTTCTCTGCAAAGAAGGACGATTCCGGGAAGAACGGGAAGAACCATGTCGAGCCAAGGGAGAAGCGTTGAAGAGGAGCTTCAACAAGTGCAAGCTCAGCTTGCGGAGTTGCAACAAATTTTACTGTTGCCAAACGTCCAAAAGTTTTTGGGCGGAATGAAGAAAACGAATGGAACTGATGCAGTCAAGCATCCAGACAACACTGTTGGCGTGAGACCATAGGAGGCAAGAGAAGAAGAACGTGCCGATGTGCACAAAGGATCTTCGGATCGGAATGAACGGCCTACTTTAAGGAATGGCCAGGAAAAAGCGCTCTCTTTGCTAGACGAGAGCAAGGACATCTCTATCTCATCTCCATCTTACTCTCCTGATTATACTTCTACTTCTCGATCATCTCGTCAGAAGAAGGAAGCCGCTACTAATGCCACTACCCTACATCAACCTAAAGATAAACCTCGATTCAAGAAGCATGGTGCAAGTCTCAACATCGCATGAGAGTCTTCAAATCGGGCGACAAGGACATCAAGTTCGAAACCTACAACGGACGGAGAGACATCTCCAAAGCACTGTCCTTCATCAGACAGTTTGAAGTCGCCTTTACCAATGGGCACTTCACAGAAAAATCCAAATTACGCCATGTGGGGATGCACCTCAAGGAAACGGCAAGTAATTGGTGGTTAGCCAAGATTCTGGAAGTTTCTTAGGCCAGAACTTGGGAGAGATTCAAATCTGAATTTTATGAACAGTTTCTTCCGCCTGACTTCGAGCAGGACATACGGAAGGAATGGGACTGGCTCGCCCAGAAGGAACATGAGAGAGTAACAACCTATGTGGACAAGTATTGGTCGGTTCTTCTGAAGGTCACTCCCTTCATGAAGATTGCCGACGAGGAAAAGAAAAGAAAGTTCGAAGCGGGTCTCCAACCGCAGCTTCGAAAGAGTATGAAGGTGTATCCGCATGATACTCTTCAAAGGATGATGGAGTCAGCAATCATTGCTGAGGATTTGCACTCAACTGGGACGCCCAAAAAAATGGAGCATAGCACTTACCGTGCGAGACAAAGAGGGGTCTACGATGACCAAGAGGGCCAAGGAAGAAAACGTCCTTCATCTAGGGACCATGATCATTCTAAGAAGCCAGAGGGCAATGGCAAGCGAACTAAGTATCTTTCTCCTACTCAACTTCACACCTTCAGAGAGGAAGGAAGATGCTTCTACTGTGGCGAGAAAGGACATATGAAACCGGATTGCCCGCTAAAGTAGCAACGGCAAGAACAAGCCTCTACGAGGCAAGATAAAGCAAGGAAGGAACCCGCTCCACCAAGCTCGAACTAAATTCCAGATGTTCAAGGAAACACAGAAATGGAGAAAGGGAAGCGTCTTCAATTTATTGAAAAGTACAAAGATTGTTTCACAGAAACACTTCCTTATGAACTCCCTCCGGTACGCCCGGAAGATCACCGCATAGATCTCATACCGGGTAGCTCGCCTCCCAATCAACCCCCTTAACGGGTGAGTCTTGCTCAGCAAGAGGAAATTCTGAAGCAAGTCAACGAGCTTCTAGAAAAAGGGTTAGTACGGCCCAGTGCTTCACCCTACTGCTCTCCAGTTCTACTGGTGCGGAAGAAAGATGGCACGTTTCGAATGTGCATAGACTATCGGTCTTTAAACAAGATCACAATCAAGAATCGCTTTCCGATCCCTCGGATTGATGATATACTTGATAAGTTGCAGGGTGCAAGTGTCTTTAGTCGCATAGACTTAAAGAGTGGGTATCATCAGATACGGATCGCCCCTGAAGATGTCCATAAGACTGCTTTCCGCACAACCTTTGGACTGTATGAATTTTTGGTAATGCCTTTCGGCTTGACCAATGCTCCTGCGACATTCAATCGCATGATGGACCGCATTTTCAGCCCGTATCGAGCTTTTATGGGAGTATTCTTTGACGACATACTCATCTTCTCTAAGTCAGAAGAGGAACATCGGAAGCACTTGGACTTAGTGTTTCAAGAATTGCGAAAGCATGAGTTGCATGTGAATGCAAAGAAGAGCGAGTTCTTTCTCTCTGAGATACACTATCTCGGCCATATAGTCTCCCACAATAAAGTGAGTATGGATCCTGCCAAGATCCGAGTGGTAGAAGATTGGCCTATTCCCACTACAGTACATGATGTACGTAGCTTTCTGGGATTATGTTCATATTATCGAAGGTTTGTCCGAGGATTTGCTCATGTAGCGGGACCACTTCATGATTTGACAAAGAAGAAGATTCCTTTCAGATGGGGATCGAGACAACAAGGAGCTTTTGATCGGCTCAAGTACTTGCTAAGCCATGGACCTATTTTGATAGTGCCTGACTTAAGGAAACCATTGAGGTTCACTGCGATGCTTCAGGCGATTGCATCGGAGCAGTGTTGAACCAGGAAGGCCATGCAGTGGCCTACGAAAGCAGACGGCTTAAGGATGCAGAGTTGCATGCATCAAATCTACGAAAAGGAACTCACGGCTGTGATTCACTCCTTATCCAACTGGAAGCACTATCTTCTAGGAGCGGATTTTGTGATCAAGACTGATCACCAGAGTTTGCGGTATTTTCTTACGCAAAGGAAACTATCTGAGAAGCAGATGAGGTGGGCAAACTTTTTGTCTATGTTTCACTTCCAGATCCTTCACACGGCTGGGAGTAAGAATGTAATCACAGACGCACTGTCTAGGCGGCCAAGGGTGAACGCTATCACTTCGGTGTATCACCAAGAATTAGAAGCACTACCGGATTTATATCCGAATGATCCAGACTTCTCCACCATCTGGGGAAATGGAGAGAATGAGTTTCCCTATTCCATTCGGGACGGTTATCTCTACCACCATCAGGCCATATGTGTGGCGGAACCATTAAGAAAGAAGATCATGGATGAAGCACACCTTCGCCTTATGCGGGTCATCGGGGTATTCTCCCTACAACCTTAGCAATGGAAAGATATTTCTTTTGGCCTAGCCTTAAAGCAGACATTGATAAGTATGTCAGGGAATGTTTGGTTTGCCAAAAAGTGAAGTATGATCGGCATAAGACGCCTGGGTTGCTACAACCTTTGCCTGTGCCTAATGAACCTTGGGAAAGTATTGCCATGGACTTCATCATGGACCTCCCTAGAACTCAGACTGGAAATGACGCGATCTGGACCATTGTGGACAGGTTTAGCAAGCAAGCACACTTTATACGAGTCAAGAAAACGATCAAATAAGATCATATGGCTAGGGTCTTTCTAGCACAGATCTTTAAGCATCATGGAATGCCTAAGTCTATTGTGAGTGATCGAGATCCTCGCATGACAGAAAATTTTTGGCGTGCCTTGATGGATAATCTTGGTACAAAGCTGAATTTTTCATCTGCCTATCATCCTCAAACGGACGGGCAAAGTGAGATAGCCAATTCCACAGTATTGGATATGTTAAAAGCTTATGTGTTAGACCGGCAATCTGACTAGGAGAAATATTTGCCTCTTGTCGAGTATGCGTATAACAATACCATACACTCATCGACGGGGAAAGCACCTTTTGAGATTCTCTATGGTAAGCCTTTGCTTCCACCCATCCTTTTAACTAAGGATAAGATCTTTGCAGCAGATGAGTTTGTCTGGGATTTGGACACCGCCTACGGGCAAGTCAGGAGAGCTATTCTACGCTCTCAGGAAAAGCATAAGAAAGCTGCAGACAAGCACAGAAAGAATCTAGACTTAACAGTCGGACAGTTAGTCTTACTCAAGTTTGAGAAGGCAAGACTTAAGAAACAAGCGTCTCATAAGGGGAAGGTGGTAAAACTTTCTACCCGTTACTATGGGCCGTTTAAGATCACTGAGCGAGTGAATGATGTCACCTTCCGAATAGAGCTACCGCTTAATTGGAAGATCCATAATGCTTTCCATGTCAGTTTACTCCGGCCGTATGTGGGACCGCCTCCAAGCCAGCCTAGTGCTGAGGAACCTCCTGAGGTTGAGGAAACAGAAGAAATACTCCAACCGGAGTAGATAGTAAGTCATCAGGAGCGGCCTCTCAAATCCGGAAAGATAACACGGAAGTATTTGGTTAAGTTTAAGAACTACTCGAATCTAGATGCTCAGTGGATGACGCAGGAGGAATTAGCAGCTTATCCCGAGATACTGGGGGTATATGTCCAAGCACTACAGTTGAGGTCAACTGTTTAGAAGCCAGAGGGATGTTGCTAATTGGACTATTTTCTTATTTTTAATGATTAATTTCTGTTTTAGGATATTTTATTATGTGCACTAAGAACTGTTAAAAGATTGTACCTACAGAAACTGCCATCAGGAACGGACAACTGTGATGTGTTATTTGATGGGTGATGGTAAACATCACGAAGGAGTTTCCGTACGTTCGGTGGAAAGGGCCGGGTTACGAGTGCCCCTGATGCGTCACATGATGGGTGACGGGTGCATCAGTAAGGGGGCATTCCGTAGGCTAAGGAGGAAATCCGAACTGAGTAAGAAAATACGCGTAAGAACGCAAGCACAAGAATAAAGATGGGTTCAATGAAGCTTTTTACGAAAAGCAGAAACAATCGCGGGAAGGCAGACGCTTTCCCGCGAGGAATCTATGTTTGCATTGCATTCGTGCATGTGGTTGCATCTAGGGACGCCTGGGAAGTGTTGTGAAATGCATTGGTTTTTACTAATAAGGTTTTATTGAGTTTTTGGGCAGGTTCATACCAATTTTAAAATATGCCGGCCGCCCACTTAATGAGTGGGCAGCCACTTAGAAGATAAAGCAACAAAACCAGCCAGTGAATTCTCTCTCCCTATTTCGGGTAGAACAGCGCAAAAAAAAAAAAAAAAAAAAAAAAAACGGCCGCGATCTCTACGCGAGCAGCTATTCGTGCCGTGGCCAGGGAGCTATAAAAGCACCACATGCCCTCACTCAAAGAGGGGTACCAACGTTAGCAAGAGAAGACTCTGCCGCAAGAGATCGCGAGACTACGAAGCACGGAAGTCGCTTTTTCCCGCGCAAGAGCGACAGGTATCTATTGTGGATTCGCCATACGAATTGTTGTCGCGTGTTTGTGTGGTTTGTTTTGCAGGAATCTCCCGTCTTACGGGAAGGCCCTTAACGGGAAGTACGGCTTCACGCCTAAGTCCCTTACGGGAAAGTACGGCTTCGCGCCTAAGTCCCTTACGGGAAGGAACGGCCTTGTGCCCAAGCCCTTTACGGGAAAGCACGACCTTCGGGTCTAAGATTACAGAACGGAGGGGTTTCCTCGGGTTCTCGTGCTTGTATAAGAATTCTCCCTAAATAAAAGAATACTCTTAACGGGAGGGGGACCAGCCCATCTTCTGGTCCCCAATACTGTGTCGATCTTCTCCCTTCTCTCATGTTTTCAAAGAATTATAATTTTCAGATTTTCTAAGTGCTCGTGTACGCTCCCGTCTTGTAACAGAATGTCGCCTCCGATCTAGCTGAGTGTGTGGGTATGCCTCTGATGCTGCACCATGCAATGTCTCAGTCAGTAAAGTGGTGCACTCGTGCACTGAGAGACCAAGACTAGCTGTGCATAGACGGCTATAGATCTCCTCTGTATAAACGGAGTCAGTCTCTAGTGTAAATGTATAACGGGTATGTGACCTGCCTCCTGATGTCTGGGCTGTACTATACTGAAATGAAACGGACAATGTCAAAAGAGCATGATCCACTGCTACACCCACTGGTCTGGCTCCCACCATGAAATCCTGAATACAAGGAATAAAGCTCGGCTGTGCCATAACATAGTCCACTGTACTGGCTCCGTGTCTGTGTGGAAAGCATGTAAAGCCGGCTGCTCCAGGAAATCGCTGTAAGCCATTAAGTATGGCTAACCCATGTGTGGTGGTCATCTCCGTGAGGTATCTCCTATACTCCGTCTGCTCTCTATCATGTGAGCATCTGTCAAGCCCCAAATCATCCACATCCAACTCTCTAAGCATCTCATCTGAAGTGTCGTAGAAGACTTGAGAGTAGCCCGTTCGGGCATTGAAGTCCCCTAGGAGGATGATATCACCATCCCTAGAAAACTACCATATATCATCATTTAGTATAGAGAAAGGCGATTGGACTTTCGAGCATCTTGACATTCTTTATCAAACCACCTTTTGCGTGATCTATCTTTGTTGATACCATGGACATGCTTTATGGCAAAGCATTCTTCGGCACAAGAACAAATAACTTTCTGAAAAGCTTCCCATTTAGTTTCCAATGGTGCGTCATATTGAAGCTTTGTCATCCATAACTTTTGCTCAACCATTTCAATGTACATTGGTGCCCGTTTGAAATCCATACATAGTGATAATTTCTCTTTCCTTTGGCTGAGATTATCATGCTTAGTTGCTTCTCTACATGAAAGGTCAATACATAAGGTCCGATGATCGGATTCCGGGCTTAAAACTCTTTATGCGATACATGATGGCTTCAAAGAGTAGCATATAGTAAATCACATTGTCCCCATTATGTTTCCTACATGTAAATCCATTGGTTCCACTCCACAAAGATACACCATTGGCAATGAGCATACCCGTGCTATTACACATGTGTAAAAGTAACTTTCCATAGTGATCCGGCTCTCTCTCATCCATTGAAGTACGATCATACAAGTGAACTTCCTGCAACTGCCTTGAAATGTATGGCATACTAAATTGTTGAGTATCATGTTGCAATGTTTTTGTGCGAGCATTCATATCTCCAAATGCAATAACATCACCTTTGCCTTTGAAGTAAGCAATGTCCTCTTCTAAATCAAAAAATGGATGATCTCTATCCATACAAGCATAAAAGGGGGAATCACGGTGAGGAATGTAGCAACTAGCTACAAAAATGGGTATTTTTTTTGGTGTCATAATTTTTAGCCATACATAATGTTTATACTTGTCATCTTTCACAATTGATACAAAATCTACCAATCCTTTCTTAACCATACATGCTACCCCTTTTTGCCCTCTTTGTTGCTTGAGATTCTTTGACCACATCAATGAATGTACATTGTAATCCTCCAAACCGTTAATCTTTTGTGTATCATGCTTCCAAGTTTCAGCAAGAAGTACAACATCGGCTTTGCTTGCAAGTTCATCAATGCCAACCCCCGCATTCCATGGGTATCCATTACAATTTCAAAAGCATATTTTCAATTGCACCTCGGTCTCGTAGGTCACACATCCCTATTTGCTCAAGGGACTGACCTCCTCCTTGGGCACATTTTCTTCATGAGAGATCTCCTTGTTTTTCTTATTCTTTTCATCATATGCCTTGCGACACATATTTTATTGCTTAATAGTGCGATCTTCACATACAAAACATTTTGTATCCCTCAAATAGATCCAACTATTATCAACGATAATCTTTCGTTTGGTCTCATCCGGCATGGTGCGTACAATTGGCCGCTCTCCCGAGCGAGGAGCTCCTTGCTTCCCTACTCTATGTGCTCCATAGACCATAACTCCGGACATGCCAAAGTGGGTTTTGAAGAGATCTTCGATAACAATGGCAAGAGAAGGAGGTGTCTCTAACTTCTCTTCGGGAATTTCACGAATAACAATGTTCTTGGAACGTCGCTCCCGTTTCTTCAACTCCTTCACATCGACATTCTCAACATTCTTTGTTTGAACCATAGCTTGCATGAGTGAGGAATTAGGAACCACATTGTTACCACATACATCAGCCCAAGACTTGTTTGTGCATACGTTTTTCATGTCGCATATATCCCGGCCGATGGTGTGAAATTTCTCCTCTTTCAATATATGGTCATGCTCTACTTTGCTCATGCGCTCCTTAAAAGCATTCAAGTCTACAAGAGAGCGTTTACATTCCTTGACTTCCTATTCAAGTTGCATCAAACGTATTGTTTGCATCTCAAGTGTCCTCTTGAGATTTTCATTCTCAACCACAAGTACCCTTAGTGTGTCATTCCCCATTGCAAGTGCTCGTAAGTCTTCGCCTTGTTTGTTTACGGTCTCTTGCAACGATACCAAGTATGCCATGATCATGGTTTCCGATGTCGTTGGTTGGGTGGTTGTGTTGCTATCTAGGAGATTTTGAGTCATTTTCCACAATGGTTGCGGACCTTGTTGAAGAAGAAGAACCCTTGCGAGTGCCAGAAGACATTGTATGTAAAATAAGAGATGAGAGTCAACTTTCTTGAACATGTTTACTTCGTAAATGCTGCTACAGAAACGCCTTCCATAACCTTGAAAATTTATGTCTATACATCAATGCGTAGGGGGCGTCGTGCTTTTCGATTGAGGCTATAGATCACCCAAATCGGAGTTCGGATGAAGAAGTTATGATCAAAAGAGTGAACTGTTGTCTACTAAGTCAAAAAACGGCTGCGTTTTTTGTTGAAGGTGAGAGAGAGAGAGAGAAAGAAAGAAAGAAAGAAAGCTTTATTAACGTCTACTAGAGGCCGAACTCGACCTATGAGACAAAATCGATGTACAACTGTCAATGCCCTCTGGGTGACCAGAAAAAGGACAAAATATAACATGAAATAAAATAAAATATACTGAACTAGTAGGATAGGAGTGATGAGTGGAGTGGGGTGGGAGATGGAGCACTAGCACTAAGGGTATGTGAAATATATGCGTAGGAGTGTACAAGAATGCAATCCAAACTAGCTAGCTCCATCCAGTCCCATAATGAGGATGTAATATGTGATACATAGGCGATGGCGAAGTAAAAATCCCCTCTAGCATGATCTCCGGATGTAGATGTAAATAAGCAATCTGCTCCTGGATATGGCGCTGATGACGAGCCCGAATCTCTGTAATCTCCCTCTCATGTAGTACAGGTGTCTGGTAACCAGATGCTCTCGGTCTCCGTCTGGCTCGGAGGTCCTCAGCTCGCTGAAGGGTAACCCCCTCCTGTGTCGGCATATGCACTGTAGTAGATCTCTGAAAGAAGTCAGTGAGCTAGAGCTGCCATCTCTCCCTCCCTGTAATAGGATCCTGTAGTAGCATCTCCCTATGACGCTGTATCTCCGTCAAGAACTGGCCAAATTGGCGTTGGTCTGTAGACTCCATGATCTGGTGTAGTGTGGGGTGTCCATTGAACAAGGAAGTGTATCCGTCTCTGATGTCACTGTATGCTCTGCACCTGCATACGTAATGCTCCTTGCTCTCAACCTCCTCTTGACATAGTCTGCAGATCCTCTCTGCTCTAATGACCCGTGCCGCTCTGCCTGCCTCAATCTCAAGCTGGTGTGATGATACTTTGAGTTGGCCAATCGCCACTCGGGCACTGTGGGGCATGTATACATCCATATATCTGGGCCTCTGGATAAACCCATCCTCGGAGATGCTCAAAAAGGAGTCTCTGTAGTATAGCATCTTCGTGGGCAGAGGCTGGTGGGGTGTGATCCAGGTCCGTGTCGTGTATCGCTGTAATATTCAGTACCACCTGGAATAGAGCCTCTACTAGCATGGGCGGGGCAGCAAACTCTGCTTTGATAATGTCATGTGGTACTGAAGGTTTACTGCGAATCACCCGTGAGAACATCAAGATCTGTGGTCTCTCAATCTGTGTCCAAAAGGAAGTAGAGAGCCCAGGTGCCCAAACTGCCGTTGCATACATCAATGCTGGTGTGACCAAAGTATCAAAAAGCCACCCCTTTGTGGGGGGTTCCTGAAAGTGTGCTTGATGACACTGTCGCTCAAGCATGGCCAGAGCAGCATATCCTCGTGTCAATCTATCCCTCGCTGCTCTTGTCATAGAGAAGCGTCCCGCTGTGCTAGCAAATGTGATACCCAAGTATACGTATGAATCCACCACCTCAATCTGGCCTCTTGTAAGGGTGAAGATCTCCTGTCGTCTAATGTGTCCAGATGTGTGAAATATCATAACCTTGGTTTTCCCAAGGTTCACTGACAGCCCTCTCTGTGTACAGAAATCATCTAGAGCCTGTAGGTGTAACTGGAGTCCTGCCTGTGACTCAGACACTAGAATGATGTCATCAGCATATAGCATAACATGGACAAGTGTACCTGAGATGTCAACTCCTCCTCCTCCTCTGTGTATGATGAAGTCAGCTACCTTGTCGATGTAGAGCCCAAAGAGAGTGGGAGATAGTGGGCATTCTTGCTTCACACCAATAGTGCTAGCAAGGGTCTCAGATAGACCTCCTGGACAGCGTACTCGACCCAGTACCTTCTCATACAATGCATAGATGCCCCATATCATCTCCGTGGGTATCCCTAAAGACTGAAGCCGATGAGAGAGAGAGAGAGAGTGTAACAAACTTGGACACTCCAAGTCAAGAATCAACCGTGACAGCACCAAATAACCACTTCAAAACAATTCACAGATCACAATAGATTTGCACTGGCCCGGCGGAGTTCCGTGCCTAGAGATATTGGCCCCAAAGACTGGCGCCCCTTTCGGTATTTCTTTTTGTATTAATCAATCATCAAAGTACAAGAGAGCGGTTAGGGTTTCACTCTCAGACTCTGCGTCCAGATGCTCTGAGAAGTGAGGCCCTCACCACTAATTTAAAGGTTACAAGGGATGCCCAAAAGCAGAGCCCCAAAAGCTTTTAAAATCAAAAGCATCAGTTCTCTCTCTCTCTTAGAGAGTCTTTTCTCTTTTTTTTTTAATAAAAAAAAGCAAAAGCAAAATTCGCGTCGCTCATCATTTTCCAAAAAAAAAAAAAAAATAATTTATAATAATCCGCCTCCGCGATTTTCGGAATTTAGGGTTTTTGACAAAAATTAGGGTTTGCAGGAATTTTAGGGTTTCTGGCAGAAATTGGGGTTTTTGCTGTCCGCCACGTCATCACTTTGTGACATACCCCCCTCTTGAAAGCATTGTAATCGACCGCGATTACGCCTGCAAAACCGACAAAAGCCATAAACCGTCTTAGCAGACACTGACTGTTAGTACCTACGTACTAGGAACACACATCTAGCACATGTACAAAATCGACAGTCACATCACATGACATCACAGGTCATCACCAGACATCACAGGACATCACATGACATTCAACATTCATTCGGATCTTAGACCATGATTTATCGGCAATGTAGCTAGCAATCACATCTAGGTCCAATCGGGACCTCATCGATGTCCGATTGACTAACCCCTATTGCAACCATGTCTATTCGAGATCAATCAGACCAAAATGTTGCAGTCATTTCGTCTATCAGTTCCTGCACTCACAAGAAGTCAAGAACAAATCAGTATCATAATCAGGAATTCCATTTCATAAAGTCATCCAGCAGAATACTGTCAGCTCTCAGTATCCTTGAAGCTCAAAGAGACATCAGTGACTTTAGTATCAAAATCGAGGCATCTGTTGACAAAGGAGTGGAGTAACTCCCCTCTTGTGCATCCCACTGCACCAGATCTTCGGCCAAGCTGAATTCTGGGTTCCATTTGGAGTAGACTATGCTAAACCAAAAGCATCGAGGTAAAGTTTCACAATCTGAGGAGTATCTGCTAGGTCCTCCTCCTCCATCCACTTCGCATCAAGTGCAGGATAATTCTTGAACTTAACCAAGAACCGCCTTCGAACTTTACCCTTATTCTTCGTATCCTTATGTGCCAAAATTTGTTCAGGAACAAGGATCTCCTCGTTTTCTTCCACTTCGGGTTGCTCATCAGGCTCCCCATCATCAGGCACATCACCTTTAAAAGGTTTCAAGAGATTCACATGAAATGCATTGTGAATCCTCCAAGTATCTGGCAGTTTCAATCGGAAGGAGACTTCATTTATCTTTTCAGTAATCTGGAAAGGGCCGTAGTATCGCATACTAAGCTTTGGAAAAAGCCTCTCCTTTCCCTTGTTCTTTCGTAGGCGTGCCTTCTCAAAACGTAAGAGCACCCAATCATCCTCCTTCAATTTCATGTCGCGACGACGGCGATCCGCTGCCTTTTTCTGTCGTTCTTGAGACTTCTGCAAAGTCTCGCGAACCTTGGCAAAAGCCGTATCCAGATCTCGCGTATATTTATCCGCTTCAAAGATCTTATCTTTCGTGCTCAGGAAGGGTGGAACCTTCACAGCACCTTCAACAATCTCAAATGGCGCCTTACCCGTCGACGAGTGTATCGTGTTATTGTAGGCAAATTCCACCAGAGGTAAATATCTTTCCCATTGAGTCTTCTGATCTGAGATATAAGACTTCAATAAATCTAGAACCACTGAATTGGCAATCTCGGATTGCCCATCAGTCTGCGGGTGGAACGATGACGAGAACTGTAACCGCGTGCCAATGTTCTCCCAGATTGCCTTCCAAAACAAACTCGTAAATCTGGGGTCTCTGTCGGAGACAATTGTCTCAGGCATGCCATGTAATCTGAAAATCTGGGCCACAAACAGTCTCGCTAAGTGATCCGGCTTGACTGTTTTCTTCACTGGAATGAAATGAGCGTGTTTGCTAAATCTGTCAATAACAGTCTAGATACCATCGTGACCACTCTATGTTCTCGTGAGATCAAAAATGAAATCCATCGCTATACTTTCCCAGGGGCGGGTGGGTATGGGTAAAGGCTGTAACAATCCCTGTGCTTTATGCCTATTAAACTTAACCTTCTGGCATACCAAGCAACTGCGCACAAACTCTTCCACATCTTTCTTGAGTCTCGGCCAAAAGAAATATCTCTCTACCCCTTTCATGGTGGTAGCAATGCCGCGGTGACCCGTAAAAGGTGGACAATGGCATTCAGTCATAACCTTTTCCCTCAACGGCTGTGTAACGCACAACATAGTCTTTTTCATCAAGTAGCCTTCCCGAAGGGAGTATCCAGCTACTATCTCCCCCTCCCGTATCCGTGTGAAAATATCTGCAAAATCTGTATTTGTGGCATACTGATCGACCATATCCTCGAAGCTCCTATGATGTATCGCGGAAATAGCCAGAACCAACGGTTTCCGAGACAAAGCATCTGCCACCACATTCTTCTGTCCCTGCACATGGACAATCTGGAAGTGGAACTGTGACAAGATGTTCGCCCACCGCATCTGTTTTTCCGAAAGCTGCTTCTGTGACAAGAAGTAGCGCAAACTCTGATGGTCTGTAAAGACAGTAAAATCCGCTCCGAGTAGGTAATGCCGCCACTGAGTAAGAGCATGGATAACCGCCAAAAGCTCTTTCTCATAGATCTGTGCTGTCATCTCCGGCCTAGAGAACAAACAGCTCTCGTAAGCTATGACATGGCCTTCTTGCATCAAGACCGCACCCAGACTACGACCACAAGCATCACAATATACTTCGAATGACTTCTGCAAGTCCGGCAAAGTCAAAATAGGTCCCGTAGTCAATTTCTCTTTCAATGTCTGAAAGGCAGTCACCTCTGTGGGTCCCCACGAAAAAGGTACTCCTTTCTGTGTCAAGATATGCAAAGGGGAAGCAACCTCTGCAAACTTTCGTATGAACCGCCTGTAGTACGAACACAGTCCCAAGAAGCTTCTAACTTCATGGACATTCCTCAAATCGGGCCAATCACGGATATTCTCTATCTTGGCCGGGTCCATTCGCACTCCTGCTACTGACACAATGTGTCCCAAAAAGTGTATCTCTCATTCTTGGAGAAAACTATGATGTCGTCAAAGAAATTGCCAACAAATAACCTGTACTCTCGAAAAATCCTGTCCATCATCCGGTTGAATGTCGCAGGAGCATTGGTTAAGCCAAAAGGCTTACCAAAAACTCAAATAACCCAAAAGTCGTCCGAAAAGCTGTCTTGTAGATGTCTCCCGGCACTATCCTGATCTGATGATATCCACTCTTCAAGTCAATCCTGCTAAAGCACAAAGATCCCTGTAACCTGTCGAGTATATCATCGATCCTAGGAATCGGAAATCTGTTCTTGATGGTGATTTCGTTGAGAGTGCTATAATCGATGCACATTCTCCAAGATCCGTCTTTCTTCAAAACCAACAACACTGGAGAGCAATACGGTGAAGTACTAGGTTGGACAAGACCCTTTTGCCAAGAGGTCTTTCACTGGGTTCATAATCTTTTCATTCTGTACTTGGCTCACATGGTAAGGTGGCCGATTCGGTGGCGTGCTTCCAGATATCAGATCAATGGTATGATCTTCAAGCCCTCTCAAAAGCAATCGGCATGAGCGTGGAGAAAAAATAAAATAAAATCTTGGCGTTCTTTTCTTCAGGTCAAAACATATTCAACCTTTTATCCATCGTTCAGTTCTCCCAAAAGAATGAGTAAGAAAACTGAAGTTCATCAAGTACAATCTCTAAGCCCTTCATTTATCAAAGTCGCTTTCTCGGCCCGGTAGTCAACCACGGCGTAGTTCTTGTGGTACCAAGGGATCCCGAGTAGAACGTCACTCGCGTGCCCTGAACACCCCTGTCATTGCAAACAAAGTTTGCCAATGCTCGGTGTAATGGCAACATCCCATCCGGGTGCCAGTCGAACTACTTCCGCCTGTGGCGTCAGTCTGTCGGGCGTAGTTCCAAATCGAGCCGCCAATTCCAAGTGAAAAGAAGTTGGCCTTGGCTCCTTCAAAAGAGCTTCCTGATCCTTCACTTTGCCCCAAAAAAAAACGGCAAAGTTTGTACTTTCATTCATTTGATTCGGTGCAAGTCCCACGCCGTGTGGTACCAGTTCTGCTTTTCTATCTGCCTTTTCTGCCACATTCCTCAGCTGCTCTCGAACTCTCAGACCTGTCGTCGTCTTTATCATTCTGTTCTTTCTGTGCCTTATCAGGGCACTTTGCGGAAATATGTCCATGTTTCCCGCATCCAAAGCACTTCCCCTCTCTGATGAAGCGAGCTCTCTCCTCAGGAGTAAGCTTGGGTCGTGCATCCTTTTTTTTTCTCTAGGTTGCTCTTTTTCATTCTACTTTCATTCCCAGAAGTCTGTTCGGCTCGTTGTGTCATGGCCTCATCTGTGGGGTAGGTCAGACTGCCAGAGTGAATGGCAAAGCCCCGCTTCGCATGACTCATCAACTCCTGAATAGAAGCTGACTTCTGTTCCAAGCAGTGATCTCGGATCTCTGTAGGTAGACCCAAGGTAAACCGCTCAATCTGTTCTCTGAACGAGATCTTCTTGAATGAAGAGGCGGGTAGAAAAGAGCTCCAGAATCTCTCACAATAAGCATTGATTGCATCTTTCTTGATCATCCGAAGATGGTTCCAAGCAGCTCGTATATCTCGCTCAAACTCTTGAGTCAACCAAGAAGAAATAAAAAGCCTCTTGAATTTCAGCCATGTAACTGGCACAGTCTTGCTTAATAGAAGCGTGGACCACCAAGTACGAGCATTCCCCTCAGAGTAAGAGGCAGCTCTCCGAATCTTGGAGTGCTCTGAATAGCGTCCTCCCGCGAAAGCGATGTCAAACTGCTGTATAAAAGACAAAGCCTTCGAAGCATCTGAGTATCCTAAAAAGTATCAAACTTGATCGAGTGGCCACCTTCCTTAAACTCTCGGACTTTCTTGCTTTTATCTTCGAGAAAGTCATACTGGTTGGCTTTGTAAAAAAAAATTCTTCTTGTTCGCATAAAACTTTCCGTCATCGGAGTCTGAGCTGTAAGTAGACGAGTCCTCAGTAGAACTGTCAATCTCTGGGCGAGATGTAGCCTTCTTTGCCTTTTTCTTGCCCTTTCCGAAGCTCTGTGTCTTGCTTCACTTTTTGCTTTTTTTTCTGTCTTCTTCGCTCTAATCCGAGGAGCTAGAAGAACTGTTAGAAGAAGAAGAAGAAGAACTGGGTACTCCTTCAAATCGAACACGCTTCTTCTGTTTCTTTGCTTTGTCGAATGTCGATTGACGACCCAAATATCCCGGGAAGTCAGTACCTTTGTTCTGCTTTTTGCCGTGCTTTTTGCCTTTCTTTTGCACGTCGAAAAGCTGAGCAATCCGTGCATCAACCACGTTCTCCAGTTCCTTCTTCGTAGATTTCTTGGAGACAGAAGGTTTCTTGAGAGCGGGTTTCGGGAGTGGTGTTGTGGTTCTCTGCCACTCCATCTGTACCTCTTCCAAAGAGGTCTGGTTCATATATTTTGCCATCTTCGGGTCCTTGTCAAAATTGAGCATCATCATTGTTGCCTCGCTGATCAACTGGCAACGCTCTATCTCTCGCCGCTCCGCCTAAGTAGGCCAAGGCGGGCCTTACTCTCTGCCAGAATCTTCGTTGTGATCCCAGCCCGCATCTCCAGATGCAGAGGGAGTCGACTGATCATTGCCTGAAGCCATAGGTGCCGCGGAAAAAAAAATTCGGGGATCGGATTTCCCGTAGAAGAGAAATCGGCCATGCTCTGATACCACTGTAACAAACTTGGACACTCCAAGTCAAGAATCAACCGTGACAGCACCAAATAACCACTTCAAAACAATTCACAGATCACAATAGATTTGCACTGGCCCGGCGGAGTTCCGTGCCTAGAGGTATTGGCCCCAAAGACTGGCGCCCCTTTCGGTATTTCTTTTTGTATTAATCAATCATCAAAGTACAAGAGAGCGGTTAGGGTTTCACTCTCAGACTCTGCGTCCAGATGCTCTGAGAAGTGAGGCCCTCACCACTAATTTAAAGGTTACAAGGGATGCCCAAAAGCAGAGCCCCAAAAGCTTTTAAAATCAAAAGCATCAGTTCTCTCTCTCTCTTAGAGAGTCTTTTCTCTTTTTTTTTTAATAAAAAAAAAAGCAAAAGCAAAATTCGCGTCGCTCATCATTTTCCAAAAAAAAAAAAAAAAATTTATTTATTATTTTATTTTTTTTAATAATCCGCCTCCGCGATTTCCGGAATTTAGGGTTTTTGGCAAAAATTAGGGTTTGCAGGAATTTTAGGGTTTCTGGCAGAAATTGGGGTTTTTGTTGTCCGCCACGTCATCACTTTGTGACAGAGAGAGAGAGAGAGAGAGAGAGAGAGAGAGAGAGAGAGAGAGAGAGAGAGATTGCTAGAGATTGCTGTAACAGGTAGTGAACCATATTGTGGCCTCTATACAGCCATTACAAAATCTTACAGTTTTGGTAAATTTCTAGCTGGAAATGGAAAACTGAATGCTACTTTATTTGTACATGTTCTGTTTTTTAATGGGTGATCATTTCAAATCAGAAAAGAATAGAGGCACTGGGGGGCCCAGAGGAACGGTTGAAATGGGCCCAACATTTCATTAAGAGTGGTTTTGAAGCTTTGGAGTTACTTCTAACAGCAGAAGCAGGGAAATATTGTTTTGGTGAGGAGTTTACAATGGTACGTTTCAAAGATTTCTAGCTTGCATTTTTCGCAACAAATACAAATCATAAAATGCTAATGGTCATCATCTCTTGTGCTACAGGCAGACATTGTTTTGGTACCTCAATTAGGTAATGCAGAGAGATTTCAGGTGGACATGGTAAGACTCAACTTGTCCATATTTTCTGTCAGCATAATTTCCTTGTTTGTGCTTTGAAGTCTAGCTTCTTTATTACTGCTTATTCTTGCACTTAACCAAAGCTGCTCAACTTGGCAGCTTTTCTGTGAGATTATATTTTGTTTACAAGTGTGGCACAATCTCTTTCTTAATAAGTTTCTTGAAACATCAGTTGCCCGGGACTTTAAATGTTTCTCAGTCCCTGCATGTGAACTACTGTTTTGGCCTTTTTCTCATGTAGCTAAAGTCCTTTTCTTTAATAACATAAATTCTATTAATAAAGAAAACACCCCTGGGTGGCAAGGGGAGACTCCCATGATACCAACAGTGAGATAACACAATACTCAGAGGGCTACATCATACAATGGGAGGTGGAAAGAGCCACACTAGTGGCCTGAATTGCAAGTAAAGGGTGCCACCCTTCATCAATTGGACGATTGAGTTGGCCTTGCACTAGAGTTGCATTGGTAGTCAACCCCAGAACCTGAAGTAATTGGAGTGCCCAACTGGTCGTGTGTCAGGCACAATCACTGTGCGGTATCAAGAGAGAGAAAAATATCTGTATCTCTAGGATCGTAGAGGATCATGACTCGTTGGTTCTTCAAGGATCCGCAACCCTTGAGAAGCTGTCATTTGCCCTTCTCCGGTTCCCTTGAACATCGGGAATGGAGTTAGAACTGGGTGGAGAGGGTTCCTTCTTTGCTTGGTCGTTCTTCGAAGGGCCTTGTTCATGCCGCTGCTATCGAACAAGGGGAGTCGGCTTCATGTCTCCTTTTTCTCCACAATAAAAACACCTTCCTTCTTCTTTGAAGGCCTAAAGCTATGTCGACAAAAGATATTTGTTTCTCTTGTTGGTGCCCTTTGGCTTCTTAGATTGGTCAATTTCTCCAAAAGAGCGCCTCCTGTTATTTCCTCTAGTCTCTTCATACACTGTTTTTTGCATTGCATGGTGGGTACTCTGTTCCATCTGCCTTGGAGACCTAGCGGAATGCAAATCTTCAACTATGATTGCTAACTCCATCATTCTATGAAGAATACCATGAGGGTACACCTTATGCTCTTCAAAATCTTCAACTATGATTACTAACTCCATCATTCTATGAAGAATACCATGAGGGTACACCTTATGCTCTTCAACTATGATTGCTAGCTCCATCATTCTATGAAGAATACCATGAGGGTACACCTTATGCTCTTCAAAATTGGGGGTTCAAGTCCTCCTTCAAACTTCCTCATCTTTTTCTCGTCAGAGATCTTCATAAAGGGTGTGACCTTTAATAGAATCGACCAAATCTTGTCCACATAGTCAGTGACTTTCTCATGCTCCTACGTAACCCAGTCTCATGCCTTCCGAATGTCCTCAAAGTGTCACATGCACATGGCTCTGTGTGCCACGTGGACATGCTTCATCGACTTCCAGAGCCAATTTTCCCCTTCTTCCTAAATAGGAGTGTCTAGAATCCTAGGAGTTCATAGGATCTACATGTCCGGAGAAGTCCATTAGATTAGGTTTTCCAGTTTTGGAACCCTCTTACATAAATGGTTTGTGTACGCGTTTTGACAGATGTTATTACACTGCGGTGGGCATCGACGTGCATGTAGTTTTAGGTTAGAGGAATCCAACGAGCCATTCCCCGCGTCGATCGGATTTCCAGGTGGGCAGATGTGCGACAGTTTCGCCCAAACTGACACCCCCAGACCTAACTTATTTAATCAATCAATTTATTGATTTATTTGTTGGGTGTGGTGGGGGACGGATTGCCCTACCTAAGCCTAAATTAATTCATAAGTGCAATTTCAGCCCTATAAAGGGAGCTGTAGATCATCACTTGGAGCAAGTAGTTCTAGGTTATCAAACCACCCCTAGCGTTTTCAACTAGCAGCAGAGCAGAGCAGAGCGAGAGTTTTACAAAACAAGCCCTAGCGTTTTGCAGCAGTACAACCCTAGCATTTCTCCCGCAAGCGGATCAGCCTAGCATTAGCAGTTTTCAGCCCAACAGCCCAGCTTTTTCAGATTTCAGCCAACTCCCTCGCCGGCAATCGGCTCAAATCTAAACTCACGATCATCCCTTTGCGGTCCGGTACTTCTGCAGCACATCGAACCTCCCCTCGACCATTTCCTCGCCGGCATCGAGTGCTCCATTGCTGTCCATGATTGGCCTCGTCAAGGTCTACGTTTTCAGCCCTTCATTCCGTTCATATCGGGAGTGCAAATCAGCCCCTTGGTGGCCATCCGCAATCCCCAATCGAGAAGGATCCATCGAATCAGCTTCGGAGGTGTCTCATCTTTAGGAGTTACGGATGTGATTGTCATCATTTAAGTCAGTAAAATCTGCACTTAAGGTAGTGCATTGTGTGTACATTCCATTTACGCAATCAAAAGCAAATACCACATCGGCAACGGTGTGGGGGGCCCTTGAGAGGGTTGGTTGGGACCCCATCGGGTGTTGCTCTCTTCTTCTCTCTCTTCTCTCTCCCTCTACCATCATTCAAGCTAAAGGCAGTTGCTAATGCAAGGAAAAGAAGTAAAGGATTTGTGGAAGTGTAAAACTAGATCTTCACCATTGCAATTTCACTGCACCTGATACAGTCGAGAGGAAGGAAATGCTCATAAAACTCTAGATTTGAATTCTGTCCAAGTCCTAGCTTGGGTTCCCTCAAGAATCTTGGTTAGCCAGCAATTGCTTGCCATTTCCTTAAGTGCTTACATATTTCAACTTTGAATTTTCGGTGAAGTTGCCTTTGGCAAAGGCATCGTCAAACTATCAGATGAAGGATAGAGGCTTCATAAAATCTTGACATCCAATGTTACTGTCAAATTTTACATTTGAAGACTCTCCTTTTACTGTGGTGCTTGCAGCGTATATCTTTTTGAGCTTGTATTTATGTCTTATGTAGAGAGGTAAGCAGTGTGTTTAGAAGGAGCTTAATGAGAAGTAGATATTGTACGAGTACCAGAGGCGGTATAATCAGGTGAATATGATGGAGAAGAGATGGATATATCTTTACTATCATGAGAGAGAGAGAGAGAGAGAGAGATTCACAAACTGTTGTGACATGTCCAGTCACTAAAGAACGGAGCCAACCTACAGATGGGGCCTAAACTCTAAGAAGCAGCAGCAGAAGAAGTTTTACCAACTTATGAAGTCTTGTCGAGTGGCCTCGTTCTAATGACGAGTTCCCGCCAACTTGCGGCAATGGGGCCCAAGGGACCTAAAGAGATTAAGTAAAGCGTAGAAGCAGATCACGTGGCAACCTGTACGGAATTTGCGCTGACATGATGACGTAGCAGGTGTACGGATTTCCGCAGTTCGTGCTATCAGCTTTGGGCAACAGCTTTTGAGGCCAGATGCTTTTGAGTTGGATGCTTTTCATGTAACTGCTTTTCATAGGCCAAGGGCCTTTAAATATGTGCAAAGGGCTTAGTCGCACTCTTCCGGCTGAAGGTGCAGAGCGCGAGTAACGGCATTGTACTGAGTTCAAGCAGTTTAAAGAAATACCGAAAGGGGCGCCAACGTTTGGGGCCAGTGTTCTCTTGGGGTGGAATTCCGCCACTTCCCTTGTCGTGCACTCTCTCTCTCTTTTTATTCAGTTGTTATTTGAAGTGCTTAAAGTTGTTTAGTCTGCTCTTTTCCGTTGGCACATAGTGCCCCTCCCACACACACACACACACACACACAAATGAAATGAAATGTTATATTGATGTCTTCAAAAGGTCAAAATGACCTGTGAGACCAGACCGTTACAATGTGATGGGTCTGATACAAAGTCAGAGTAACAAAATGAAATGACAAAATGATAAAATATAAAATACTATGAAATCCTAAACTGGTAGGTGTGAACTAAGTAGCTAGCCGAGATAGCTAAATCACAAGTCACAAGAGATCCAGCATTGGTCGCTTGTGGATCTCATCAATCTCCTCCATGGTCAGCAGTCTGACCGGACGTCGTGCATGTCGAGCCAAAGTGATCCAAATCCTCTTATGTAGCCTCCGTCGATGTTGTGTAGTCCTCCGCAGTCGTGGGCGTCTGGATCTCCCCAACTCAGTCGCTCGGTCGATCAATGTGCCTCTGGTGTGAGGCGACAAGATCTGCTGTGGTAGTAGCTCCTCCTTGTGTCCTGTGTCTGCTCTAAAGAAGTCTGTGATGTGTCTCTGAGACTGGCTGGCCTCTCCTCTCATTAGGCTCTCTCTATGTCTGTGCAGCTCGAACAGAAACAAACCCAGGCATCTCTGATCCTCGTACCTCATGACTTTGGAGAGTGGTCCAAAGCCCTCTCTGAACAAGCAGTGGAAGCGGCCTCGTATCTCGTAGTAGACGGGGCAGTGGCATGTGTAGTGTAACTCTGTCTCGGGCTCCATGTCACACAGGGGGCATGTCGTGGGAATCTATCCTAAGAGACCTCAAAGATCTATCTGACACGAGAGAGAGAAATGAAATGAAATGAAATGTTATATTAACGTCTTCAAAAGGCCAGAGTGACCTATGAGACCAAACTGATACAAAAGTGGTGAATCTGTTACAATGTCTGAAAAGTGTGAAAGTGTGAAAATAAATGCAAAAAACTAAATACAAAGTATTAGATAAACTTCTTAGGAGCATTCTAGGTGTCTGGCTAGAATGCTTCTAATCCTTTGTTGTAGTCTCCTCCGGTGAAGTGTGCTTCTGCATCTCGGTCGTGGTCGTCTCGATTTCCTAAGCTCAATCGCCCTGTCAATGAGGGTGCCTTTAGTATGAATGTGGGTACTCCTTTGTGCTCGCTGCTGGCCTCTTGCTTCTCCTTCCATTCCTGCTTCTCTCGATCCGAAGAAATCTGTGATCTGCCTCTGAGGCTGTAGTGCTCTTTGTCTTCTCATTAGATTATCCCTGTGCCGATGTAGTTCCAGTAGGTACAGGCCTAAGCACCTTTGATCTTGGTATTGCATGACTCTGTCTAGAGGTCCAAAGCCTTCTTTAAATAGGCAATGGAAACGCCCATGTATCTCATAGTATACGGTGCAATGGCATATGTAGTGTAATTCTGTCTCCAGCTCCATTCCGCATAACTTGCAAATTCTGCTCTCAGGTGGGATTCCCCTAAATCTGCCAAATTCGATTTCCAGCTGGTGTGAGGATGTACGAATCTGACCAATAGCACATCTCAAACCATGAGACAGGTGGGTATCCATGTAGCTTGGGCGAATCACAAAACCATCTTCAGATAGCTGTAGGAAGTTTTCTTTGTAGTCGGCCATCTTCGTGCCCAATTCTTGTGTAGGGTCTACCCATGTCCTCTTAGTGTCCAACTATATAAGATCCTGGCGGATGATTTTATTAATCTCCGTTCGTGTGATTGCCAGTGATGGAGCCTCAAGAGAGTATTGGAAGGGGGGTAATCTTTCCATACTGAACCCGTGTCTCTGAAACCACGAGGACAGTTGTGCATACCAGCATGATGTATCTCCTTTCATTGCTAATTGTCGAGAGGATTCGAGGGCCAATCTAGCATATCAGCAATTATTTGTATCCCATAAACCATGTATAAAGGACATTGATCTGGTAAGAGCTTCAATTTCTATCGGAGGGGCAGCTAGTTCCGCTCGGGTAATCGCGTGTGGTACGGAGGCCTTGGCTCTAATCATTCGAGAAATCATAGATACCAAAGGTCTCTCCATTGACTTCCAATTATCCTGATCCACAGATGGTCCCCAAATCTGGACCCCATAAAGCATAGCCGAAGCCACCACAGTATCAAAGAGCCAAAGTTTTGTTCGTGGTTCCTGAAACTGCACTTGTGAACACATCCTCTCCAACCCTCCCAAGGCCGTAGAGGCTCTGGACAATCTAGCATCCGCTGCTTTCTTAAGAGTAAACTTCGGTCCTGTAAATACCACACCAAGGTATGTGTATGCATCTGTGTACTCTACTGTATCCTTGCCATATGCAAGTGTAGAGAGAGAGAGAGAGAGAGAGAGAGAGAGAGAGAGAGAGAGAGAGAGAGAGAGAGAGAGAGAGAGAGAGAGAGAGAGAGAGGATGAAATGAAATGATATATTAACGTCTTCAAAAGGCCAAAATGACCTAGGAGACCAATCTGTTACATATTGGTGAATTTGATACCATGGCTGAGTACAAAAAAAGAGATACTAAATCGAATCTAGAAGTGTTACTAGCTGTGGGGTATGTGTTAGCACCGATACAATGGGTGCCCAATACAAGAGAGAGATACAATGGGTGATGAATCCATCCTCATCTATACTCTGGATGTCGAGATAGTATGGCTCGAATCCTTTGTTGTAGTCTCCGTCGATGCGGTGAAGCTCCTCTCCTCAAAAGAGAGAGAGAGAGAGAGAGAGAGAGAGAGAGAGAGAGAGAGAGCGATCCTTGTCCTTGTTTTTATTCCTGTCATATCAAGCATTCTGCCCTCAAGATCCCTTGTGCACAGGGGTACTTTTCTTCTTGCTTCTTGTTTTCTTGAACAACAGTCCCTTGATGCTCGGCAACATCCTTTTCTTGCTTTTTGAGGCCATCCAAGACCTTTTGAACATCTAGCAAAGTGAGCAATTGTTGCAACTCTACAAGTTGAGCTCGTACTAGCTGAAACTCCTTTTCAACGGTTCGTCATGACACTTTTGTATCTCCTCAGAATCGTCCTTCGTAGAAAAAGAGGGGCGACATTGCTCTGATACCATTGTTGCAAATGGGAGCGCAGACAAATATCACTGGACTTAAATAGATGAACCAGACTGAGTGAGAACGGGGATAAAGAGATTATGAAGATCGGCATAGTACTTGGGACCAAAAGATGCCCCTTCTCCCATTAAAGAGATATGTTAAGTACTTGCACACACACATTCCAGGCGTCCGTGGATGCACTCACATACATAGATGCAATGCTGACATAGATTCCTAGGTGGAAAAGCAACTGTTTTTCTGGAAAACAACCAAAAAGCAACTTACTTTTTCAGAAAGCAACCACATTTCCTCAAAACTACTGAGAACCAAGTCAAGTGCTTGCAAGTTGCTGCTTGTGTGCAACTCTTACTCAGTTCCGAATCTACCCAGACTGGAATATTCCCTGCTAGGTGCTCCCGCCACCCACCATGTGACACACAGAGTTTTCATCACGTAGTCTCTCATTCACCGAACTTACGGGAAAACTCCTTAGCAATGCTCTATGTCACCCATCTTGTGATGGATCAGAGATGTCCATTCGGGATGGTTTCTCTGGAATGATGCACTGATTATCCAAACTCGGATGTACCCTTTCACCTAATAGTCCTAATGTGCACAAATCAAATAGTTCCTAATTTCAAGAAATTGAAATTGCTCAGAAAAATAAGAAAATACCTAAATTAGCAACATGCTCCCTCAAAGGTGTCTAGCTATCATTTGGTGATTTCATTTTGTAGCTTCTATCCTTTTACCGATAGATGGAGCACACACACCCTTGTATGTTTGATTTGTCTCATTGGGCAATTTCGGCCTTTAATAGAAATTTTAAAATCTTTAAAATTTTATCTCGTCGGATAGATCTTTAAGGTCTCTTGGGATGTTAAAATTCTCTTCTTCTTCTTCTTCTCTCTCTCTCTCTCTCTCTCTCTCTCTCTCTCTCTCTCTCTACCCCTGCCCACTATTTTCTTTTCAGTTCTTTGTACTTTTTGTACCCAGACCTGGTATTAAATTCACCACATGTAACCTTTTGGTCTCATAGGTCATTTTGACCTTTTGAAGACGTTAATATTACATTTCATTTCATTTCTCCAACTTTAAAATTCTCTTCTTCTTCTTCTTCTTCTTCTTCTTCTACACCTAGAAAGGCAGTGCCCACGTCCGTCTCCAGACTCCTCGTTACGTTAGATGGAGGTATGATTCTCCCCTTTGGCCATTGTCTAACATTCTTGAATTTAAATGTTAAGCGTCTTTTTTGTGAGTAAATTAGACATGTATGTTTCTTAGAAGGGAGTAAGGTGCAGTCTTGTCATTTCATAATTTCTGTGATTGTGAATCATGTAAGAGTTGACGAAGCTTTAGCATAACTCAATTGATTTCTAGCTGTTGGTCCACCTCGTTATGCCATCTTGCTTGCGGTACAAAAAGTATCATATTGTTGGATAGAGTGCTGATTTTTGTTCGCTGTTTTGTAGACGAACTTCCCATTACTGACAAAAATTGGTGAGGCTGTGAGTGCATTACCTTATGTGAAAGAGGCGTCACCACAAAACCAACCAGATTTTGTAACTTTTTAAGCTCTTCCCTGTGGGGTTAATTTCCCATTGCCTATCTATTTAGTACTTAATCTCAAAAAATTTGTTTATCATTTGTGCTTCTTTAATTACATATGAGCATTGTATCACTGTGCTTTGTATGCATAAATATCCCATATACTCAAGTAAGCCAGCTCGTTATCCATCTAGACAGTGCTGGATATTGAAGCAAAGTCCTTAAGGGCAAGATAAGGTTGAATATATATGAGCAATGTGAATCATTGGTCAGGACTCAAACTTGTAGAGGTGCTTTGACAGACCCATTTCATTCAGAACTTGATTGTATATGTTGAAAGCTACAGATGAAGAAATATATAGGTTCTCTATAGAAATGAGGAGCGATATTGGACTTGAAATTGCAATCTTCAGTGAAACTTAGTATATTGTTTTGCAGCTTGTATTGACTTGAAGCTCAGATAAACCTTTGTATGGCTGTTTGTGGGCATATTGTAACATCTATCTTTGAAGGATTGATGAATTTTGTATGGCTATATTGGTTTTATGAAAGTATTTTTCTTGGCGTAATTTGTTCGTTCACATCACTTGCAAAGAATAAAGGTGGAAAAAAAAATAACTCAAAATACATTGAAGTTAAGGAGAACTGATAACCATCTTCTGTATGGGTTAAAGCTTATCCGGGCACATGAGGCACTATAGTTTGAAGAGTGTTAGAACAATGTGTTGGATTGTTGCTTTTAAGGATTTTAGGTGTTTGAGCTTTTGGTGGTAACTTGAACATCAAATTGTAAATCCAACTTAGGTATCACATAAGATACAAATGCCATGTCTAATTTTTGACATCTATAGAAAATTTGTTGTTTTCAAAAAACATCCCACCATAAACATATAGGCAATTTCTGTGAGAATTTGTGAGCAACATGTTGTTTTCCTCTTCATTACTTTCATGTTTCCTCACAAGCAAAGAGGGCTCTTTGACATGAGGGTATCTTGATTACCAATGCATCTTGTTGTGCTACTCCTCATAGATAGTGGTTCTCTACTTATGATAAGTAGGTGTGGATATGTTTACTTGAGAAATGACTTTCCTTGACATACTTGGTGCATGAGACACGGCTCATTGTTCTCCATGTGTTCTCGGTAATGTGAGACATGGATCTAATCTCACCAAGAGTCTTATATCCATTGGGCAGCTTGCTCACTATAGCTATCATACATGCTTTGCGTGATTATAAAGTAACTTGCAAGAACAAATGATCCAAATAAACATGATGCATGTATGTATAATACACTTGAACATTTCACCATAATGAAACTTTGATCAGAATTCTCAAAAGACTTAAACCATTGAATAACGTACAATGCAGCTAGGCAAATAACACATGATGTAGGGTAGAAAAATTACCTTTTGAGTTGGCATCACAATTATCTACTTGGGCCAATGTTGCTTTGAAAACCTCCCTCCATGCATACAGGATGATAGAGCGATAAAAGCATTGAGATATATGACAAAAACTAAACGCAACATTTGTCGTCATTAAGTAGCAAGTGGTGAAAACCTACCTTGATACATTCGTGAATACATAGTGAGCAATAATAGCTTTGAGATATATAACAAAGTCTAAACATGGCAATTTCCTTCATTTGGTCGCAAGCAAGAGGTGAGGTAGCATTATTGATGATTCAAATCCAAAGAAAAAACCCTTGCAATCATCATCAATAATGATTGCATTAACCTCTTCTACCTTTATCCTCTTTTTTGCCATCATCATGCTTGCCCTTCTCCGTTTCCTCTTTACCACTTCCTCTCTCCCTTTGAGCTGTTTTTTACCTACGTCAATAGAGGATTGCAGTGAACTTGTCTTGTTCAACAAAAGTTTGTCTAATTTCCTCGGCTAACAAGCTACTAGCCACATTGGCAAAGTTTAGGATACTTTTAGGGTGTGCAAAATTGCTAATGGCAATAACAAGTACATACCATGATGCATTTAGAGACAGTATGGTTTGATTTTCACAAATTTAAGTTCCAACTTTTGAGTTTGCAACCAGCTGAAAATAGTAATAAAGAAGTTCAAATGAGGGGCAATAGTGCTACCTTCTTTCATTCTTAACCCAAAAAACTTCTTTATAAAGCAAACCTTGTTAGGAGTCTCTTTCTCATAAGTATCTCTTAGCTTTTCCATAAGTGTGGGGGTTTCCATTGATTGTAATACATACATTGATTCGGTAAAGTGAAAAATATAATCATAGATTTAGCGAATGCATCTAGCTCAATTCAATTCTTGACAGACATGGTAGCAATCCTAGTCCGCTAAACCATTCAAAAGATTCAAACGTTTCAATTGCTTCCTTTGGAAAAGAGCATCTTGATTCTTATTGTGTTTCGCAAACCAATGACATATTGCTACCATGAAACTTCTTAATGTCAAAGAATTTCATATCTTATGTAAACACTATCAAAATCAAGGGCATAAGGCTAAGGCGAGCACATGAGGAAAGATTTGCAATAACTTAGTAATATCTCAACTAAAACCCGCGATACAAATGTACATAAATCAAGTAGGTACATTACAATAATTTGACATAATTTTAGCATATTAAAAAAAAAGGCATAAATAGTAAGAAAACACCAATATATCTTTAAATATAGGGCATACATTCAATTTAGCCGCCTCAAAACATTGTGCTCATTTGTCTAGAATTTATTGCATTTTTCAACGATTTGGTACATTTATAGCATTTATGATCTTAATGGTACTATTGACAATTTCTCCTTATGTTATGTTTCTACTTCAAAATGTCTAGAAGCTCATACAATTAGTCAAAATCATTACAAGAACGTGGTGGAAAGGTTGTACTCTATTGTGGATCCCAAAGTGACCTACACATACTCTTACTTTCTAAAGAATAAGTGCCCAGTATCACACTCACCTCCTAAAGGAGTGGTGTACTAGAAATGACCCAATACATCAACTACTTCGAAAACGTTATGTAAATGAACGGCTCGTTGAAGTTGAATAATACTCTATATTTGGACCCACGAACGAAACCCTATCTAGTGAAAATGGTGCAAGAAAACTACTTCTATGGTGAAGATGGAGCAAGGAAACAACTATTGATATGAATATTTTGTGGAGGATATGTCTACAAAGTTTTAGGTAGCCTACAAGGAGAGATATTAAAGCACTGCAAGTGGGCCAAGTCTTGTAGTGACAAATGTTTTCATAGAGTATTTGAGACTTTGAGTTATATATCACAACATTTAGTGGGCATCTCATGGGCAAGAAAGATATCTGTTAAAAAACTTATGTAGCATGACCTAGTTACTGATATCACACATTTTTATTCGATATAAATTGCACATTTGCATGGTTAAATTCTGCGATGTGCTCCAACATGTGTGTGTAGTGCTCATTAAGTTTTCTCCCAAAGTGGAGGCATTTTATTGGATGCCCACTTTTTCCCTACAAGACCTGTGGATGCTCCAAAAACTAAGCTTAGGTTAGCCTTGTAAGTTGTAACTTGTAGTATCATGCCTATGTAATTTTGAAAAGGTTTTCCTTATTTCTTTCTTTTGGGGGAAATTAACCACTTGTTCAAACATTATGGAAGCTTTTCATGGATGCCCATATTGAAACTGATCAACTCATCAAGAATTAAAGAGAGGTGATTATGTAAACAATGTGAGCAAGGTCCTATTAAAGGACATTAGTTAGACCGTGTGTGTGTGTGTGTGTGTGTGTGTGTGTGTGTGTGTGTGTGTGTGTGTGTGTGTGTGTGTGTGTGTGTGTGTGTGTGTGTGTGTGTGTGTGTGTGTGTGTGTGTGTGTGTGTGTGTGTGAGAGAGAGAGAGAGAGAGAGAGAGAGAGAGGCGTGAGTTTAGAGTGAAAGGGTTGGTTGACACAGACTTTGCGTGTGCTATGTGTTGAAGCATAAAATGGATGGTAGCCATTACTTTTTGTTTTCTCCACTCATGTAGAGGTTGAGGAATTGCCATAGCTAGCTCTTGGGTTGGCTAGGCCCTCTAATTGATATTTTAGAGGGTTTGAGTTGATTCATGGAGAATGCTATGCTACTAATTTCACAACAAATTATACAACATTTTAAGATGATTTTAATGGTGCGCATATGGAAAATGACGCTCCATCATCTCAAGACTAGTGGTCAAACATGGCAAGTAGACCAAAGTCTTTGAGGATATGAAACAAATCCATGTAAGAAAATGTCAATATAATTAAAAATATTACTATCACATATTTGAATTTGCTTGCAAAAAGCGTATCACTACTACTTCATCAATGCCTACTACTAGCTTGTTTTCTTTCAAAAAGCATAGTACTTACTACTAACTTCAAAAGAGCCTTTTGTTACGACCCCGTTGGATGTGTGGGTGCGTAAGGACTCACGTTCGATACACAGGCATCTTTCAAATTTCAGTTGTACCTTTTTTTTTTTAAAGAACCTTTTGTCCTACTCTAGCATTGGGCACACTGCACATGTAAAACATGGGTAAAACCATGAGGTCCGATGCACAAGTGAGAGAGAGATACTTGCTTTGGAGCCACAACCACAAGAAGTTTTGGACAAATTCTCACAATAATTCCCACATTGTGACTTACCTCAACATTATGAGTTTTTGTGAGGGAGGCACCGCATACCTAGCTAGGTACAATTGGGGGCAGGGGACCGCCAGCCCTGTGGGGGGTCCGGGGGTCCCCTGCCCCCAATCGTACCTAGCTAGGTATGTGGTGCCTTTCATGATGTTATGCATTGTATGAAAAACACTGAAAAAGAATCCGCTTTTTTTGAGTTAACAGCTTTTTTTGAGAAAAGCCAAAGAGCTTCTTTGGCGCATTGCAATCAATGCAACGTGCAAGCATAACTTGCAATCAACACAGCCGACATGATGATCAAACACTTCAAGACAGTTCCCATTATCTGAGATTGTCCATCCTCACAATCGCTTGAGAGAGAGAGAGAGAGAGAGAGAGAGAGAGAGAGAGAGAGAGAGAGAGAGAGAGAGAGAGAGAGAGAGAGAGAGAGAAAGAGAGAGACATTCCTGGGGATGGCTCCCTCCACAACAAGAAAGAGAGGGCTGCATGTGACCCCACGTTTCCTTGATCTCCCAATGACTTCCATTCATTTTAATTGATTTGTCCCATGCTTTCTCTAGAATGAACAAAAGATAAACAACAGCATCTACTTTTCGTCGTAGAGTTTGCTCACAAATGTGTCACACATGTGACCTGTGTTAAAAACAAAACCGGGTACAATGTATTTTAATCGGCTAAAATCATAAAATCCCAGTTAGATTTTGAGCTTGCCTTGAAGAAAACCGATAAATTTACACAAGTTCTAGTGTAAATACCAGCAAAAGCTTCAAATTTCGACCTAAAAACGGATAGAATTTCAAGTTTGCCCTTATTTCCTTTGGTTACGAAAAATGTGTTTTTCTAGCAATGTGTTTCTTTCAACAAAAATCTCCTATCAAACGATGGTATTAGATCTACCATAAATGATGAATCACTACACGTTTGTCTTGATTTCTATCGGGTCATTTTTTTAAATTCATTAATTCACAAGATTCCTCCCAACCCCATCCTTACCTTCCATTGCCAACCTTGAAATTCATGTCTCCCAAGTGTATCAAGGGGCGGACTTTTCAAGCTTCCTATATAGGTTAATGAGTCTTCCTATATAGGTTAATGAGTCTAATTACTACATCAAGTGCCAGATTCCCAAGATTCCCAACGAAGATAAGGTTATTGTGCTCTTAAGTGTTATCAATTTTGACAACATTGTCACACTACTAGAACAAAAGGAGCCCACACTTTCTTTGCAACACGTCATCAATGCTTTAATTGAAGAAGAGAAAAAAACAAGCAAAGAAGACTTCAACCAATGGAGGAGATTTCATTGCATCATTATCTAAAACTACATCTTCAACAACTAGGATAAATAACAAGAAGTGTTACAAGTGTGACTAACAAGGGCATTTAAAAATTGCTACAAGTACAAGTTCTGTAGCAATTGCGGTATCAAAGATCATCCATCGACAAAATGCCACAGTAGCAACAACAGCAATAGAGACAAAGGCAAAGTCAACTTTGTATAGAATGAAGACAAAAAACGAAGATCAAGAGGATAAAAACTGTCTCCATGTATGTGCCACCCGTGATCATTAGAACAACTTTACTGATATGTTGTAGGGATATGGGGATCTTCCACCTTCTTATTTGAGCAGTGGATTCTTTAATATGAATGACACCAAATGTTGTAGGGATATGGATGGTCTTCCACTTTCTTGTTTTGAGGAGGGGATTCTTTAATTTGTGTGACACAATATCACCTTTAGTTTGTGTAGCTACGCAAGTCTATGTGACTATTAGCATATGTGGCAATGAGTTTCATCCAGTTTGCTTCAATATAATCCAAAAAAGGGGAAGATTGTTGAGATTATGGCCTTTGTCTTAAACCTCTCAAACTCAATGGTCACTACCTCTTGTACAGTCAATAGTCTAGTTGTCTTGTTAGCATGTGACAGCACCTGGCTTAGCACACATGGCATAGTGAGTTGCACAAGATTCCAAAGCTGCGCTCAGTCACCCCTATTATGTATATGCTCAGACACATTATCGAGATGTCTAAACAAGGCAAGTAGACACTCAATTTTTAGGTTTTTGGGCATTTCAGACGCATTGACAGTGTCAAAATCTTCAAATTATGGCACTAGTTAATAGTTTTGTGAATTGTTTTTAAATTTTAGTGATGATGAAAGCCATATTGAATGAGCGACGCCTATCTCTTGAAAATACACTCGCATTTAATGAAAAGGTGATCGTTTGCAAGGATCGTTGAATCAATGAATGAATAGGTGATACCTTTTTCATATTTTTGTTAATATCAACCTATTTTTCAATGTAATGTTGGCCCTTCTCTCATTGAAGGAGCTTTTATCTCTCTCTTGTAAAAGGCCATCCAAAAGACCTTCGAAATTTCTTAATGGCTTAGTCACCCCCATTCTATAGAGCCACTCTTGACCTTTGAGAGCTGCCCCTTGACCCTTGGGATAGATGCTTATGTTACCCTCAACAGGCATTAGAAGATTACAGATACTTTAAGAGGGCCACATTAAAGAGAAAGAAAAGAAAGCACATCCAAAGCGCAGCAATGCAAACAAAACATAACATAGAAAATATATTCTCCATGCAAACCAATGTCTGAGAGCACTCCCTCTAATGCTTTGATAACTCTTTTCGACTCACTCTCTAGCTTTAATGCCCATGCAAAACATATGTACAAATGAACCACTTTTTCAATTATTCGACAGAGTGCATGAAGTGTACAGATGTGAACTCTACCCAGAGGAATATCAAGCATTGGCCTAAAAGTTTTATCTTGAAGATGTTTGTTGGGAGCTCTATTCCATTGCACACTCTCAAGAGATTGTGCATCAGCCATGCAATATAAGCATGGATTTGCCACAGCTGCTCCGTGTGTTATGTTGTATACATACACTTAAGAGTCTTTAAGTCACCTGCCATGTGCCATTCCACTATATAGGCACCAAATCCTTCCACCGAAAGAATGACTCCGTTTCTTTGTTCATTGATGATAGAAGGAATTTGGGTTTGACTAAAAACCCAATCGAGGATTTCAAAATTTTCCTTATCAACCTGCAGTGAAAAACGAAAACACAAAATCAACAACAAACATGAGAACCCCACCGCACTCCTCTCGACTGATGTCAAAGAAGTGAACTGCATACCTTTGCAATGCTTCAAGATCAACGAAGAGGTTGTTGTGCTTGTTAAACTGTACCTTTCTACCGCCCTTGCCTAAGAACGTTACTTCAATATGGAATGGTGACCCACGTTTCTCAAACACCTCATCGTTTACATGCCGGTGAGCAACCTTTACATGTGATGGCTTTGGCAGCAATGTTCCTCTCTGTAGTTTATTTTGAGATTTTTTAGCTAATGCTTTGAAGAGTGCCCTGTATCCCATCTGCGAGATGCCACTCTCATCAAGTATTGCTTGCACTTCCATTGGTTCCAATTGATTCTCGTTCATGAAGGAGGTAAGGAGCCTCCCTTTCAACTTACAAAATTTTTTCTGAGTTATCATCTCTTCAACTACTTCTTTTGGAACTAGACGACTGTAATGCACTCCGGCATTGAAGCCTGCACCGTTCGAGTTTGGATGCAGTAAAGACCTGCCAAAAAATCCATGCATTATGATCATGTATAGAAAAGTGTATCCGTTTCTTAGTGAATCACATTGAAGATACAAAAGCAGAAACAAACTTTGAGTTACTTTAAAGCTTGTATCCATTTTTTCAGGCCACCACTACCAATCTTCATGTTCTCAATGTTGCACAGATCTCGTTCTCTTTTCCGACTACCAAGCACGGTGTTTTTCTCTTGCAAACTCGTGATCTTCTTCTCAAGGCCTTAGATTGTCTCTTTGTTTGATGAAATCTTCCGGAGCATGCTTCATTAAGTTTCTTCAGCTGCATGTTCTCCATCGCCAGGAAGTTTCTTTGCCTTTTCGCATTCAATCCTCTCATTTCCAAATGTTTGGTGTATCCCAATAGCCCATCCTTGCCATCGCCTGTGAAATATAAGAGGTTAGTGATATTAGCAAAGGGAGGTGGCGCATTTGTCGTAGGATCCTTTGGATAAATAGACCCATCGTTCCACAAATCCAAATGATGTTCTTTGTTTGTCCTTCTAAGTTCTTTCTCATGTTGAGATACGAAAGACTCCCTCCTACGTTTCTGCAACGGTGCGTACTCTTGCAATACATCAATATAAAGATGATGCTTTCTTTGAGTAAGTGTTAAAGATGAAGGGGTTGAGGATTGCAAGTTCAAATTGGTGTTTTCATCAGACAAAGAAGCGTTCTCCATTCCTAGAGTTGATAGAGAAATAGATTGACACTCAAAACTCATGAAATATCTCAGGTTTTGGGAGGAAAGACCATATCCTCATGTTTAGAGTTGATAGAGTTTGTGTGGCTTATGTTTCTGGAGGGAACGCTTGTAAGTTGGCATTTCAAATAATTAGTCATACGGTTAGTTGGATTCTTGACAAGAGAACGAAGGATAAGAATGATAAAGACGGTGGCTACCTACCAAAGAATGTCATTTTGGCTTTTTGTTGGCACAAAAAAGCATCACATAAAATGCACAATTTAACATTTTCATTTTCTCTCTCTAAGCCGACGTGGAACTTCTTACAGGGCCAAAAGTGAGTCCAACTTTCTCATAATGGAATCTTGAATTTTTGCTCGGTTTTTCTTAGCTCGGAAATATGTGCTTGAAGAATGGTAAAACTCGATGTTGAGAATGACACTCAAACCACACCACATAGGAAAACATGGGTCCATGCCGTATAAATATTCGCTTGGATTTTGGTTTGCTCAGAAAATATCGCTCGGTGTATGGTAAGACTCCAGTAAATGCAATTCTCACACAAACTAAAATTAGAATATTTTAACATAGGGATATAGCTAAAACGTTGTAATTACTTCATTCCCTTTTGTCTCATATGGCAAAGCTAACTATGCCAGAACTCAGTAGAAGGTAGATCATCTACATAGATAGAGTTCTCTTTCACAGAAGATATATACAAGGATTATAATGAGCCAAATTTTTGACCTTTAAGCATGATCAAGTGACCTTTTTTTGTCATCCAAGAACAATTTCCAAACAGTATAGCATATCCAAGGTCATCCAATTATCCTGCTAAATCCAAGCTCTTAGTTAGCTTTGGCACATGTCTACTAACACCTTGCAGCATAAACTCAATATCATTACACATAAGAAAATGCATATCTCCAATGCCACATATCTCAAGCCAATGAGAATCACCCAGCTTAATTGAACCATGTGTAGAAGCATAATTGGTGAACCACTCCTTGTGATGAAGAGTGACATGAAAACTGGCACCTGAGTCAATAATCAAATCTATGCATAGCATTCATCAAGAGCTAACAACACCTCTAGATTCAAATTAGAAGTGAAGACTAGTACATTTGACAAGTACGGCACATCATGATGAACATCAACATGTAGAGACTAAAGGATATTGAGCTCCTTTATTTTCACACTACTCTTAGGAGGTGCAAGACTCATGAAAATGGCTTTACCCTTCTCTCTTTGCAACAAACAAAAATCCTTTTTCATGTGTCCTTTCTTGTGACAATGGTAGCCTTCAATGTTCCTCATGTCACATCCACATGTCTTGCTACAAGTATTCTTGCGATCCTGAGAATGAACGGGATTGTTAATCATAGATGCCATGCATAGGATAATTGGCACCTATCAAGTGTAAGAACAACGCACTCGTAGTGTAAATCCTACCAAGAAAACTAGTAAAACCTATAGCTGTGTAGACATGTGAGCCTAGAAAACTGATGAAAATTGGTAACTTGTGAGCCATCTACGGCTAAGCATCGCATAACAAACCACAACAGGAATACATTAGAAAAATTTTGTAAAACAAGGCAATGACTAAACATCACATAACAAACCACAATAGGCATAAATCACAAAAATTGTGCAAAATAGAGCACAAAGGAGTCAAGTAGTAATTGTCAAGACGATGCCATAAAAATTGATAATCAATGTCGATGTATTGATGTCAAATTCGGTGACGATGTTGATGTCAAAGAGGTTGATGTTGAGAAACATTGTTGAATATCGATGCTGGTTTTTGCTGTCGCACGGAAATGCCTTAGCAATGTCGAGTGCTGAGAAGTTCGATGTACTCTTTGTGTCACTCTTCATTCCTAAGTTGTTGAAGCCATAAAGATTTGTCACCGACGCCGCAATTTTAAAAGATGATGTCGTTGCTCTAATTTCAAAAATTTGTGTGTGTGTGTGTGTGTGTGTGGGGGGGGGGGGGGGGGGGGGGGGGGGGTACTAATGTTGTGCACATTGCTACAAAAAGCAATCAAAAGTAGGTAAAATGGACACCACCATTACATGCAAAACATGCCAAAATCCCCAAAATGACTCCTGACTTGTGTAGACTTGAATCTGTGTGAGGAAATTAGGGTCAAATGTGTGTGTTTTGACCAAAAAATGCACCTGTGGAAACCTGCTTCTGCTAATCTACATGGGTTGAACAACCACAACAAAATGGTCTCAAACCTCAGCAAAATAAGCTCCTAAATGAGCTAAACACAAGCTAGAGATATTACCTCCACAATTCCATGCACGTCTACCAAGTTTTTGCTCCAAATCTTGTTGTAAGCACACACCAATGCACTTCAATGTGTGTGCAATCAAAGGATTGCACTCTATGTGAACACTCTCCTCTATAAGCTCTCAAGAATAGCTGCAAATGAGGTTTAAATAGTGCATGAAGCACTCACAATGATGAAGCTCTCTCATCAACAACCAATCGGCTCTAATACCACTTGTGAAGAGTGTGTGTGTGGATGGGTCTATGCTTAGCATGCCACGCAAGGAAGGAGAACACAAAGAGTTTTGGGTGGAGCTCTCAGCAAGGATTAGAATACCTCAACAATCCTTATGTGAACTATATTACCAATGAATAGAGATAAAGTTAGTGGTGTGGTTAGTGAGATGGGTGTCCCCTATCCAGTTGACCTGAACCCAAACATCTCTCTCTCTCTCTCTCTCTCTCTCTCTCTCTCTCTCTCTCTCTCTCTCTCTCTCTCTATGCTCCAAATTGTGGTGATGAGATTTGGAATGGAGAGCCCACATTGTAGCTAGGAGAGGAAGGTGTGTAGGTTTAATGGTCGATCATGTAGAATTGCCACGTGTCAATTGAATTAGCCCACATGCATGGATGCAAAAGATTCCCATGGGATATATATACAAAATCAAGCCCTCTTTCTTGGTAAATCAACTTGGAGTCTTCCCTTGGGTAAGCTCCACACGCTGCGGCTATGGTGGAGTATCTCTTCTTGCTTGCATGCGCTTGATGGGCATTGCCTTGGTGCTTACGGGCATCCATGGGTGGTGTGGTGGCTCTCAAGTGGCGGTGGCAATTATTGGTGGTATTGTGCAAGGCTTTTTTCCACCAAGGACCACACCCTAAACATTTTATTGAGGAGAAAACGCCCCCCACTTGCACTGTCACTAGTGCATCGGGAGGGGGAGTTTCACATGAGGACATGGGTGGTCCAAATTTCTCTCATGAAAGTGGTGGTTGGCGAGCTAAAGTGTGAGGGTCTGTTTCCATGTAGAGGTACTAAAAAGAGTCAAAGTGATGTGTGAACGAAGGACAAGACCTAAAAAAAGTAACCCCTTTTTACACATTTTGGGAAAAGGAGGGAATCATTTTGGAAGAACAAAGAAGGGAAGAGCTCTAAGAGAGACATTTTTTTTGTATGCTCCACGATATCCCATCATTGGCAAGAAGAAAACTTTCATTTTATTTCCTCTAGCACCATATCCCCATACCCTTTTTTCTTCTCTTCTCTTGTGCAATGGAGCTGGATATTTTGTGTGTGTGTGTGTGTGTGTGTGTGTGTGTGTGTGTGTGTGTGCGCGCGCACGCGCGCGCGTGCGTTTGCGTGTGTGCGTGTGTGTGTGTGTGTGTGAGAGAGAGAGAGAGAGAGAGAGAGAGAGCCCCAAGCCAATTATGGGTGCACGCACACACACACACACACACACATACACAGACGTTGTGCATGTGGTTGAGAATAGGGAAGCAATTGCGTTGATTGGCATGAAGTAAGTTGTGCTTTTGTGTGTGTGCAGTCAAAGTATTTGGTGTGTTTTTATGAGAGGATTGGGGTGTTGTGGTTCCATTTGAAGTATAAAGAGGTGAGTGTTTATTGTTGGATGTGTTTCTCAGTTCTCCCTTTTCATCTTTTGGCGCCCCCATTGAGGAGCATCCTATTGCTTCTTCGTCAAAGGAAAAAGAAATTTTTTGAAGCTACCGATGACACGGAGCTATGGGTTGACTTTCATGGGGGAAGAAAATTTAGACAAGCAAACTGTAGGTTTCAAATTTTATATGATGTCTTTGCAGATGCCAAATGAAGAAAAAATAATGTAGACGATCCCATTGGTGGTGCTCTGGAAGGCGAACCAAGGCAAGCATGGCCGGCTTTGTGAATGCAATTCCTATACGATAATTTCCATGTCAAACAGCCGCAAGTTTAACAGGACGATCAAGTAAGGAATATTGGGCTATGAAGCTTTGGCTTCTGCTCAACCACAAAGTCTGCGCGATGAAGCTCAAATGGAAAATCAAGCAAACCAAGGTATGTCGGTTGCTCCATAGCAGTGGATACGTATTGTTCAAGATTTATTAGTAGAGAAAATATAGGATTGCGATTAAGTATGGATGGAGGTCAACCAAGAGGCAAAAGAGGTAGAGCTAGGCCTTCGCATGCTTGATGCTACAATTTTGAAGAAGAGGGACACTATGATCCTAACTGCCCACACCAATCCAAAGAAACAGGAGGTATGTATCCACTTTTGGAAAAGATAGAGGATAGAGGCCTCTCAATTGTTCAAGAGAGAAGCGAGTTGACAATTTGACATCTCCTCCCCCTCCATGTAATGAACAAATTCCACATGTTAGCACCATCGAAGTTGACAAGTAGGATGTGAACATGTTGACCAATAAAAGGGCTCATGTAGAAAGAGAGATGGAGATGAACCTGCAACCTGCGACCAGGAGGCGATTAAAGGTCTTTGGGTACTGGTCCAGCATTGGAGACACAAAGAAAAGGAGAAAGTGGATGTAGGAAAAGAGAAAGTAGAAAGGAGCAAGAGTAGAAGATGGAGATGGAGAATTAAAGCCACAAAGAAAAGGAGAAAGTGGATGTAGGCAAAGAGCAAGTAGAAAGGAGCAAGAGTAGACGATGTTGCACAATAAAGTAAGTAGATTTCCAACTAGGACATAGTCCACTAATGTGCTCCCTCTCATTGATGGACTGGTTGAAAAGAAGATGCACATACATACCTACATAGATGGTGGTGTTCATGTGTCAGAATAGAGGATTTTATGAGGGATGCACGTAGAAAGGAGCAAGAGTAGAAGGTGTTGCACGATAAAGAAAGAGAGATGGATATGGAGAAGGAGAAGGAGAATTAAATCCACAAAGAAAAGGAGAAAGTGGATGTAGGCAAAGAGCAAGTAGAAAGGAGCAAGAGTAGAAGATGTTGCAAGATAAACCAAGAAGATTTCCAACTTAGACATAGTCCACTAATGTGCTCCCTCTCATTAATGGACTGGTTGAAGAAAAGATGCACATATAGACCTACATAGATGGTGGTGTTCATGTATGTGTCATGATAGAAGCTTTTATGAGGGATGCTTGTGTTAAAGTGGTGGGAAAGTCCAATGTAGGCATGAGGATGGCATATTATGCCAAGGCAATGTGCTTTGGCATATTTCATGATGTGAAGGTAAAGGTCATGAGTAATGAATGCCTCATCAAGTTCTTTATGATGAAAGCAGGTGTGATAATGCTTATCCTATTACTTCAGGAAGGTCATGGCTACTTTCCATGGAAGCTAAGAAAGACTGGGGAAGTGGCATGTTTATATTTCCGAATAAAGAGAATGATAGGCACGTAGTGTTGGACTTGAAGACTAAAGAAAGACACTTCCATCCAATGGTGACTGAAGATGAGTGAGATTCTATGACAAGCTACAAGTATGTGACAGAAATGGTGCATAATAAGGGCTACATAGGTACTTATGTGACGGAAATGGTGCATAATAAGGGCTACATAGGTACTTATGTGACGGAAATGGTGCATAATAAGGGCTACATAGGTACTCAAGAAGAAGAGAGTGACAGCAAAATTTTGAATATTGATGCAGATTTGTTCGTGGTTTCCATAGGCCTACACCCTGCATAGAGAAAGGTATGGCATCTCATATTCATGGCATAGATGTTATAAAGGTGGCTAATATGTTCGGTGACGACTTGAATAAGCAAGAGACGGAGAGTTATGTGCAACTATGTGCATCCTATCCCAAGTTGTTTGCAACAAAGTACAAGGATCTAAGAGGAGAAACGGGGGTGGAGCACACGATTCATCTAAAGAAGGGTATAGACCAAAAGCACAGAAACATAAAATCCTATGGTATAAGATGAACAAGATGCTTGAAGCAAGTGTTATCTATCCCGTACAAGAGTCAAAGTGTGTTTCCTTAGTTGTTATAACTCCCAATAAGAATGTAAGTGGGGGGTGTTTGTTGATTACAAGCCACTTGATGCTACTACACAGTAGAACATTTCTAGGTAGTTTATAAGGGTGTTTATGGATGACATTGGATGTTACAACATTATGTAAGAGCATTTTTCAACGCTAAGGTTGTGTTTCCAAAGACTTGATGAAGAAGGCGATCAGTTAAACCCAAATAAGTGTAAGCTGGTGCAACCTCAAGTTCCTTTGTTAGGTCATGTTGTCTCACAAAATGGTATAGGGCGACATGAAGACAAGGTATCGAGAGGGGGTAAGATTATCCGATGGTATCTTATAAAGTTTAAGAACTGTCCTTTTGAAGATGCTAGATGGATGCAAGGCATACAATTAAAGGATAACCTAAACCTTGTCAATACTTACAATGCTTCCCTAGAGTAAGCAAATGTAAAAATGTTTAAATGGACAAAGTTTTTGTCTTATGAGACTCTCTTTTTCTTTATTGTGCACAAATGTTAAGAAGTATGCATGCTTAGGATCATGTTTGCGGAGACGACGTCTCCCAAACACCAAGTAGAGCTTGTCACTCTACTATGGAAGATTTAGACTGACGCGCAGATATGCTTGCGGGAGCTCAGGCTCTCAAGCGCCAAATGGATTAGTCATCCATTCTGGAACGGTGTCGTCGGGTAAAATAGGGATCCTCTCCACGCTAGAAAAAGGACTAATTACTAGTCTTTATCGTCTCTACCTCATAGTCGAGGACGACTATGATTTCAAGAGAGAGGTAATGTCATAATAACGAATATCTAATTCTCCTAAATGATTTTCTCATGTTAAACTGATCATTTAATATGGGAAAGTACCAGGGAAGAAAAAGCTAGAACATTGGTAAGGCACGTAGACTGGTCACAATAGGATCCAAAGGAGGAAAAATAGGGATCCAAAGGGGGGGCCATCTGCAAAAGAGCAATGTGCATGAATGGTGCTTCAAAGACCTTAGGGTTTAGCCCATTAAGACTTCCAAAATGCTAAGGTTCCAAAATTCAAAGGTAAAGTCCAAATGGTCAAGCTTACCAGGATTGTATGCTTTTGTGAAGACCATAAAGTCTTCACATATCCCTAGATGGGAGGGGGCGAGCCCTAAAGGTAGGGGAAGAGAGAGAAGAGGTGAGAACACCCACACACACACACACACACTCAAGGCTTCCCTTTACACAAAGGGCATAGTGGACGTTCCTAGCCCAGTTGCCCCCAAAGTGCATTCAAATCCTATTGGATGGCCATATAGGTGTACAAATCAAAATTAGGCTAGAGTAAATTTAGTTTAACTCATTTAAAAACACTTGATAAAAGAACCAATAGAAATTAAGCTCTCTAGAAGACTATTAGACGGTCTACCAAGGGGTCCAATGAGCATTCAGCAGCCCAATGGCTTGCATGATTCCTATTGGCCAGAAAACTAAGACGTCCAATGAGAGTTTAATTGAATTATTTATATACCTAAATCTCTCACAAAAGGGGAAAGGGGAACACATGTCACAAGGCTAGCAATTATGCTTCTAATTTCCTATTGGCTAAGCTTGGCATGAGCCAATGAAGGGCCAGCAAGAGGTGTCGACCAAGGGAGAGAGGGGCTGATTTTTGCAAGGCATTATTGCACACAAACTCATGTGTGAATTAAAAAAGACTATCTCCTTCTCAAGCTTTAATGGAAAGCTCATCATCTACTCCAAGCTTGTGAGAAGGGAGGCCTACACCAACAACTCTTAGCTTTGTGATGCAAATCCAACCAATAGCCACGCTCCAATGCATGCTCATCTCCTCTAGCATGCTAATTGCTAAGCTATACTAAGCTATTAAGAGTGATTATGTGAGGAGAAATACTTCTTTCTCGTAAGAATACTTCTTCTTCCTCTAGATCTACTCTCATATCCCACTAGCTCTCACCATCTTCGAAGGTGTGTGTGGTCTTGAGTCTGAGACCGTGAGGTAATTGATGTTGTGTTTTTCAAGTGTAAGCTTGGTCCTTGAAGCTTTCCATATTCATTGCACCAGCAAATTATTGAAGGAGCGCAAAGTATTGTAATTTGTATTATAAAATGTCTCCCTTGATGGGGGAAACCTATAATACAAAGCCTTTTGGAGGGGGGACCGCCGGCTCCATGTAAATCCGGTCCTCAACTGTTGTCGCTTAATTTCTCTCTTTTTGAAGTATTGTTCATGCCTATCTAACTAGGTTTTGTGCTTTTTCTTGCTCTCCCCATCTAAGCACTCTTGCTAAGCTCATTTGGAATCTATTCTTAATGAAATGCTCACTATGTCTAAGTTATTCAACGCTATACACAAGTTACTAGACCATTAAATGTTACATACCTCCTCGGAATGCAACCAAACTTGGTAGGTTAGTTCCCCTTAGTGTCTTGGACATCATCCTAAAGTTTTGTAGCATTTGGATTCCATTTGAGTGCTGAAAATGTTGATGACTGAGTGCGGTGGCATAGGACATAGGCAGATTTCCAAATCTAAGAGCGATAGATTTGCATATGCTAGAGATAGAGTTATACCATAGGTTCACTTCTTGACACCATCAACAAGTCTCCATGCTCCATTTGATTCACTTCGCTTAGTATTGACATTATGTTAGTGCCAAAAAGATATGCAATAGACGTCCGTCGCGGTGACCCACTAACAATAAGGTTTTAAAACGTGAAACGGGCTCACATTTGTGTAAGTAGGGACTAGAGATAACATGGGAATAAGTACAACCTGGAAGCTCTTGGCCGTGACTATCAACTTTATATTCTTGAAATCATATCAAAATTATATTTTTTTGACATGATGGAATTTTTATATCAAGAATAGAAAAAATTACAAAATTGGGCTTAAAAATGCTCAAAATTACTTAAAAATGTGTTACTGGGTTAGCTTGCTGCTAACACAAGTCATCACTCACTGCTCCACCTTCGTATAGATCATGTCTCTAGGACTTATTACCTTGCTATCAAAGTAGACTGACCTGTGGCACTTACTCACTTTCAGTAATAAAAGAACTCTTATCGCCACATTACCCACCGCCATAGCAATATAAAAATCATCATCGGGTTTTGGAGGACACGCTTCAAGCATCTTAAAAAGAATCTCCTTAATCGTGTCAAAAACTTCCTGTGCATATTTAGTTCATTGAAAGCCATGAACCTATTGATCCATCTTCTGGAGAGAGGATACACATATTGCAAAAGCATCCAGGATAAGCTTGATAAATACTTGAATTTATGCACAAATGAAGCCAAACCTTGAGCACTTCAACGGGGTTCCATCAACACAAAAGACTTCACTTTCTTAGGATTGGTGAGAATGGACTCAGGCTGCAACACCTCTTTTTGGTCCTCGATCTCCGGTGGGTCTTCAATAGTTGGTTCTTGAGGTGGCTCTCCTTTGTAAGGCTTTAGTAGGCTCACATGGAAAGCATTGTGTATGAGCCAATGACTGGGCAACTTGAGTTGATAGGCCATCTCATTGATTGGTCTAAGAACCTAGAAGGGACCATAGTACCTTTTTGCTACCTTAGCATAGTACTTTTGGTGTCCCGTAGGATTCTTGCCCGTTGTGTGCCTTAATTGAGCCTTGGGAAATTTAAGCAAGACCCAATCATTTTGTTTAAAGGCTTGAGCTCTTCTGTGCTTATTAGCAGCAGCCTTTTGCCTTTTTTGTGAGGAGATAGAGATAGCATCCTTAATCTTTTGGAAAGATTATTGTAGGTCTCGGCTATACTCATCTACAGCGAAAATCTTATTGTGTACCTTAAGTAGCAGAGGACTTAGGTGCTTTTTTGGTGGAGGTATGTACAGTGTTATTGTAGGCATACTCCACCAACAGTAAGTACTTCTCCCATTGAGACCTTTGATCTACTTCTGTTACATAGACTTTTAGTATATCAAGAATTGTTAGGTTAGCTATTTCACTTTGGCCATCCGTTTGCGGGTGATAGGCCAAAGAGAAGTTTAGCCTTGTCCCTAAATTCTCAAAGAGACCCTTCCAAAAATTACTGGTTATTCTAGGATCTCTATCCGACACTATGGACATTGGCAAGCCATGGTACTTGAAGATTTGTGAAATAAAAAGGGTTTCCATTTGATGGGCTTTGATAGTCTTTTTGACAGGTATGAAATATGTTTGTTTGCTAAACCTATCTACTATCATCCATATTCCTGTATTCCCATGGATAGACTTGGGCAATCCAAAGAGAAAATCCATGGATATGCTCTCCCATGGTGAATTAGGGATTGGCAAAGGTTGAAGCAATCCAGGTTGCTTCCCTCTATCAAACTTCGTCTTTTGGCATACCACACATTTAGAAACATACTCTTGTATGTTTGCTTTCATGGCAGGCCAATAGAAATATGTTTCTATCCCTTTCAGGGTAGACAGAATCCCTCTATGCCCCACATAAGGAGGAGCATGAGATTTATACATTAATTTCTCACGTAGTCAGTTTTAGTAACGCATAGTCTATTGCCATACACATCTTGTAGGGTAAATGGTTCTTCTTAGGGCAAGGGCTAAAATCACATCTCTAAAATCAGGATCAATAGCGTACTCATCTATCATTGAAGATAGATCATTGTGAGTTGCTATGGAAACCGCATTCACTCTCAATCGTCTTGAGGGTGCATCGGCTACTTGATTATGCTTGCCATCAATGTTTGCAACATGAAAATGAAATTGCAAAAGGAAATTTGCCCACCTCATTTTGTCAGAGAGCTTGGTCTACGTCATGAAGTACTTAAGGCTTTGGTGATCCATCCGCCGCAGAATGAAAGGAGCCCCCAATAAATAGTGCTTCCGCGAGTCTAGAGCATGTAGAACTGCTAAGAGTTCCTTCTCATATATGCCTAGAGCTTGCTCAACAGGGTCGAGCCTTTGACTTTTGTCAGAGAGCTTGGTCTATGTCATGAGTACTTAAGGCTTTGGTGATCCATCCGCCGCAGAATGAAAGGAGTCCCCAATAAATAGTGCTTCCGCGAGTCTAGAGCATGTAGAACTGCTAAGAGTTCCTTCTCATATATGCCTAGAGCTTGCTCAACAGGGTCGAGCCTTTGACTTTTGTAGGCTATGGCGTGCCCTTCTTGGAGCAAGACAACTCCAAGGCAATCACCACAGGTGTCGCATTGGACCTCAAATAGCTTTGAGAGATCTGGTAGTGTAAGTACAGGTTGAGAGATAAGCTTTTTGAAAGCATTGTTCTCCTTGGTGGATCATATTTACCTAATGTTTTTCTTTGTTAGGTCATGTAATGGTCCCGCGATTTGTGAGAACTTTTCTATGAAGGGTCTATAGTATGCACACATACCTATAAAGCTTCTTAGTTCATGTAGATTTCTTGGATTAGGCCATCCTTTTATTACCTCTAGCTTTGATGGATCCATTTGGATGCCGTCTTGAGAGATAATGTGACCTAAATACTAAATCTCTTGTAAGAAAAACTCACTTTTCTTTCTATTAATATAAAGTTTATTCTCTTGCAAGACATGAAATATTACATGGAGGTGTTGCTTGTGTTCGTCTAATGAGTCAGATTAGATGATTATATCATCAAAGAACACTCCAGTAAAAGTTTGGTGAGGCCTGAATAGCTTCTCCATCAAGCGGTTAAATGTGGCTGGTGCATTGGTCAAGCCAAAAGACATGACAATGTACTCGTAAAGACCAAACTTAGCACGAAATGCGGTCTTTACAATGTCTTGATCAACTACCCTTATTTGATGGTAACCACTTTTTAGGTCAATCCTGCTGAAGTAGGTAGACCCTTGTAGCTTATAATAGGTCTTCTACCCGTGGAACGGAAAACCTATTTTTGATAGTGATTCTATGTAGTGCTCTATAGTTGACACACATATGATATGTGTCGTCTTTCTTTTGCACTAATAACACTAGTAAACAAAATGGAAATGAGCTAGGCCTAACCATGCCCTTCTCAACTAACTTATGCACTTGCTGCACAATCTCCTCTTGTTGAGCTTGAGAAACTCTATAAGGAGGTTTATTAGGCAGTGAACTTCCTGGAAGAAGTTCAATTGCATCGTCATCATTGCCTCGTTTAGGAGGTAGTTCACAAGGGATGTCGTCAATAAAAACATTTTGAAATCCCTTGAGAAAATTGGATAACTCTTATTCCTTGTGATTGTTTATATTTTCTTTTGCCAAAGCGTTAGGTTCATTTTGAGAATCTTTAATGAAAATCATGTACACAAAAATAGAGCTCTTTATTGACTTATTGAAAACTTGCTTATGTACAATGTGTATGGTGTTACCCAACTCCTTAGCATCTATGTACATATCTTTTTCCCTGAACCTAAAGTAGATTTTCCTTTCAGGGAATTTAACATTGGCAGCCATGCGATCAAACCATGGTGCCCCTAGGATTACATCCTCGTGCTTGAGAGGAGAGATAGAGAAGTCCTCCTTGTCCACATAGATTTGGACATGGAGCCTCTATTTCCCAATTAAGGGAGTGACTGAGGCTTCTTGCCCCCTTGAAAGCACCATCGGTAGGTAGCACATCTCCCATCTCATAGGCTTGGATGCCTAGCTTGGTGGCCAACTTTGTGGATATGAAATTGTGAGTAGAACCAGGGTCAAAGAGAATGAAAGCATCATGTTCTCTTACCTTTCCCCAAGCATGGCATAGAGGAGATCCTTTGTGGTGAGCAACCTCTTCTTGGATTTTGACCAAGGTAGCTCTAGGAGGCTCATTTCATGTATTCTTGTGGGGACAAGCACGATAGGCATGCCCTTGCTCCTCGCACTTGAAACAGCAGTTATCTTTACGATAACACTCTAGCTCTTCAGGAGAGAGTTTATTTTTGCCTTTATAAACTCCCTTCTCCTTAGCTTTGTTGTTGTTGGCATTGCCTTTGGGAGACTTTTGGACATTGACCTTCCCCTTAGGCTCGTTACAGTCCTTGTTTTCTGTGGGTTTAGGATTCCTCTTAGCCGCTTATTGAAAATTTATTCGTGAAACCACCATGGTATGGTGTATGACCGCAAATTTGGTGCGTGGCCTTAGGGAGTTGACATATTCCGCCATATCTTCAATTAAACCCGCACCAAATTGTTGATTTTGCTCTCCAAAATCCATATTTTTGAAGACAGTGGCTTTGAGATGTAAATCTCAAAACTTGTCTACATATTTGTGAATAGAATTGTAGGGAGAGAGCTTCAAACTTCGCCATTTGGTGACTACTTTGTCTTTGGCATTGATAGCCAAAAACTGCTTCATGATGGAAGCTCTTAAAGCTTTCCATGTTCCTGGAGCTTCACCGTTTGCTCATAGGCTGGACCACCATTTCTTGGTGGACTTTTGAAAATGCATAGCTACTCACTTATTTCTCGTTCTTTTGGTGGGGGCTCTACCGTTGAAACTTGAGTTATCCTTTGGGAAGGAGATGCGTCGTCAAGCAGCAGATTTTTTGAGCCCTTCGTATGGATCCTCCTCTTCTTCCCTTATCGGAGAGAGGCCTATTTCGGAAGTCTCACAAGGAGGCTTCCTAGGTACTCTCTCTTCTTGGTGGGAGTTTGGAGAATCCCATGAGTACGTAGCTTCCGTTGCACTTCACCTTGGAGGGATGGATTGCCCATGGCTTGTTGAAGCCTAGTAACAAGGTAATTAACAAGCATAGAGCATCATTAGTAGCCTAGTCATTAGCGAAATCAAAGCTATCGACATCAATTTCACTCTCTTTACTATTGTCAGCCATTCTAACAAACTTTAAGTGTAAATTTTTTTAGTATACTTTGGCACTTCAAGCCCTAGTTGCTACTCCTCTTAACCCTTTAGAAAAGCACTCAAGCTCCTGTACTCGTGGCTCGAATATCATTAATTGTAATGAATAGAAGAGAGGGTCTTTCACCACCAAAACAGCACCGGCTCTTGTCAAGCCTCTAATAGCTCAATAGTGGTTAAGCCCCGTAGGACTCCACTATTAAGACCATAGGTCTCGATGGTGATGCCTCGTTATCTGCACGAAGCAAGCGCACTTCAAGGCTGAAAAATCCCTATTCTACTTACTCAATTGCAATTAATAATACCAACCATTTATAGTCAGCTTGAGGACCTCTCTTCTTGAGCAAGAAACGAGAAACCGATAGCTCTGACATCAATGTAACATTTAATGGTCTAGTAACTTGTGTATAGCGGAAAATAACTTAGACATAGTGAGAATTTCATTAAGAATAGATTCCTAATGAGCATAGCAAGAGTGCTTGGATGGGGAGAGCAACAAAATCATAACACCTAGTTAGATAAGCATGAACAATACTTCAAAAAGAGAGAGAAATTAAGCTATTGACAACAGTTGAGGATTGAATTTAGATGGATCCGGGTCCCCCCTCCAAAAGGATTTGTATTATAGGTTTCGCCCATCAAGGGAGACATTTTACAATACAATACTTTGTATCCCTTCAATAACTTGCTGGTGCAATGAAGATGGAAGCTTCAAGCACCAAGCTTACACTTGAAAAACACAACATCAATTCCCTTACGGTCTCAAACCCAAGACCTCACACACTTAGTAATCAGCATGGTAGAGAAGATGAGCATGCACTGGAGCTTGGCTCTTGGTTGGATTTGCATCACAAAGCCAAGAGTTGTTGGTGTAGGCCTCCCTTCTCACAAGCTTGGAGTAGATGATGAACTTTCCATTAAAGCTTGAGAAGGAGACAGTCTTCTTTACTTCACACATGAGTTTGTGTGAGTGTGTGTGCAATAATGTCTTGCAAAAATCGTCCCCCTCTCTCTCTTGGTCTACCCCTCTTGCTATTTTCCTCTTGTTGGCCCCTCATTGGCTCATGCCAAGCTTAGCCAATAGGAAATTAGAAGCATAATTGCTAGCCTTGTGACATGTGCACCCCTTTCCCCTTTTGTGAGAGCTTTAGGTATTTATATAATTCAATTAATCTCTCATTGGACCTCTTAGTCTTCTGGCCAATAGGAATCAGGCAAGCCATTAGGCTGCTAAATGCTCCTTGGACCCCTTGGTACGCTGTCCAATAGTCTTCGAGAGAGCTTAATTTCTATTGGTTCTTTTATCAAGTGTTTTTAAATGAATTAAACTAAATTTATTCTAGCCTAATTCTCATTGGTCCACCTTTATGGCCATCCAATAGGATTTGAATGCACTTTGGGGCCAACTGGGTTAGGAACTTGACATGTGTCCACTATGCCCTTTGTGTAAAGGGAAGCCTTGAGAGTGTGAGTGTGTGTGTGTGTGTTCTCTCACCTCTTCTCTCTCTTCCCCTACCTTTAGGGCTGGCCCCCTCCCATCTAGGGATGTGTGAAGCCTTTATGTTCTTCACAAAAGCATCCAATTCTGATAAGCTTGACCATTTGGACTTTACCTTTGAATTTTGGAACCTTAGCATTTTGGAAGTCTTAATGGGCTAAACCCTAAGGTCTTTGAAGCACCATTCATGCACATTTCTCTTTTGCAGATGGCCCCCCTTTGGATCCTATTTTCCCTCCTTTGGATCCCTACTGTGACCAGTCTACGAGCCTTACCAATATTCTAGCTTTTTCTCCCCTGGTACTTCCCCATATTAAATGATCAATTTAACATGAGAAAATCATTTAGGAGAATTAGATATTAACTATCATGACAAGGTACAAAAATCACCAGCCATCATGATCAAGGTCTTGGAAACTGCAACAAAACGTACCAAAATGGTCTCCCTAGGGTCTAGGAACACTCTCATGGTCTAAATATCAAAAAATAGTCATTAACGCACTCAAATCAGTAAATTCATTCTACACACACATAGTCACAAATCACAACGGAATCGGCAATGAGTGTACTTGAATGCAAGAGCACTTGAAAAGGAACACAATGCAAGTTTCAAAAGTGAAATGTCATTACTAGAGCTCCAGATATGATGATTACAAGTTTCAAGAGAGTAGTCACTCTCAGTCGTACGCTTCAATCTTCAAAACTTGATAATGAAAGAGGTCCCCCTTCCCACTTTACAAAATAGGCTTTATACCTGGGGCTCTCTTGGACAATGGCGGGCTTTACAAAACTCAAACTCCCTTGCAGACTTTACAACTTAGATTCTCAGAGCTTGGTTGTCTATAATCAGAGACTACAAATAGTTACAAAGGATTTTTGGAAAATTAATGAAAATATATATGGAGATTTTTAGGGCTCTTGGAAGAAGTGGTCGACTCAAAGGGTGCACGTCTGGCTTGACCGCCAACATTCCCACCTTCCTAGTCTTTGCACGCCCTCATGAAAACTGTCTTTGTCTGTGTGCCAGTGGCTCTGCTTTGATTTGGCAACCACTGGTGGACGGAGCTGATGTAGCTTGCCTTAAAATTCTAGTGTCCGCTTCTCGAGTGTACGAGTGAGAAACTTCAACTTTTTTGCTCTGGCTTCAATTTCCACCTTTGCTTCTAGCTCCCTGAAAGGGTTGTTACTCAATGTGCTCTGATAGGCAATATGGCAAGCAGGAAAATACTTTGTCATGAGGTTGAAGATAGATGAGTCAATTTCAAAAAACCCGGTCATGAACACCTCTTTGAATTCTTGCATGTAGTGAGAGGGCAGAAACATGACAAGGACATACAACCCCATGATGATCTTTTGGCTTGGAATCTATGTTTCTATGTTCTAGCATAGCCCTCTATTTTCTTCCAGGAATACTTACCATGGATGCTCTACCGCCTCTATGTCCTCAAATGATGTGATGCAGGTGATGGTCATCTTTGAAATCTTCACTAGCATTTGGCAAGCTAGGTCAGGGACATCCTTCATCTGATTGACAACTCCTTGTAAAGTGCTGATCATATACTTTTTTGAGGAGAGAAAGTTGTTCATTGACTTGATTAGCACGGGGTAATTCATCATTGCCAACCTTTTATGTTTCTATATGTCGAAGATATCCCACGACCCCCTTCGGCTGACAGGACAATATGTTGAGTCGATGCTGAGATGTTGCGGTGCATTTTTGTGGTAAGTCTCATCTGTTGGGCGCTTCTCAAACCACTTCCTTCTCTAGAGGGGCTGGTTGTTGAGGATCATCTAAACTTGATTTTCTGTTACAAGGACATCCTTGTAATCCCCCTTGTGGTTGGGCTTGAGACTCGGCAGCATCTTCTTTTTCCCTAGGAGGGCCTCTTGTCTCATCAATGGCAGTGATATCTTGTTGTTCCCATGGATTTTAACAACCCTCTGATGGGTCGTGCACTTATGAGATCCACCTCTAAATTTCTTCTCTGGCATTTGTTTCCTAGGTGTCTTTAAAGTCATGTAGCCCTACCTCTGTAGACGTGCTAGGTAGTTCTACAAAGGGAGGGTTCATGCTTATATTTTATGTACCCACTATCACAAGGACTTCTATTGTTGTTTGTTGGGCACTTATGGCACTAATTCCATATCTTTTTGTTGCATCACCAAGGCTGCGTGGCACTTTGTGCGATCAGCTCCTCTTTTTCTTTAGCCAACTGCTAGAAGCTTGATCTCATCATCTTTCTGTATTTGAATGGCCTTGTGTCTAGTAGTCATGATTTGACTGTCATATTTTTCTTGAGCTAAAGCCTCCTTTAGATCTTTGAGCTCTTGTACAATTGAGGCAAGTGTAGATGATGTAGAAGTAGGAGCTGGGGTGTCTTGCATGAACGGTAGCTAGGTAAGTGTTGTTTTGACCGCCCCATAAGATTCTCCTAGTTTTACATTTTTTTGCCGTTCCTTTTTTAGCTCTTCCTCTAGCCGTTCTTTCTCAATCTATAGATTGGTATTTGCTTCATTGAATTCTTGAGCTTCTTGATAATAATGGGCCGCGTTTTCTTGCTCTCTTTGCAGTTCAAATTGAAGCTCTATCTGTATTCTTTGTAATTCTTCAATCATGTTTTGTAGTTGGCAATTTGACTTGACTTCTCTTTTTGCTTCCACTTTAGTGTCCTCTAACTCCACTCCTCTTAATTTATTGAACACTCTTTGACATTGGAATTGAAGTTTGATATGTTCCAAATCTTCATCAATGTAAAAGGTGCTTACCAACTGCTTGCCTTCTTTTATAATTGCTTGAGAGCAAGGAGACATCTGCCTTGTCTTTGCAGCATGCGGTTATCTAGATAGTCCAGTCTCCTCTTTCTCTATTGTTGCCTCCCTTTTGTCTTTGTCTCCTAGCTCCTAAAATGTCGGTTGGGTCTGCTACTTCCATTCTTTGTCTTCAATCATTCCCACTACTTGATTTGTGGGTGGTGTTGTTAACACTTGTTTTGTTGTTTCCTTTAGTTTATCCATGGTCTGTTGTTCATTGTCAACTATTGTTGGTGGGTCCAGCTTCTTTTCTTCTTTTTCCTTCGACCTTGCTCTATCTTCAATTGGCTCTTGTTGCTCTTGCTTATCGGTTTCTTGGTTTACTGATTGGTCCCTTGAGTCTTGAGCCAGAGGATGGGTGGTTGGTTGATCTAAATTTCTATGTGATCTTCTCCTCTTCCTTTTCATCGGTCTTCTGTCTTTTGGTTTCTTGTTGCACTCTTTCCTCTGCTTTCCTCTTGAGCTCCTTTTGGATACGTTGTCGCATTTTGCCAACAATATCCAAATTTTCTTTGGCCGCTCTTATTTTATAATGTTTTATTTTTTCTAATGTCTCCGTTTTGTGTTGCTCCAACGTCTTGTGTTCATCATCCTTCCCTTCATCATCCGCCTCAACTCCCAACTCTTTTTTTGCGGAGCTCCTCCCTTTGTGCTTGAGCCTCTTCCATAGAGCTTTGCATATGAGAAATGGGTATGTTGTCTTTATACTCCTCCAATCTTCTTTTCAGACATATCCAACAAAGCTTGTATTCTTCTTTCTCCTCCTCATCCTCTTCGCCATCATCAGAGGATTGGTACTCAAAAGGAGTATCCCTATTCTTTGGCTTTATTTCTTCATTGAGCTATATATCAGATTCCATCTCCTCACTGTCGGACTTCTTTCTCGTTGAGCTTTGTCCAGCTCCTTTCTTAGATGGTGGCATTGGTGAAGGTCTGACCACTGGTTCAACAACATGCTTTGATCAATGGAGTAGTTGCAGTTGGGTTTCTGCCAAACGTAGCTCGTCAATCATACCCAATGCTTGGTATGTGATTCTTGTAAGCATTGGTCCCCCCGTCATGTATGTCTTGTTTTTGTCATTGTTCTTCAGGTTTGCTTCTACCAGATTCTCCAAGATGTATGTGCCAAGGTCACATCTGATCAACCTTTGTTCTGATAGTCTGATAGCCATCCCCATCGCAATATGAAGATTCAGCTCAGTGTATCTGGGTGGCTTCTAGACCTTTAGGTGTTGGGAGATCAGACGTAGTGGCAATTCTGTTTCAGAGTACACAAGGTCTTTGTATGTGAATTTATGTCCATGATGCTTGCCAAAGGCCTTGTCTTTATTTGCAGCTTTTGTTTTTAGAAGTAGGTTGTGGTTTCCTAGTGGCAGGTGAAGAGCGATCATATCGACGGAGATTCTTACTTTCACTTTTTCTGCATATTTGTCCGTAAGTGTGGCTTTCTCATTGTACTGAATTGAGGAAATCAATTTGTGGGCTCTTTGGAAATTTGTGTCCCATGGTTGGAGCCAAAATAAGGTGTCCATCTGAAGACATATTGTGCCTGCAATGACTTCTTGTTGTTGATGCAAACTCCAGAGCTCTCGTGGGAAAGTTATGGTCTTTACTTTTGTTCCATCAGTTGCTTCAAACTTGCAGATGAAGATGTTTGCTGGTATTGAAACATCTATCACCTCATAGGGTGGTGATTCCCATTGCTTCGTTGGCCATCTCTCTACAAGGCATCGTGATATCAGATAGTCTAGAAATTAGATCCCAAAATTGGTCAACAAGTTATTTATAAAAGTCAAAAAACAAAAAGCAAACTTCAACCATAAAATGAAAAATTAGAATATCTTGATCAAAACAAGTCCAAATTTGTCCAAAATTCATCAGTGCAGCTAGGGTAGCTGCAGGCATCAGGTCAAACTACTATAGGTCAATTCTGGCTTAAGGGGTCATGGACCACGATCCATGTTGGATAGCATCTTGAACTTCTAGTGGTACCACTTGATCAAGCATGAGTTGGGGATGCTACGGTTCATTTCTTTTTGAATTTGGATCACTGGTTGGGAATTCATGCCAGATTTTGGAATTTTCTTTGACTTAGAGAATTTTGGGATTTTGGCAAGGATTTTGTGATCCAAATGACTTGAAACCCTAGGGTTAGGTTGAATTTGATAATTGGGACATGTTCATATGATTTTTATTTGGATAGTTCACAAGGGGTCATGGATCATGATCCACGTCTGGGGTGAAAATTTGGGAGTTTGTTCCTATAGTCTATCCTATCACACTTGTGAAGTTATTTCCCAAATTGGACAAGTTTATCTCTAGTTGTTAACCCTCACGGCTCACGGACACCCTATCACCTACGATGGACGTTATAACCTACGGTGGACGTTGTATTATTTACTTGTAGAGTCAGGTACCAAGCTTGTCGGTCCAATAGGAAAAGGGTAAGAGTGATCGCCGATGAGAGGCGCACTCTAACTGGCACATTTAAGGTTAGTTGGCTAAGCATGGGCGCCCAAGTGTGAATGGGGCGAGCTCATATAAAAGTCAACTAAACCTAAAATTCACTCATTCTCTCATTTGTGCACTTGAAGAGTGCTCTTGCTCCATCTTCTTCTTCTTCTTCTTCTTCTTCTTCTTCTTCTTCTTCATCTCTTTGTGTGTGTGTGTGTGTGTGTGTGTGTGTGTGTGTGTGTGTGTGTGAGAGAGAGAGAGAGAGAGTGAGAGAGGGAGAGAGAGGGAGTGTGTGGGCGATCGAGCATTACGAAGGCACGACAGCGGTGAAGCGGTTGAGCGCGGCGTAGCGGCGTCTCCTTCTTCTTCGCGGCGAGGAATCCTCCACGAAGCAAGCATAGAGCCGTGAGTAACATACATCGCCTTCTTTGAGCTTACTAGTTTGGACTTGTGTGCTTGGAGCCATTTGTGGCTCGCACACGGTGTATCGGCAAGTTCCTTGCATTGACACGTGCGACATATGCGCACATTTTTGGCGCCGTTGCCGGGGAATGCCATACATGAAGCTTGAGTAGCACTCTGTGCTTCTCCGTGGTGCAATTTCAATTATAAGAAAGGTGGGGAAGGAGTGTGTGTGTGTGTGTTGAGAAGAGGGATTTGGTGTTATACTGTGTGTTTTTTTTGTTAATGGAGTTTTCAAAGGTTCTGTGTTTATTCTCTGTGTATTAAGGTAGATAGTTTTCTTTGTTAATAGAGTTTTCAAAGGTTCTGTGTTTATTCTCTGTGTATTAAGGTAGCTAGTTTTCCGTGTACAGTAAGTAGGAAGTAGATTAGTGAGAGTTAATAGAGTGTGTTAGTGTGTAAGAGTAAGTGTATTAGTTAGAAGTAGGTAGATAGAGTGTGTGTGTGCTCTCGCGCAGGCCGCGGCGACCTTATCCTTTTTTTAAAAAAATATTAAATTTAAAAATTTTAAAAAATTTATAAAAAAAGTTAAAGGTAGAACCGGGATCGGGAATATCTCCCAGACCCAAGCCCAGACCCAAACCCAAGCTCACGCTCAGGCCTAGGCCTCAAGCGCCTTTAAAAAAAGGAATTTTAGCTTCACACGTAGCTAAAAATCGATTTTTTGAGGACCAACGGAACGTCAGATGCCCGAAAATTGTGTTGTAAAGCACACAGCGACCCTCTAAGTGATACGCTCGTTTCGAGCTATCACACACTTTAATCAAAAAAATCAAACATTAAAAACGTAAAAAACACGAGTGAAAACGGACGCTTAAAAAAGGTAAGCGGTTAACCTTCGAGGTTATCCGCCGACACTTGTAGGGCACCCAAAGCACATGTATCTACGCTCTGGTCCTGTGCTAGAGTCCGAACAACTAGCTAGTGCTTCGATTTACGGGGGTACTCGCTATCCTTCCACGTTAGGGTCTACGCCCTCGACGGGGACCCAAGGTAGTGCAACCCAAGACCCAAATATAGCGGCTAGCGACTCTTCCTCTGACTACGATATTATGGAAGAGCATCTTACACAAAGCCCCGGGGGAACAAATGAAACTGTGCCTAGCTGGGCCCAACAACCTGGAACTAGTGTTTTTAGCCGTTTGATGGAAACTTTTAGTAGAGCTACGCGCTCTGAACCTACGGCTAGTGAAGTAAACGAAGGGGGTGGGGAAGTAGAATCACCATTCACATCTCCTGTAGACCCCACACTCCCTCAGAGTGTCCACGTGGACATTCTACCTATCTCATTTAATGAGGGCCCTACCGAGCTACCACCTTCCAAAGTCGCCTCTAAGGTAGCGGTGACTAAAAGTCAGAACACGGGAAGCAATAGTGCATCCACCTCACGGCAACCCTCTAGTACACCAAGTTTGGATGGGGTATTTCTCAATGAAAATTGGGAATATGACCTACACATGGAGACTTTGACCGACCTATACATGGGCTACACATACCACGTGGACTGGTTAGAAGTTGTACAATCCACATCTAGTGCCACTAGTCTAGAGGAACAACAACACATGATCTGCAATGTCATCCATAGGATTATCCAGTCTGAGAGGCAAAATCGGGGAATAAACATACCTTCGACGGGTCCTATGCGATTTTTAGACACAGGCAAAGGGAAACAACCCACTCTATCACAAATGGAGACTCCCCCAGTGAGTCCCATCGATCCCCCATATGTTGTTTTGCCAGGGGTCTCAATGCAATCTGAGCCCACAAGTGATAGCCTTACTTTTCCAAGTCTAGCTCATCTTTCCCTTGATGACACCACGGCTACCATGCCTACCCCAATGATGGGCATGCCAAGAAACATGCCATGGACCTCGTTTGTTAGTAAAGCACCGCTACATGGTAGCTCAATGCTTGCAATAGTACCTACAAGTGCGAACCAATCATATGCACCTATGGGTCCACGTACTCATGTAGTCCCTACCCCTCCCATTGTTTCCACTACCTATGCTCCACAACCACAATACACAAGTTCTTATTTCCATGGGACTATACCGGCTAGCATTAGCATGTCACATCCGACGTCTGCTATGCCTAGGGCCACCCATATGAACTATGGACCACCACATGGCACAACATCGTACCCAACGTGGAACCCAAGGGCTTCCTATGCGCCAAGCCCAATGCCAATACCTACTCCACATGTAGTCTCCGGAGCACCTTCACCCACGGTGCCTGCTCACTTAGGTGACTTGGCAACATTTGCTCAAGCTATTGGTCGATCTATTGCTGAGAATATGTGTGACACGCCTGGTAGAGAGCCTAGAAGTAAGGTAGTACAAATAGCCAAGCTCACACAAAAATTTAGTGGAGACGGGGATGTGAGAAAGCATATCGAAGTGTTTGAACAAATATGCGATTCTCTAGGAGAACACAATGACCTACATAAGAGCAATGTTTTAAGCCTAACTGTTAACCCTCACGGCACACGGACACCCTATGATCTATAAACGTTGTATTATTTAGAGTCAAGTATCGGGCTTGTCGGTCCAATAGGAAAAGGGTAGGAGTGATCGCCGATGAGAGGCGCACTTTAACTTGGACATTCAAGGGATTAGTTGGCTAAGCATGGGCGCCCAAGTGTGAATGGGGTGAGCTCCTATAAAAGCCAACTAAACCTAATTTTTACTCATTCTCTCATTTGTGCAATAGAAGAGTGCTCTTGCTCCATCTCCATCTTCTTCTTCTTCACCTCCTTGTGTGTGTGTGTGTGTGAGAGAGAGAGAGAGGGAGAGTGTGTGTGTGATTGAGCATTACGAAGGCACGACGGCGGCGAAGCGGTTGAGCGCGGCACGACTGCAGCTTCTTCTTCATCGCGGCGAGAAATCCATCACGAAGGCGAGCGTAGAGCGGTGAGTGACACACCCTTTACTCTCTTGAGCTTGCTAGTTTAGGCTTGTTGTGTGCTTGGAGCCTTTTTTGGCTCGCACACGGTGTATTGGCAAGTCCCTTGCTTCGACAGTGCGGCAAGGAGCGCACATTTTTGGCGCCGTTGCCGGGGATATGCCCTACACTAAGCTCGGTTAGCACTTTACGCTTTTTTGTGGTGCAATCTCTATCATAGGAAAGGCAAGGAATGAGGGTGTGTAGTTGTGTGGAGATTTCTGTTTTTGCGTTTTCTACGTTTTCTGGTTTGCACTGCACAGTTAGCATTTCTTGCGTTTTTGCATTTTCTGCATTTTCTGTCAAGTTTCAATTTCTGCAATTTTCTGCGTTTTCTGTGTTAAATTTTCTGTCAAGTTCCAATTTCTGCAATTTCTGCATTTTCTGTGTTTTTTCAATTTCTGCAATTTCTGTGCGTTTTCAATTTTCTGCAATTTCTGTGCGTTTTCAATTTTCTGCATTTCTTGCATTTCAATTTCTGCGTTTTCTGCATTTCAATTTCTGCAATTGCTGTGCGTTTTCTGCATTTCTGCATTATATATAATTTTTTTATTAAAAAAAACGCGAGTGAGCGGGCGGTGAAATTTTTCGAAAATAAAAAACGTGACTCTTAAAACGGACGGGCTGGTTTGTATAAAAGATAGATCGGGATCGTTTTCCCAACCCCAACCCCAGGCCCAGGCCCAGGCCTCAGTCCTCAGTCTTTTGATATATACTAGACTCACTCTTATATATATACCCTACTCCCTCAAGAGGGAATGAGAGGATGTGGGACAAGTCCTCCACTCTCCTCCTTTCTCTTCCCACTTGCACCCTTAGACTTTCTAGTTTGGGCCTAGTTCCCTACTGGAAATTGACAGTTTTAGGGATTCCGAGGGCATAGAGTGACCAAACGGAGGGCTGTAAAGCACGGCACAACCCTCTGACCGATACGCTCGTTTCGAGCTATCACACGGCCCATTCCACGACACGCTCTAAAAAATCTGGCAAAAAAACAAACAAAAAACACGCTAAAAACTAGTCACAAGGCCTCCTAGAGCAGCTTTTTGACACCTTAGGGTATCAAAAGCACATGCACTTACGCTCTGGACGAGTGTTAGAGCACGATCACATTGGTAGTGCTTCTGTCCATACGGGCACCCATTACCCATCCACGATAAGCTCTAGACCCTCAGCGGGGACACAAGGTAGCACCACCCAAGACCCTAAAATAGCCGCTAGTGATTCCTCCTCCGAGTCAGAAATCATGGAAGCATACCCTACCCAAAACACTGAGAGAGAAGGCCATGCACCTCCCGAAGCTCCACAGCCTAGTACTAGTATGTTTAGCCGTTTCATGGAAACATTAGGTAGAGCTACTCGCTCGGAACCTGATGCAAATGAAGCACACGAAGGGGGTGGGGAAGTGGACTCTCCTTTCACATCGCACGTGGACCCCACACCCCCAAAGAGTGTCCATGTGGATATCCTGCCAACTTCTTACCAAGAAGGCCCTGTTCAGCTGCCTCCTTCAGAAGTTCCCTCTAGAGTACCGTTGGTGACAAGTAAAACCACGGGGAGCAACATTGCTTCTACCTCACAAGAAACCGTTAACACGTCGACTCTAGAAGGATTGTTCATTAATGATCATTGGACATACGACCTCCACACTGAGGTGTTGACGGATCTACACTCTGGTCACGCCTACCATGTAGGATGGATAGAGATTGTACAATCCACCTCTAGTGCCACGAGCATCGAAGATCAACAGAAAATGATTTGTAATGTTATCCATGGCATTATTCAATCAGAAAGGCAAAACCGAGGGGTAAATATACTCTCAACTGGCCCCATGAGATTTCTGGATACGAGCAAGGCTCAACAGCCTACTCTATCACAAATGGAGACTCCTCTAATGAGCCCCATGGACCCATCTTACGTCATTTCACCTGGGGTCTCTATGCAATCTGAGCCTCCGAGCGAAAACTTTAGCTTCCCTAACTTGGCTCAACCCTCTATCAAGGAAAACACAGTGCTCACTCCAGGGATAAGCCTGACAGAGAATGTACCGATGACATCTACGGTTAGCGCAGTGCCACTACCTAGTGTCGTAGTACCTAATATGGGGCCTCGACCGTATGTGCCTCTAGCCCCTTATGCACACATGGCCCCCACACCTCCAATTGTACCACTTGCTTATGCTCCTCGAGTCCTGCATCATCCACACATATGCCAAGACCGGCACCCGTCCCTCTCCCACATATGATTCCAAGAGTACCTCCACCGGCCCTACCTCCTCACATAGGTGACTTGGCAGCGTTTGTTCAAACCATAGGTCGATCTATCGCGGAAAATATGCGTCATGCATCTGATAGAGAGCCTAGAAGTAAGGCAGTACAAATTGCCAAACTCACGCAAAAATTCAATGGGGATGAAGATGCTAGGAAACACATTGAAGTGTTTGAACAAGTATGTGATTCCTTAGGGGAACGCAACGAACTACATAAGTGCAATGCCTTAAGCTTGACATTAAGTGGGAAGGCTGGAGATTGGTATAGAACCCTAAGGGTGGACGAGAAAACAATCTACCCTACCCTTCGAAGGTTGTTTCTAAAGGAGTACATACGAGAAGGTGTGCTTTGGGGTGTAGCATCTCAGCTACAGAAGGCCGAACGTAAGGAAGGAGAGTCAGTAAGGGACTTCATTAGTCGTCTAAAGCACTTAAACTCTCGCTGCCCTGTAAATGAGCGCTTCAACAATAACCAACTGCTTGATCGATTCATTCGAGGGTTGAGGAATGAAGGAATCTATAATGGACTAGTGATTAGAGGTATCACAACCTGGGAAGATGTCACTGCCAATGCAATCCAATTAGAGGACAACTTGATGATAGCAGGCATGAGGGTGTCTACTGACACGAGATCCACTAGCTCACAAGCCATTGAGTATGAACCCATGACTGCAAAGCCCATTGCCAATGAGCCAAAGGTATTTGAGACATTCTTGACAGACCTCACCAAGGCAATCCAAGAGTCTCTTAAGGATAATCGACCCCCTCAAAATAGTCACATGTATCCAAGAAGGGAGCAACAATGGTGTTCCATTTTCTTAGGTCCACATAGCACTAGTGAGTGCCCTACGTTTAGAGTAAAATTTAATGGAACTTGCAACGCATGTGGTAGGTATGGTCACCAAGCTAAGGATTGTTTAATGATCAAACGTATGATGGCAAATAGACCACCTGTAGCCTGGACGGATGCACCTCGAGCTCCTGTATTGATGCATGCTCCACCTGTTGAGCAACTACCGCAACACATGGTCCCTAGATCTCAAAATGTTGTACAAGCTACACCGCTACCACCTCCTGTGCTAGGACCGCAGCCCCCGCATCCAAGAGTCGCCCCTATGAACCAAGTGGGTTGCGAGCGATCAAATGCTTATCCAGATGGCTGTGAGGAGGAAATAGACACTAGTATTGCCTACGGACTTGATACATTGGAAGAGTGTCCTATATACTACATGGAAGATTGTTGGGGGCAAGTCAAGCCGGTTTATCAAGCTGCTGCTCTCGCATCCAGAGGTCAAAATATCAACACCCAGGCTAGGAGGCCACCTCTTCAATGCTACGAGTGTGGTGGACCACATCGAGCAGCGGAGTGCCCTATTAGGCTGCAAAAGAATGATGCACATATGCAAATGAATCAAGGGAGCACGTCTGCAATGCCAACACTCACATGTAATCGTTGTGGCATAGATCACTTGATTGCCCAATGTCCCTATAACCCAAATGCGCCTAAAATCACACCCCTGAATTTGGTCGAAATTGCTAGTGTGACATCGCCAATACCACCCGTCGCACCCGCTTATGCGATTACACGGTCCATGCTTCAAGGGCCAGGCCATATCCTCGAAGAGAGAGATACCGCGTCAGTTATCCAAGCAAAGAAAAAGAAGACACGAAGGAAGAAGTCGCAGAATACGGAAAATTCAAAGCCAAGTTCCAAAACAAACATAGGAACAGGAGATGACCCCGTGTATATGAATGACCTCGAGGATGATTCAGATTCAGTCGAGACAATGGAGACTAGAACCAATACCACAAAGAGAAAGACCGACAAAGAAAACCGTAACATAGAACCAAATGAAAACCGAATAAGAGAAAATCATAAAGAGCCTCTGAAAACACCACAAGTGTTTCCAAATCCAATCCAAGACCCCCAAGATAAACCGCAGGGGCAAAAAGGGAAAAATCGTAAAAAGAAGATTGGGACGTACCCAAACCCAGTAGACGAGATTGAGCAGGTGAAACATCTAAGAGGTTTAGTGGAGGAGACTCAAAGGAAACTAGAACCAGAACCCATGCATGTCAAAATTCATGACACAGTGTTTCCCACGCAAGTTCATCCACCCCACATGAACCATAGACCGTTAGCCATATCTAGTATCATCCAAGAAGGGAGTGAGGACGGGACATCAGGAAGTGAGCATACACCTTTCTTGTTGGAAAGGATGTTTAACGAATGAATACCTGATCCCATTGAGGAATATGAGATTCCATCCTCACCGGTTCCTAGTCAAGGACCTACACCCTGCAAAACGCCAATGAATGTTGCCAAACTAGTGGACTTCATGTCTTCTGAGGTCCGAACCATGACCATAGCAAAGCTGTATGGAGATCCTGAGTTATTCCTTGCACTTCGAGCATTCCTTAACGGAGAGCTACGAACGGGATTACCGCAATTTGCGCAACCAAATAGGCCTGACTCGATTATGATTGATGAGGAAAATCATGTGCAATCACTTGACTTAGATGGACACGAGTCTGTGATCGAGGTACCCATTAACGAATTAGGGCAGTATTTTGAAGGCGACGAGTCTAATGCGACCCTACCCATCACTACCAAGGGATTAACTATAAAGGGAATTCTTGATGGTGGTGCGGGAGTTAGCATCGTTACAAAAGATTGTTGGGAATCCATGGGAAAACCCCGCCTCCGTGTTACTAACATTGTGGTAAAGATGGCAAATGGTACCATAGCCAAACCTATGGGGATGCTCAAGGATCTTAAGATCAAAGTTCTAGGACACAAGGTACGACATATGTTCATTGTAATGGATTTCTCTAAACACCTTATGTCATATGAAATGATTTTAGGACGACCATTCATGAGGGAAGCACAAATGGTTCATGATTGGTCTAAAAATCATGTCTATTTGCAATTCCAAGACTCTGTCCTTAGAGTGGATTTGGTGACTGGTAAGGTACACCCCTTAGGGAGTAAAACCATTATTGATCATCGCTCTGACACCACAGTTCACTCGGCCCCACTACAATATTGTTACACTTGTAAGAAGGATACAGACATTGGCCAAGATTCTCCTTACATGGATGTGTTACCGGGTATGACGGAGTCGGACAATGTGGATTGGGTCCACCTAGCATCAACCATAGACACTTGGGGAAATAGGGGGACGACCTGGGTAACACCTGAGGGGGATGAAATGCCTATACCCTTAAATATGCTACAAGCAATGCATATCGCTTCCGACAAGACTCATCCTAATGTCACGAAGAAAACATACAAGTGGGTCCCTAAAGCTTCTTTAGTGACCATAGCTAGTGCTAAAAAACAGAAGCCTTGTAAGAAACGTACCACTCGCTCCAATAAAAGTAAGAAAATGTTGCGATGGATCCCTAAACGACTATTGGAAGCCCAAGGCTACTATCAAGGAAATGATCAAATCTGGGTGCCAAAACGTAGATTGTGCTCTTACCTATCACCTGACCCAAGTGAGCCCAATCCCGTAGCTCCAAAACGAATCAATGATCGTGGAAAGAAAAAAATCACAGAATGCTACACACCCGCTCCCGAGCTAGTTTGGGTACCAAAGAAAGAATGATTTGTTCCACCTAGCTCAGGAAGGGGGGAGTCCCATGAAGATTCTAGCTCATCATGTAATACATCCATAGAGGTAAAAGCTTCTACACAGCCTCCATCTATAGTAGTGGACCTCCATGAAGCTACAAAAGAATCCACACCTCTCAGTGTTCAAGAATCACCTGATGAACCACTTCAAGTTCGATCCTGGGAGAGTACCTTACCACCCTTGCAACTTGACGAGGCACCTAGGGTAATAGAAAACTACTGGCAAAAATCCTCACCTATTACCAACTGGAACAATTGGTTTCAAAGGGTGACAAGCTCATTTCAAACGGTATGATCTACCCAAGGAAGGGGGGAGTGTTTGTGGACATCCATCATTCATTTGTTTCCCTCTCAACCTTTTTCCCTGACCTCTCAATCACCAATCTTAGGGAATGTACATATAAAGCTTGATACTCACAAAAAAAAAACAAAAAACAAAAAAATAAAGAGCAAGAGCAATTAGCAAATGAGTATGCACAATAAAAGTCAAAACATTGACTCAGACCTACACATGTCACATCTGGTACAGTGAAACAGAAACCTATGCCATAAAACACCTTCGATCCTCATCACTTGAGTGATGGAGGGTAAGGTAAGATTAGTACGATAGGAGTGTTTCTGTTTTAGAGTTGAGAGATTAGCGAAGTTATCTTTTCCCACTAATGTGCCTCCTGGAGGTATTCCTTTTGTTTCCTAGTGTGTACAGGAGCGTGTTGCTATTGATAGGATTTGGACCTTCATGGAACCTTTCTCTCGTTCACACTTCAAATCAAGCGCGACCATCAACACAAACAGGTGTTTCTTATCCATTAGCATTGCCCTTATCTTTTTGCATCTATGATTGTCTGCTTTGATTGTGATTGGTAGCATAATATTCAGTGCATTTGCTTAGTATCAAACATTTAATTCAATGTAATGTTTTGTCATAATCACTTGTCTAGGTTTAAAACTCAAGCAGTCCGACTAAGCTAGTTTGACCAAGCTAGGTATTAGAGATCTTCTCTTAATACCATGGGGAATGCCTTCCTAATAAGCAATGGTTACTTAGGTTCTTAATCCGATTTAGGCAGCATTGTATGAAATGTACTAGGGCTTTCTAGTGGGCTTAACCCTATTGACCTTTAGCTTAAGTATTATAAAGGGAGTTTACTAATGTGATGAGCCTGGGGAGGGTAACAGTGTTATATGACCCCCCAAAGTTACAAAATTTAAATGCTGAAAATGAACAAGCAAAAATCAAAGTGCCACAATGTAAAATTTTAAGCTGGAAGAGAAATCTCAGCTTGAATTGGCACTTCACTCACATGTATCGCCTATGGTACTAGAGCCCTAGAGGTTCCCAGTGTGGGCGCTTTTCCTTGAAAAGCAAAAAACCCAAGGCATACAAAATAAGCACACACATCATAATTGAATCAATGTGAAAAGACTTTGGGGGGTCAAAGAAAAAGTAATCATTCAGGCGATGATTTCATGAGAAATTCCTTTTATGGTAGCTTAACTACAAGGTTTTCTAGATATAGCCTCTAGTCAGCCCTCGAACATCAATACTTGGCTCTCGCGATTAAACAACTTAATTGACCACAGAAAATTAAGAAGCTTACCCATGGTATTAATATTCGATCTCTAGTGCCTTTCGACCGTCAAATTAGCGACCCCAGACTTGTCTAATTTTTTACCTTTACATCTGTTTATGCATTTGATTACATTGCAATTTAATGTTCATTACTACCAAATTGTTTGAAATTCTTTGACCAATCAATTTGTCTACCTAAAACTGCATATGCTTTTTAAGAGAATGCAATTACTGTGCCAATGTTGTTTGATTTTGCAGTGACTAAAGAAGGCTAAGGACATTCATCTCAAATGCTCTTCCACCTCGACGAACCAGCTTCAACTCAATAGCTTCCGAGGACGGAATCTACATCAGGAAGGGGGGCATGTTAACCCTCACGGCACACGGACACCCTATGATCTATAAACGTTGTATTATTTAGAGTCAGGTACCGGGCTTGTCGGTCCAATAGGGAAAGGGTAGGAGTGATCGCCGATGAGAGGCGCACTTTAACTTGGATATTCAAGGGATTAGTTGGCTAAGCATGGGCGCCCAAGTGTGAATGGGGTGAGCTCCTATAAAAGCCAACTAAACCTAATTTTTACTCATTCTCTCATTTGTGCAATAGAAGAGTGCTCTTGCTCCATCTCCATCTTGTTCTTCTTCACCTGCTTGTGTGTGTGTGTGTGTGTGTGAGAGAGAGAGAGAGAGAGGGAGAGTGTGTGTGCGATCGAGCATTACGAAGGCACGACGGCGGCGAAGCGGTTGAGCGCGGCACGACTGCAGCTTCTTCTTCATCGCGGCGAGGAATCCACCACGAAGGCGAGCGTAGAGCGGTGAGTGACACACCCTTTACTCTCTTGAGCTTGCTAGTTTAGGCTTGTTGTGTGCTTGGAGCCTTTTTTGGCTCGCACACGGTGTATTGGCAAGTCCCTTGCTTCGACAGTGCGGCAAGGAGCGCACACTAACCTTAAGTGGAAAGGCTAGGGATTGGTATAGAACCCTAAGGGTGGAAGAAAAAACGATTTACCCTACTCTTAGGAGACTGTTTTTAAAAGAACACATACGAGAGTGAGTGCTTTGGGGTGTAGCCTCTCAGCTCCAGAAAGCCCAACGAGAGGAAGGAGAGTCGGTGAGAGACTTTATAAGTCGCTTGAAGCATTTGAACTCTCGTTGTAATCCAAATGAGCGCTTCAACAATAACCAATTGCTTGATAGATTCATTAGGGGATTACGACATGAGGATATCTACAATGGCCTAGTCATTAGAGGTATCACCACTTGGGAAGCAGTCACCACCAATGCGATCCAATTGGAGGATAATTTAATGATACAAGGAGAAAGAGTGTCTGTTGAGCCTAAATCTATTAGCTCACAAGCATCGGGGCATCAGCCAATGACCCTAAAGCCTATTGCTAAGGAGCCAAAGATATCTGAGATGACTTTAGCAGATCTCACCAAGGCTATTCAAGAGAGTCTTAGAGACAATCGTGCTCCACAAAACAATCATATGTATCCAAGAAGGGAGCAACAATGGTGCTCAGTATGCTATGGACCGCATAGTACCAGTGAATGCCCTACTTTTAGAGTAAAATTCAATGGGAACTGCAATGCATGTGGGAGATATGGTCATCAAGCTAAGGATTGCATAGTATTTAAGCGCGCGATTGCCAATAGGCCAACCTTAGCATGGACAGACACACCTTGAGTGCCTGCATTGATGCCGGCCCCACCTCTTGAACAAACAGCATAACACATGGTCCCTAGGGCCCAAAATGTTGTTCAAACAACACCCTTGCCACCTCCAGTGCTAGGACCGCAACCACCACATCCGAGAATCACTTCTGTGAATCAAGTGGGTTGTGAGTCATCTATTTCTTGTTTGGAAGGCTACGAGGAAGATATAGATCCTAATATCGCCTATGGGATGGATGTGCTTGAAGAAAGTCCACAATACTACATGGAGGACTGTTGGGGACAAGTCAAACCTGTATATCAAGTAGCTGCTCTTGCGGCAAGAGGCCAAAATATCAACTACACTGTTAAGAGACCACCTCTTCAATGTTATGAGTGTGGAGGTCCGCATCGTGCAGCCGAGTGTCCTATTAGGCTACAAAAGAACGCCACACTAATGCAAACCAATCAAGCGAGCACGTCTACAATGCCGATACTCATGTGTAATCGATGTGGCATAGATCATTTGATTGCCCAATGTCCAAATAATCCAAATGCACCGAAGATCACGCCATTAAACTTGATTGAAGTTACCGAGGAGCCATCACCAAGTACACCCATGGTACCAGTAAACGTACTCACACGATCGATGCTCCAAAAACAAAATTATATTCTTGAGGAAAGAGACACGGCATCAATTGCCCAATCTCAGAAAAAGAAGAAAACACGAAGAAAGAGATCGCAAAAAGCAGCGAAGTCAGACCCCAGTTCAAAGACCAACATAGGGACTGGTGACGACCTCGTATATATGAATGACGCTGAAGAAGATTCTGATTCAGGTAAAACCATGGAGACCAAAACGACCACTAACATAGAAACCAACAAGGAAGATCTTCATGAGCCACAATGGCCAGGATCCAAAAAGAAGATAGAAACTTACCCAAACCCTACAGAGGAGATTGAGCGAGTCAAGCAATTAAGGAGTTTGGTAGAAGATACCCAAAGGGATCTAGAACCAGCACGTAGGAAGATCCAGATTACAGACACCGTGTTCCCTACGCAACAACAACCTCACCAAGTCCATAGAACCTTGGACATACCTAGTGTCATCCAAGAAGAAAGTGACTTAAAGTCATGGGAAAGTGGGCGTACTCACTTCTTGATGGAAAGAATGTTTACAGAGGGACTACCCGATCCTATCGAAGAAATGGAGATCCCATCTTCCCCACGTCAAGGGACTCAAGGCCAAAAGGTGACGTTAAACATTGCCAAATTGATGGATTTCATGTCTTCAGAAGTTAGAACCACCATCATGTCCAAACTATATAAAGACCCTTAGCTAGTCTCAGCTCTTCGAGCCTTCCTCAATGGAGAACTAAAGTTTGGGCTACCACAATTTGCACACATGGATGGAGCTGAGGAGATGCCAATAGAGGAGGAATACATAGATCCACAACTCAACCTAGATGAGAACTTTGTTATAGAAATACCTGTTAACAAGTTGGGACAATATTTTGAGGGTGATGAATCCAATGCGACTACTACTAAGGGATTAACTGTGAAGGGAATCCTTGATAGTGGCGTTGGGGTTAGCATTGTGACTAAAAATTGCTGGGAAACTATGGGAATACCTCACCTTGCGACCACAACCATAGTAGTGAAGATGGCCAATGGGTCTATTGTTAAACCTATTGGGATGCTAGAAGATCTCAAGATCAAGGTGTTTGGACATAAAATAAGGGTTACCTTCATTGTTATGGATTTCTCCAAGCACACTATGGCATCTGAGATGATCTTAGGACATCCTTTCATGAGGGAAGCAAAAATGGTGCATGACTGGTCTAAAAACCATGTCTACCTACAATTTCAAGATTCTGTCATTCGAGTGGATCTTGTGACTGGTCGAGCACATCCTCTAGGAAACAAGTTTATAATTGATCATAGATCTGACACAACAGTTCACTCGGCTCCATTGCAGTATTGTTACACGTGTAAAGCGGACACTGATGTTGGGGAAGATTCTCCTTATATGGATGTACTACCTAGGATGACTGAGTCAGACAATGTGGATTGGGTCCACCTAGCAGCAACCATAGACACTTGGGGGAATAGGGGGACGACCTGGGTAACACCTGAGGGGGATGAAATGCCTGTACCCTTAAGTATGCTACAAGCAATGCATATATCTTCTGACAAGACTCATTCTGATATAACGAAGAAAACTTACAAGTGGGTCCCTAAAGCTTCTTTAGCGACCATAGCTAGTGCTAAAAAACAAAAGCCTTGTAAGAAACGTACCACTCGCTCCAAGAAAAGTAAGAAAACATGGCGTTGGATTCCTAAACAACTATTGAAAGCCCAAGGCTACTATCAAGGAAATGATCAAATCTGGGTCCTAAAACGTAGATTGTGTTCTTACCTGTCATGTATCCATGTGAGTCAAACCGTGTGATGACAAAGCCGATGAAAGATCGTGGGAAAGGGAAAATCACAGAACACTATACACCGGATCCGGAGCTAGTATGGGTTCCCAAGCGAGAAAGGCTTGTTTAGCTGAACTCAACCATAGAAAAAACGGATAAAGCTTCTAGCTCCTCATGTAATACATCCATAGAGGTAAAAGCTTCTTCACAGCATCGTCGACCTACAATAGTGGACCTCCATAAAGCTACAAAGGAATCCACACCTCCCAGTGTTCAAGAATCACCTGATGAACCACTTCAAGTTCGATCCTGGGAGAGTACCTTACCACCCTTGCAACTCGATGAGGCGCCTAAGGTAATAGAAAACTACTGGCAAAAATCCTCACCTGTTACCAATTGGAACAACTGGTTTCAAAGGGTGACAAGCTCATTTCAAACGGTATGATCTACCCAAGGAAGGGGGGAGTGTTTGCTGACAGTCATCATTCACTCACTCACCTCTCAACCTTGTTTCCCTGACCTCTCAATCTCCCAATCTTAGGGAATGTATATATAAAGCCTTATACTCACAACAAAAAAAAAAAGAACAAGAGCAATTAGCAAACGAGTATGCACAATAAAAGTCAAAACATTGACTTAGACCTACACATTCACATCCGGTACATTGAAACAAAAACCTATGTCATAAAATACCTTTGATCCCCATCACTCGAGTGATGGATGATAGGTAGGACTAATACAATAGGAGTGTTTCTGTTTTAGAGTTGAGTGATTAGCAAAGTTCTTTTTTCCCACTGATGTGCCTCCTAGAGGTATTCCTTGTGTTTCCTAGTGTGTACAGGAGCATGTTGCTGTTGTTAGGATTTGGACCTTCATGGAATCTTTATCTCGACTCACTCTTCAAATCAAGCGCGACCATCGACAAACAGGTGTTTCTTGTCCATTATCATTGCCCCTTATCTTTTTTGCATCTATGATTGTCTACTTTGATTGTGATTGGTAGCATAATATCCATCACATTTGCTTAGTAACAAACATTTAATTCAATGTAATTTTTTGTCATAATCACTTGTCTAGGTTTAAAAATCAAGCAGTCTGACTAAGCTAGTTTGACCAAGTTAGGTGTTAAAGATCTTCTCTTAATACCATGGGGATTGCCTTCCTAATAATCAATGGTTACTTAGGTTCTTAATCCGATTTAGGCAGCATTGTGTGAAATGTACTAGGGCTTTCTAGTGGGCTTGACCCTATTGACCTTTAGCTTAAGTATTATAAATGGAGTTTACTTGTGTGATGAGCCTGGGAGGTGTATCAGTGCTATATGACCCCCCAAAGTTACAAAATTAAAATGCTGAAAATGAACAAACAAAAAATCAAAGTTCCACAATGTAAAATCTTAAGCTGGAAGAGAAATCTCAGCTTGATTGGGTACTTCACTCACATGTATCGCCTATGGTACTAGAGCCCTAGAGGTTCCCAGTATGGGCGCTTTTCCTTGAAAAGCAAAAAACCCAAGGCATACAAATAAGCACACACATCAAAATTGAATCACTGTGAAAAGACTTTGGGGGGTCAAAGAAAAGGTAATCAGTCAGGCGATGATTTCATGAGAAATTCCTTTTATCGTAGCTTAACTACAAGGTCTTCTAAGTATAGCCCTAGTCAGTCCTCGAACATGAAATACTTGGCTTTCGCGATTAAACAACTTAATTGACCAGAGAAAATTAAGAAGCTTACCCATGGTATTAATAGTCGATCTCTAGTGCCTTTCGACCGTTAAATTAGCGACCCCAGACTTGCTTAATTTTTACCTTTACATCTGTTTATGCATTTGATTATATTGCAATTTAATGTTTATTGCTGACAAATTGTTTAAAATTCATTACCAATCAATTTGTCTGCCTAAAACTGCATATGCTTTTTAATCGCTTATGAGAATGCAATTACTGTGCCAATGTTGTTTGATTTTGCAATGACTGAAGAAGGCTAAGGACATTCATTTCAAATGCTCTTCCACCTCGACGAACGAGCTTCAACTCAATAGCTTCCGAGGACGGAATCTACATCAGAAAGGGGGCATGTTAACCCTCACGGCTCACGGACACCCTATCACCTACGACGGACGTTATAACCTACGATGGACGTTGTATTATTTACTTGTAGAGTCAGGTACCGAGCTTGTCGGTCCAATAGGAAAAGGGTAAGAGTGATCGCCGATGAGAGGCGCACTCTAACTGGAACATTCAAGGGATTAGTTGGCTAAGCATGGGCGTCCAAGTGTGAATGGGGCGAGCTCATATAAAAGTCAACTAAACCTAAAATTCACTCATTCTCTCATTTGTGCAATTGAAGAGTGCTCTTGCTCTATCTCCTTCTTCTTCTTCTTCATCTCTTTGTGTGTGTGTGAGAGAGAGAGAGAGTGAGAGAGGGAGAGAGAGGGAGTGTGTGGGCGATCGAGCATTACGAAGGCAGGACGACGGTGAAGCAGTTGAGCACGGTGTAGCGGCGTCTCCTTCTTCTTCGCGGCGAGGAATCCTCCACGAAGCAAGCGTAGAGCGGTGAGTGACACACCATCGCCTTCTTTGAGCTTACTAGTTTAGACTTGTTGTGTGCTTGGAGCCATTTGTGGCTCGCACACGGTGTATCGGCAAGTTCCTTGCATTGACACGTGCGACATACACGCACACTAGTTTTCCCAATTTCCCAAGTTATGGTCTAATTTGGTTTGACTTTGCCACATGTGGTATTGGGTGGCACTTTGGATCCTTGACTGTGGTCAATATGTTAGGCATTTATCTTTTCTAATAATTTGGAATTGATGAAGTACCCCAATCCCAGTTGCATGTTATTTGCAGTTTGTTTGGACACTCCAAGTCCTCTGGAAAGTTTGAGTCCATTCTCAAGCAATTTTTAGCATTACTTTGGTCAAAACAAGTTTTCAAACTTTCTTTTTGTGTTACAACTTGTTCAAAATCACAAATTCTGTACTTTGCTCACTCTGACATGTAAGGCTCTTGAGATGAGAAAACAACCACAATTTGACACATATTCCTACTTCCATTGTAAACATTCTGCACTTGTTTCTTGACCAGTCTGCATCAAAGGGGTCATGATTTCATTTATTCCAAACACTAAGCTGAAAGAAGTTGTATATTGTGGCGTTTTATATGCTACCCGATATGCCCATATGGTTGTATGTAGATTCAGTTCCCAATCTGATCGAGATTCACTAACAATCTTTGTTAGCACTGTGCACAATATTTTGTTGGTGCTCTTCGCTTGTCCATTGGCTTGAGGGTGATATGGAGCTGATTTAGAATGAAATACCATAAATTCATGGAGAAAAAAATCAATCATATCATTGAGGAAATGAGTGTCTCAATCACTCACAATCTCAATAGGAAGGCCATATCTCGTGAAAATGTTCTAGTACAAGAATTGTGCACTAGTTCTAGCATCATTTTTTTGTGTTTCCTTAGCCTCGACCCACTTGGTCAAGTAATATGTTTCCACTATACTGTATTGAGCATGCGTCCTATAGGATGGGGGCTAGATAGGCCCGACAAAGTCTATTCCCCATTTGGCAAAAGCGCGTGCTCCCATTATTGGTCTCAATGGCATGTAATCTTATTGCGCTAGTACTTTAGTACATTGTTGTGTCGCATCTTTTCACATAATATTCATGTTAAAAAATATGATGTTAAAGAATATGGCTGTTGTGCTATGGGAGGCCGGACACTGACTATACTATGTTGTAAAATATACTTTGGATAATAGTTCAAAATGAAGAAGAGTGAGAGCAGCACGTTGAATGGCTGCTGCTGCAGGGTAACGATTGTGTGTGTGTGTCTCGATGTGTGTTAGTGTGTGTGCGTAGTCTTCTTTCCTACCTTCTCAATCACATGTGCACTCTACAAAGTGGTATTAGAGCTCAGTTTAAGGAGCTACAGTCAATACACATATTTTCGTAGCTCTGGAAAACAGCCAGAAAGAGAGGTTTTTTTGTCATAACTCCCTCACCCGAACTCAAAACACAGTGGTCCAGGAGTCTATCTTTATGTTTTTGGGCATTCCAGACGCATTGGCATACTCAAATTTGCCAAAATCTGCAAAAAAAAAAAAAAAAAAGCAAACAGCCAGCTCACACAAGCATAGAAGATTTCCAGTTTTGTACTCAGCAGTAGATTTATAGGTTCCACGTGAAGAATTCAGCATTTACACAGGTTTTGGAGAGCGACATAGAGCTTTTTCATCATGATTTGGTGTTATTGAAGATTATGTTTGGTTGTTGTGGGTCTGGTATGGACAGCCGCCTATGTAAGAAAGGTTGTGGGAAGAAGTTGAGGCGGTTATATTGTCAGATTGAGTACTTTATGGTTATGTATGGATATGCGGTTAATGTATTTTAAAAAACTGCAACCTTTGTGAGGGTCGAGTGAGGTTTTCTGAAGCCTTGCTTTGGGAGCTTTGGTACCTTGGTAAGGTGGATTAGGTACTAGAGCGAACCCTCGACTGGCCCCGCTAAAGACCTCATATGTCGTTTACGACTATGGGATGAAGGTGGATGTATGGATATGTGGTACAGGACAGCGTATGGATTGCATTTGCATACAGGTCCATGTGGACATTGTTTTAGAGTATTTATGCATAGTATTGAGTCAGTCTGCGGCAAAGTGAGTCAGTGGATTTTCCCTTTGCAGTGAGAGATTTTCTGTCAGTGTTTATGAGAACTTTGGTTGAGATTGTCACTTGAGATATTGTCCAAATACAAATGGAACTCTGCTGAAATTTGTCAAAATCCTTTGGAAGCAATTGAGAGAGTGAAGATGGCAGAAAGTTCAACTCAAGTCACACAAATTGTTGGAGAGAAGCTAACCAGAGAGAACTACAGCATATGGTCTTACAGGATGGAGAACTTTATCATGGGCAAAGGTTTATGGGACTATATTAAGGTGAATAAGAGTTTCCCGAGGTTGGTTTGGAACCAAACAGAGAGAATGTTGAAGCATATAAAACATGGCAAGCAGGAGTATAAGCTTACAAGAAGTGGATCGAGAATTCAAGGAAAGTGATGCATTGGATTTCACTATGCATTAGTGACTTTTTTATACCACATGTGAAGAAGGCTCAATCTCCAAAGGAAGCATGGGAGATACTAGCAAGGATGAACAGCTCCAATACAGAACCACGAAAAGTTCACTTGAAGCAAAGGTGACATTGTGTATGGCGAGGAAATAGATCCATATCAAATTATGTGACAGAGATAAAGCAAATACAGGAAGATCTTGCGAGCATTAATGTTGAAGTTCCAAATGATGACTAAGTTTCAGTGACATTAAATGGTTTGGAACTGGAATACAAGTCATTGGATACATCTATATCTGTTCGAGGACACATGCCTGCTTTTGAAGAGTTAGTAAACCTTTGTTTGCAAGAAGAGGTGAAGTTAGGCAAGTCAGGTCCTTCTACATCAAAACACAATTCAAAGAGCAGGTTTTTTACTCTAGAGGTCGTGGAAACAATAGAGGTGGAAGAGAAAACTATGGTCGTGGAAACAATGCTAGAAGAGGTCAATGGCAAAACCAACAAAGTCAAAGTTACAATGATTACAGCCATAGAGGCAGGGAAAGAGCCCAACCTCGTGGACGTGGAGGTGGACAATTTGTACATCCTCAAAGAGATGGATACTGTAACAGATGTGGCATTTATGGTCACTTTGAAAGAGAATGTTACACAAGGCTAAATCAAAATCGTGATCGTGGTGGAAGAGGCCGAGGTTATGGTAGACATGGAGGAAACTTTGTTGGATACAATCCTCATGATCAAAATATATATGACAATAGATTTCGAACAGTTTTGAATCAAGTGATCTCTTCCACACCCATCACAAAATCCAAAAGAAAAACATTCATTGACCTTTATGTGGACACTCCTGTACCCAATGATCGCCTCCACATTCATAACACGGGCCCTCGTCAGGTTGCTGGTAGTGCTCACATTGGCTAGCATGTTCTAGGTAGGTAATCCCTGAGCTTGTAGTTCTGATTTGCTATGAACATGAGCATATTCTTATCCATCATGAATTGATTTCTAGATGTTTGAGCCACATAGGTTCAAAAGTTTTATCGGCACTAGCACAAAATGGACTCTCATTAGGTGTATAAGCTACTCCCTCTATCTCCCTTTCATGGCCTTCGAGAGGCTCCTCATAATAAATTATTGGTGGCATTATTGGCTGAGTATGAGAGGTTCTTTTGATTGTATATAACACACAATTGCTCAATTGTCATGATGTAATGCCGGTTGCTGCCCCAATACTTGTTGTGGTTTGTCACCTCCCTGTATCGTGTGTGGAAATTTTCCACTTTCTCCAATCTTAAGACTTGATTAAAAATGGAGACATACGCATATGGATCTCTTGATCTGCTGTACTTCTTAGGCACGCACTTAGCCACTTGAGAAGGTCATATTTTTTGAGTTTTTGCAACCATCCTCATCATTCTAGGTTCTCCCATCATTATATCCATCGTCTCGTATCCACTAAAACAGGTGCTCCGAAAGGGGCTCGATCAGGCACCCTTCCTTCGAGCCTTACATCTCAGCCTTCGGTGTTGATATATGACATCCTCGTGCTGAAAATTGTGTCTATAATGTCACTACCTTGATGTGTAGACATGGGAGCCCAGGAATCTAGGGATCCCATCGGTCTCAGTACAGAAAGATGAAGTCGACTGAATGAGTCTTCCATATGAGATTTCAGAGGATTCACTCTCGTAGTTTTTAATTTTGTGGTTTTTGAGATTGTATGTTTGAATACGCTAGGGGTGACATAGTACTGATGGAGTGGGACTCCAAAGTACATATATCCCTCGAGCTCATTACGGCTCACTGCCAAATATTTTTTACCATACTTGTCTAGCATGATTATTTGTGTATCTCTCTCAACCTCAAATGTAAATATGTACAAGTATTTTTGCTTAGTTAACTCTCTCACATTGGGCTCCTCGCATCTATAATAGAGCATTTGCTCTTTGTTATCATACTTATATAAGACCACATGCGTGTTGTTGGTGTTGATGCGTGTAGCCACATTTATTTGTCTAAGCTTGGAATTTGGAATATCCAGCTTAGGTGGCTTCTCTTCAGGCTCTACATTTATATTTTCTTTGGTGCCTGTTAATCCCTACTTGTCCACAATAAAAGGATTAAGCACAACAATATACATGTTTCCCTCTTCATCAAAATATCGATCACCATTATAATCTACAGGTACTACTAGCTTAATCTCACTAGGACTCTCTTTGATTTTAACGCAATAAATATCCATTCTGTCCTTATAGATTTGAGCGCCTTGCTCGTTCTCAAATTGATATTGCAGGTGTAAAAGTTTTTGGTCTAGTGCGGGTTGCGATGGTCTAGCTCCCATTTTGGTTTCTTCTTTAAAACTCACACTTTTGGTTCCCTCGGCCATATAAGTTCATGATCTCTCCGAAGAGGTATCAAAAAGACTCTCTTCCAAGATAGGATCTAAGGTGGGTATAGTCCCTTGATTGACACTACCCTTGGTCGAAATATGGCTTGATTGGTCTCTATTACTAGGGTTTCTATTTTGATAAAATTTGTTTGACTGTAAATACATCAAGAAAATGAAGCTTGCAAAACCCTAACATGTTACCTTTTATGTTCCTTCGACTAAAAACGACTCAATGCAACTCTGATCCACAGAACTTGAACAAAATTCACTTGGTGGCTATAGCTTTATAGTTGTTGGGTTAATCGACAATCTACTTAAATCAAAACTTTGTTGAACCTTGACACAATTCCTATTTTGTTTGCAATTTATACAATCCAACTCCAAATTGAATTTTGAAAACACCACTATGCTCACAAGGACTAGTGCTATCACTGGTACCAATCTAGACACTTTCTTTGTCAGGGGGTCATCGATTGCGATCCATGTATCCCAATGCCAAAATTACTTGAAACTTGGCACACAAGTTTCTCACAACCTCTTAATAGCTGTTAAGTGATTTTGAGATGGTTTGATCCCCTTTAGGAGTCCCAAAAGTCACTTTGTCGGCCTGTTTTTGTGGTTTTTGGTCTAGATTACCTCAAGTCTGATTTGAGCCTCTTGTTAACGTTTTTTGTTACCCTTGCTTCTGGATAAAATATTTTTGTTGGTATCTACTTCAATTCTGCAAGGTTGCAATCCCAAAAATAAGCATTGGGTCATGGATCACGATCCATGTTCCTCCATGTCAGGACCCCAAACTTGGTCAGTTTGTCATTTGAAGTCTATGGGACCTACCTATCCACCCCGCATAGAGAAAGGTATGTCGTCTCATATTCATGGCATAGATGTTATAGAGGTGGCTAATATGTTGGGTGAAGACTTGACTAAGCAAGAGACAGAGAGTTATGTGCAACTATGTGCATCCTATCCCAAGTTGTTTGCAACAAAGTACAAGGATCTAAGAGGACAAAAGGGGGTGGAGCACACGATTCAAAGCACGGAAACAGAAAGTCCTATAGTAGAGGATAAACAAGTTACTTGAAGTAAGTATTTTCTATCTCGTACATGAGTCAAAGTGGGTCTCCTTGGTTGTTATAACTCCCAATAAGAATGGTAAGTGGAGGGTGTGTATTGATTACAAGCCACTTGATGCTACTACAAAGTGGAACATATCTAGGTAAGTTTATAAGGGTGTTTATGGATGATGTTGGATGTTACAACTCCATGTAAGATCATTTTTCAATGCTAAGGTTGCGTTTCCATGAAAAAGGCTATCAATTAAACCCAAAGAAGTGTAAGTTGGTGCAACCTCAAGTTCCTATGTTAGGTCATGTTGTCTCACAAAATGGTATAGAGACCAATCCTAAGAAGGTAAAGGCTCTTGTATTGATGGAACCCGCGTCAAGTGTCCAAGGTTTGGCTTCATTTGTGCATAAACGCAAGTATTTATCAAGCTTCTTCTAGATGCTTTCACAATATGTGTATCCTTTCTCCAGAAGATGGGTCAACAAGTTCATGGCTTTCAATGAACTGAAGATGCATAGGAAGTTTTTGACACGATTAAGGAGATTCTTTTGAAGTTTCTTGAAGTGTGTCCATTTTTGGTCAATTTGTAGTGGTCAAGATCATATCCAAATTTGGCATCTTGAATGTAGTTTTATGGTTGAAATCTGAGTTGAGTTTATGCTCTTCATACATGGGAAACTATGTCGAAATTTCCCCAGGTTTCTTACCTCTCTCACATAGTGGTCGACTTTACTCCCACATTGACAGGCATTGGTTGTTTTAGACATGGGTAGGTGTTCACGCACCCACACTCATAAGAATGTGTATGAGATGTATGCTCATGTGTCTACAAGTTACAAATAGCCAGAGGCTTTAGTTTTGGCAATGGTTGAGCATTCTCTTAGTTGCTCCAGTGGCTCTAGGCATAGGTTTCATGTACATTTGGCAGTTGAGACTTGCATCAATGTGACAATTGTAGAGCATACATCTCTTGCATGTGCCCTTTATGTCAACATTTGATTTTGGTGACAACATTTGATTTTGGTGAGATAGTTGATGTTGGGGTGGTAAAGCCCAATGTGCCGTGCCTGAGTGTTGGGCGGTCAGAGACTAACCGGGAACTAACACTAACCATTCATTCTACATAAAAGAATAAGGACTCATAACCCTAACACAATTGTGTTTGGAGTCCACCCAAACCTGTGTCTCCTCTCTTCTTCTCTCTTCTCCATTGCTTCACATACACACGCTCTCGCATGCGCACTTCAACTGGTATCAGAGCTCAGGGATTGGGAGCACCATTAGAGCTCAGCGGGAAGGAGGACGGAGAAGCAGCAAAAATTGCAGCATGTTTTTGCATATCTGTTTTGGCCTACCAAAACTTCTTCATTCAAGCCGATTCCCAGAATTGTTAAACGGTTTTTTGTCCTCTTCAACTTTGCAGAAGAAAGTTTTCTCAAAATCTTCACCAATTTTGACATACATCACTCAGACTGCCTATAGGTCTAGAAGTAGAAGCTCCAGATTTTTATAGATCTGTTTTGACCAGTAAAAACATCTTATTTCATGTTCATTCCCGACATCCCCAATCGTTTTCACGTGGTCTACAACTTTGGAGAAGGAAGTTTTTGCAAATTTTGCACAGTTTGAAAGATATTCAATTCAAACAGCAGGGTGGTCTACCTTTGTCGTTTCTTCTGCGTACAGACTTTCGTTGTAGACTCTTTCTGCAATCTCCATCACATGCATATTTGACGACTTGTTGATAAAGGATTTAAGTAGCAGCAGGGTATTGACTTTGATGAGATCTTTTCTCCGGTTGTCAAGATGACTACTCTGCGGTGTGTACTTGCGTTGGTTGCTAAATGCGACATGGAACTTGACCAGATGGATGTCAAGATGGAGTTCTTGCATAGTGATCTTCAAGAAGAAGTTTATATGCAGCAGCCAGAAGGTTTTTTTGTGAAGATCAATGAAGACTTGGTGTGTCAATTAGAAAAGACTCTTTACAGTCTAAAACAGTCATCAAGGGAGTGGTGTCATAAATTCTACTCGTTCATGCTCTCTCAACGCTACAAACGTAGCGATATGGACCATTGCCTCTACACTAAGTGAGCTAAAGATGATAGTTTGCTGATTTTGGTCTTTTATGTGGATAATATGTTAATTGTCGAGAAATGCAAGGATGAGATTTCAGCCTTGAAGTCAGTGTTACATGCAAACTTTGAAATGAAAGACATGGGTGAAGCAAGCCATATCCTTGGCATGCGCATTAAGCGAGACAGATGCAAGAAATTGGTCTATTTGTCTCAATCTAAGTACATTACTAAAGTGCTCAAACGTTTCAATATGGAGAAGGGGAAGACTTTGAGTACTCCATTGCCTCCATATGTGAAACTTTTTAAAAATGGTTGCTCTAAGTCTGAAGAGGAAAAGGTTGAAATGGTACAAGTGCCTTATTCATCTGCAGTTGGGAGTTTGATGTATGCTATGATTGCTACACTTTCTGATATTGCTTTTGCAGTGGGAGTTGTTAGCAGATATATGTCAAATCCAGGCAAGAAACATTGGGAGGCAGTGAAAGGGGTTATATGATATTTGAATGGTACAATAGACATGTGTATTTTCTTTGGAAGAAAGGAAGCATGTGTAATGGGTTACACGGATGTAGATTATGCAAGAGACTTCGACAAGAGAAGGTCCACTTCAGGCTATGTTTTTGAATTCACTGGAGGTGCAGTTTCATGGCGATCTCATTTGCAAGATTGTGTTTCCTTGTCTACTATAGAGGCTGAATACGTTGCAGCCTCAGAAGCTTGCAAGGAAGCTCTATGGCTTGGTCGGCTAGTGGGAGACTTGGGAATCAATGTTGAGATGCCTGTGTTACATTGTGATAGCCACTTCAGGCTATGTTTTTGAATTCACTGGAGGTGCAGTTTCATGGCGATCTCATTTGCAAGATTGTGTTTCCTTGTCTACTATAGAGGCTGAATACGTTGCAGCTTCAGAAGCTTGCAAGGAAGCTCTATGGCTTGGTCGGCTAGTGGGAGACTTGGGAATCAATGTTGAGATGCCTGTGTTACATTGTGATAGCCAAAGTGCTATACAATTGGCAAAGAATCTAGTGTTTCATGCAAAGACAAAGCATGTGGATGTGAAGTATCACTTCATTCGTGAGGTGCTTGAGGACTAGCGATTGCAGCTTGCCAAAATTCACACCACTAAGAATCATGATGATCTTCTAACAAAGGGCTTACCTTCAGAGCAGTTTTCACGTTGTCGAACACCCATGAGATGAGCGATATGGAGCTTTTTTACATGCTCATGCTAGAGGTTATTATGGTGATGCCAGGACATGTGGATATATTCCCTATGGATGATGAAGGAGCGACAAGTATCCTTGGAGTCAAGATTGATGCATCCATGTGTGACTAGTTCTAATGGTGATGTAGTGAGCCTTGAGATACCTACTGCAAATATATAAGTAGAGGTCACTACACATGGCGTTGATGCAATTGCCTCGGATATGCTAGAAAAAATGACACGTTTGACATCAACCTTTTGAACTCTCATGTACAACCTCTTAGTATTGAGACCCGACATAACAGCTGCAGTAGGAGCATTTACAGTTGGGGTTGCCAATCAAGCGATGATTGACACTAGCATGATGCATCGTGGAGCAGTGCAAGTCATTACATGATACTTGTAGGGTACGTGTGTTGATTCTAGCAAAGATAGACACTTTCACACACCTCTAGAGCCTGTATTGTGGCATGCACTGACTTCAAGAGAGTGAGTGGGCATAGGTTGAGATGAAATTACTCTCTATACCTCATGTACGTAATGATAGGTCCTATAGTAGTACCACTTATCGGCACATTCGACTTTAAATGGAAGATTGTTAGGGTAAAGGTGGTGTGCCTCTTATCCTGTCTGGATGTGTCTTGTACACACACCTTATTATTTACTAGATAGAAGAATAAGGGACTCTCTCACATTGTGGTGAGTTGCTCCACCAAAATCGTGTCTCTCTCCTCCTTCTCCCTCTCATCCTTCATAGGGAATCTATGCTAGAGATAGATTAACCTAGTAGTTAACTAGGAGGAATGAATCAAGCTATGAGGCCATTTGTAGATATTAGGGAGGATAAAATAGAGATCCATTCATAGAATTAGCATAATAATAACCCTTAACTTCAAGTTCTTAATACTTTCAATTTGTACTATATTCTTTTTGGTATACATAAGAAAGGAAAAGGTTGAGTAGCTCACAAAAAACCACACCCAGGCAATGCATGCATGCACTACATGGTGGTTAAAACCTTGATAATTGTGTATGGACTAATTTTGCCAAGATTTGATAATCATACCTATTTTGGGCCTATATTTGTCTCAATTGTATATATATTTTAAAGCATTGCTCCAAAATAAGCATAAGTAATGTTAAATCAAAGAGCATCAGGAAAAAAAAAATGTATCCATATGAAAGGGTGTGTGTGTGTGTGTGTGTGTGTGTGTGTGTGTGTGTGTGTGTGTGTGTGTGAGAGAGAGAGAGAGAGAGAGAGAGAGAGAGATTTAATTACATATCCATATGAAAGGTGTGTGTGTGTGTGTGTGTGTGTGTGAGAGAGAGAGAGAGAGAGAGATTTAATTACATATCCATATGAAAGAGGTTTGTGTGTGTGTGTGTGTGTGTGTGTGTGTGAGAGAGAGAGAGAGTGAGAGAGAGAGAGAGAGAGAGAGAGACTACAGGGCGTCAAAAAAATTAGGTAGGTTCAAAGGTTTCTTGCATTAAAGAAAAAAAAAAGATTGAAAAGATCACTAATTAAAGCCATCATTGTCCTATCTAAACAAGGTGAGGACTCACGATGGCCTGCTGAAGGTAAGGAGGGAGGAAAGAGTTATCAAAAATAGGTTTTAATCAGTATTGCAATTGTATTGATTTAATATAAAACTGTATTGTCCATATACAACACAATTACAAACTAGCGGTTTCAGAACGGCTTACTGGTCGATTTGACCCCACCATTGTCTTCAATGACGGATTATGCTATAAACGCCCTACCTAATGTCTTGTTATTTAAAGACTTCTTTTTTAATGCCTTCATAAAAAAAGGTAGGTTTCATAAACATTACATAAATATGTGTGTGTGTGTGTATTTATGTATGTATGTATATGTGTATATATGTATGTATGTATAGAATTTACTAGAATTATGTAAGGTGAAGCTTCACTTTAGCATTCTAAAAGAATAGAATGCAAGAGAAGTCAAGCCACGTGAGGATGCCAAATGAAAGGTAAAATAAAAAGATCTATTTAATATTATAAAATTTAAATAACATTTAAGGTAAGTCTCAATCAAGCCATTTTTTTATTTTCTTCTAGTCGGTACCCACCACTCGTAAATGGCTTATATATTATGAAGGGCCCCAATAATAAGGTAAATGGTGCACATTGCACGTCAGTATTTTCAAACAAAGTAAAACAAAAAGGAAGTAAAATAAAAGGACACATTAAAAATCAAAACAAAAGATTATTTTAATGCTTCCAAATAAGCATAGAAAATAAGTAAACAATCCAGTGAAGTGAATTTTTGATTGAGCCCACTATGTGAGAAACGGTGCACACCTCAGGAGCTTTGGTCTTAATAATGGGATCTTTTTAGACTTGCCTATGGCTTTACCATTATTGAGCCATAAGAAGTCTAAAAGGAGCTATGCCTTGGCAATTCTTCTAAGTTAGACCCACTCCATTACTCTCTATAATTAATGCTTTTAGATCTCTCAAATCCATTTGAGGTCCAATGTGATGCTTGTGGTGATTGCCTTGGAGCAATTTTGCTTCAAGAATGGCATGCCATAGCATATGAGAGCCAAAGGCTCGATATGGATGAACGGGTTTTGGGCATATACGAAAAAGTGCTTTTGGTTGTTCTACATGCCCTAAACACATGGAAGCACTATCTCTTAGGGGCTCCATTCATCCTACGAATGGATCACAAAGCCTCAAGAAATTCATGATGGAAACCAAGATCTCTGACAAACAAATGAGGTGGGCAAATTTTCTTTTGCAATTTAAATTTCATATTGCTCACATTACTGGCAAGCACAATCAAGTGGTCGATGCACTTTCAGAACGGCCAAGGGTAAATGTGGTGTCTATAGCAACTCACAATGATCTATATTTTATGATAGATGAGTATGCTACTGACCAAGACTTTAAGTAGGTAATTACATTCTTTGCCTTAGGGAAGAAAAAAAGAACCATTCACTTTGAAGGATGGTTATCTTCCAAACGGCAATAGGCTATGTGTTACTCGCCCATACAATAAGAAAGTCATGTATGAATCCCATGCTTCTCATTATGCGGGGCAAGAAGGATTCCATAATCTACTCTTCAAGGAGTAGAAATGTATTTCTATCGGTCTACCATGAAAAGTAAACATACAAGAGTATGTTTTAAAATGCGGGGTATACCAAAAATTGAAATTTGATCGAGGGAAGCAACTTGGATTGTTTCAGTCGACAGGCTTAGCAAGAAAACACACTTTATGCCTATCAAAAATACTATTAACGCACATCAAATGGCAACCCTCTAGATCTCAAATTTTCAAGTATCATGGCTTGCCAACATCCATAGTGTCGGACATAGATCCTAGAATGACCAGTAATTTCTAGAAGGGTCTCTTTGAGAATCTAGGAAGTAGAGTAAATTTCTCTTTCAGCTTATCATCCACAAACGGATGACCAAAATGAAATAACTAATCTAATGATTCTTGAATCTACTAAAAGCCTATGTCATGGAAGTAGATCAATGTTCTCAATGAGAGAGTACCTACCTCTTATAGAGTATGCGTACAATGACATTGTACATACTTCTATGGGGAAAGCACCTTTAGAGGTTAAAGAGGGAAGATCCAAAAGTCACTTACTACTTAAAGTATATTTGAAGATCTTCGTTGCTGATGAATATAGCCGAGACTTACAAGACTATTTTCCAAAGATTAAAAAGGTTATATCCATCTCACAGCAAAGGCACAAAGGGTTGTTGCTAATAAGCACAAAAGAGCCTTAGCCTTTAAGAAAAATAATTGGGTCTTGCTAAAGTTCCTGAAGGCTCATCTAAGGCATATTATTGTTGGGGTATAAAGCCCAATGTGGTCGCCCAGGTAAGTGGGTGGGCCGCCAGGTATGTACACATATTCTTTTGTAAAAACCTAATAAGAACTCACTATGCTCTACACATTACAGTAGAGAGAGTTCACCATATCGTTGTGCTCTTCTTCTCGCACTCTCTCTCGCGTCGCACTTCCGCTCGTACTCCTTCAACTGGTATCAGAGCTCAGATCGAGGCTCGGGGCAGCACTGCAGGAGGCTAGAGTCACCAACTCAGATTGGAGTGAAATTCAACAGGCGAAGACACGGCCCCAAATCTCGTGGGAAAGCCCGAAGGACTTGGTGTTGTCAGAATTTCATTCTGAGGTTATCTCGGCCACCGTTCGGCTTCGACAAAGGTCAGCGCATGCCATTTTCGACTACGTGGTCTCAGCAGGTGCAGATCCGACTCTGCAAATTTGGGGTTTTCGGCCTACGACTGCAGGTGCTGAGGATATCGACACTCCCAGAGTGTTGATTTGTGGCTGTCTACACATCGAAGGACGGCTCACAGTTCTTGGAGGCGTGTCACATACGACACGAGCGCATCTACACATAGACTGTAGGCGACATCCACTAGTTCATCAGGTTGATATTGGTTCAGAGGTCAGTTTACAGGGGAAACTCTGCCGAAATTTTCCCAGGAAAGTAAACTACTGTGAAGCGTAGCTATGGCTGGATCACAGGACACTGCTCTTTACAATATCAAGAAGTTGGATGGAACCAATTTCCCATTGTGGAAGTAGCAGATTTGGCACGTGTTGGTACAAAAGAAGCAGATAAAACCTATAAAGCTCAAGGGGATAAAACCAGAAGATATGGATAAAGATGAATGGAGCGAAATGGATGAATTGGCACTTTCTACCATTATGCTGACTTTGGCAGAAAGCGTTTACTTCAATGTAGCAGACGAGATGTCGGCTTATCAAGCATGGTTAAAGCTGAGTGATCTTTATGAGAAGCAAAGTGCAGCTTCACAGGTATATTGGCTTAAGAAGCTCGTTGACTTGAAGATGAAAGAAGGGACACCTATGTCCAATCATCTGAATGAATTCAACACCATCTACAGTCAGTTGTCAGCTCAAGGTGTCAAGTTTGATGAACCTGTTAGAGCTATGTTCCTATTGATCACATTGCCGGAAAGTTGGGACACTTTTCGCACAGCTTTGAGTAATTCTGCACCTCCATATGGTTTGAACATAGCAGGTGTAGAAGGAAGTCTGCTTACTGAAGAAACCAATAGAAAGACAATGGACAAAGGCAAAGGAAGAGCCTTAGTTGTCAGGGGAAGGACCAAAGAAAAGTACAAAGGTGGAAAGAGGAATCAGTCTCGTAGCAAGTCCCGCAGTGCTAAAGGCAAGAGTGACATAGAATGCTACCATTGTGGCAAGAAGGGTCACATGAAAAGAGACTGCAGAGAATGGAAAGTAGAAAAAGGCAAAGAGAAAGTTGAAGACCATGGTGAGAAGAACAAGTCCTCAGTGAAGATTCAAGAAATAAATGTGACAAACACTGTTGCAGAGGATGACAGTCTAGTGTCAGGAGACATCTACTTCTTGAAAAATACAATGGACTCAGCTCTTCTTACAGCATCTGATGGAAATGCACTGAGTGACTGGATTATAGACTCAGGGGCATCACTTCATGTGTCTCCAAACAAGGAGTGGTTTACCTCTTATGTGACCACTAAAGATCATGTTCGGCTAGGCAATGGGCAGACATGTGAGATCTTAGGTGTTGGAGATGTTCAATTGAAGTTTCAGAATGGCTCTTCTTTCACGCTGAAGAATGTGAGACATGTTCCCGCAATTACAAAGAGCTTGATCAACACAGGTTTACTTGATGATGCTGGCTACGTCACCACTTTTGGATAGAACATGTGGAAGATATCCAAGGGTTTTATGACAGTAGCACATGGAGTAAAGTCTGGAGGACTTTACATGATTTATGTATCAAATGTCTCTAAAAATGTAATCAATGTAACCGAGCAACCGAACGTTTCTTTGTGGCATAGCCGGTTAGGACATATGTCCAAGAAGGGAATGGAAATCTTGTCTCGTTCTGGTTATTTGCCTGGCTTTTCATTTAATGATTTTGAATTATGTGAACATTGTCTGTATGGTAAGCAAACACAGCAGCCACATAAGCATAGAAGCAATAGAAGAGATACACAGTTGGCACTTGTTCATAGTGATTTGTGTGGACCTATGCCTAACCTATATCTAGGGGGAGCTTCTTACTTTATGACATTTATAGATGATTACTCGAGGAAAGTATGGGTTTACTTTCTCAAGCACAAGAACGAAGCGTTTAGTGTTTTCAAAACGTTTGTGACACTTGTGGAGAATCAGAGTGGCAAGAAGCTTAAATGCTTACGCACTGACAATGGTGGAGAGTATGTTTCAAAGGCCTTTCAGGACTTTTGTGAGTCAAAAGGTATAAAACATGAACTTACTGCTCCTTACAATCCTCCTCAAAATGGTGTTGCTGAGAGGATGAATAGGACCATACAAGAGAAGGTCAGAAGTATGTTGTCTAATGCACAGCTGCCAAATGGGTTTTGGGTTGAAGCTGTATCAACAGCTGTTCATCTTGTAAATAGATCTCCTAGCAAGGTTTTGCAGAAGGATTCAGTGCCAGAGATGGTATGGTCAGGAAAAATGCCGTCATACAAGCATCTCAGAGTCTTTGGCTGTGAGGCATATACTCACGTTCCAAAGGAATTTAGGAACAAACTTGAGCCAAAGAGTAGAAAGTGCATCTTTCTAGGCTATGGTAATTCTGGTGAGATGGGGTACAGACTTTGGGATCCCGAATCCAGAAAGGTTGTCCGCAGCAATGATGTTCACTTTAATGAATCCAAATATCATTCTAAACCAGAGAGGGTTGAGGACATTAGAAGAGTTGTCTTCCAAGAAGATGGACCTGCACGTGCAAGACAAAATGTTAGGGCTCAAGAGGAGCAAGGACAGGATAGAGTGGAACCACAGGTTGTGGCTGAGCCTAAGCCACCTATTGTGCGTAGATCTGGACGTGTCACGTGACCTCCTGATAGGTTTGTTCCATCTATGAACTATGTCATGTTCACTGATTGCAATGAGCCTTCATGTTACAAGGAAGCAGTGCAAATGAAGGACTCCGGGAATTGGCAATTGGCCATGCAGTCAGAGATGACAGCTCTGCATAAAAACAAGACATGGAAGCTAGTTAAATTACCACAGGGCAAAAAGGCTCTACCTTGTAAATGGGTTTACAGGTATAAGATCACCGCTCATGATAGTCAGCCAAAGTACGAAGCAAGGCTTGTTGCCAAGGGCTTTAAGTAAGAACAAGGCATTGACTTTGATGAAGTCTTCTCTCCGGTGGTCAAGATGACTACATTGAGATGCTTTCTTGCATTGGTTGCCATATTAGATTTGGTGTTGCACCAAATGGATGTCAAGACAGCGTTCTTGCATGGTGATTTAGATGTGGAAATTTACATGCAGCAGCCAAAAGGGTTTGTTGAGAAAGACAAGGAAGATTGGGTATGCCAGTTGTTAAAGAGTCTTTATGGCTTAAAACAATCACCGAGGGCATGGTACCATAAATTCCACAAGTTTATGATTTCTCAAGGCTACAAACGTAGTGAGTTCGATCATTGTCTATATACAAAGAAGGCTAAGGATGGTAGTTGGCTGATCCTTATTTTGTATGTGGATGACATGTTGATTGCTGGCAAGCACTTGGAAGAAATTTCAGCTTTGAAGTCAAAGATGGAAAAATCGTTTGACATGAAAGACATGGGTGAGGCAAGTCATATCCTTGGTATGCGCATTGAGAGAGACAGATCAAAGAAGTTGATTTTGTTATCTCAAACATAGTATATTGACAAGGTTTTGCAACGTTTCAATATGGAGAAGGGAAAGGCACTGAGTGTTCCATTGCCACCATATGTGAAACTTAGCAAACAAGATTGTCCTGTGTCTGAGGAAGAACAGGCTTAAATGGATAAGATTCCATATGCGTCTGCAGTGGGTAGTTTGATGTATGCAATGATTGCTACTCGCTCAGAAATTGCATTTGCAGTGGGAGTAGTAAGTCGATACATGTCAAACCCAGGCAAGAAACATTGGGAGGCAGTGAAAGGAATATTGAGATACCTGAAAGCTACAAAGAGTATGCGTATATGCTATGGGAGTCAGGAGCTAAGTGCAAAGGGTTTTACAGAATCAGATTATGCAGGTGACTTAGACAACCGAAGATCTACGTCAGGGTATGTCTTTACATTGGCTGGTGGAGCAGTATCATGGCGTTCTAGATTACAAGATTGTGTTACTCAGTCTACTACAGAGGCTGAATATGTTGCACCATCAGAGGCATGCAAAGAATCAATTTGGCTTAATCGACTAGTAACAGATTTGGGAATCAAAGAAGAGATGCCTGTGTTATATTGTGATAGTCAAAGTGCTATACAATTGGCTCGCAATCCAGTTTATCACTCAAAGACAAAGCATGTGGATGTGAAGTATCATTTCATCAGGGAAATGCTCGAGGATAAGCAACTTCAGCTTGTCAAAGTTCACACCACAGAAAATCTTGCTAATCTACTTACAAAAGGACTTCCCTCAGAGAGCTTTGTGCATTTTCGCAAGCAGTTAGGTGTAGGGTAGTACATCACTTCTCTACATCTCTTGTATATTAGCTTGTATAGTAGCTTCTCTCACACTTAAAGTACCACGTTGGACTTTAAGTGGGAGGTTGTTGGGGTATAAAGCCCAATGTGGTCGCCCAGGTAAGTGGGCGGGCCGCCAGGTATGTACACATATTCTTTTGTAAAAACCTAATAAGAACTCACTATGCTCTACACATTACAGTAGAGCGAGTTCACCATATCGTCGTGCTCTTCTTCTCGCACTCTCTCTCGCGTCGCACTTCCGCTCGTACTCCTTCAATTATGGGCAAGAATCCTACGAGCCACCAAGAGTGTTATGCTAAAGTAGCAAAAAGATCCTATGGTCCTTTGTTTTAAAGTTCTTAAGCCAATCAATGGGATGGCTTATTAGTTAAAGTGCCCAACCATTGGATCATTCACAATGCTAACCATGTGAGCCTACTCAAGCCTTAGAAAGGATAGCCACCAAGAAGAACCAATAATGGAGGACCTGCCAAAGATCGAAGATCAAGAAGAGGTGTTGCAACTTGAATCAATTCTTTGACACGAAGATAAGGTACTAAGAAACGGTAATGTTATCCAATGATATCTTGTTAAGTTAAGAATTATCCTTTTAAGGATGCTAGATGGATGCAAGGACCCTAGCTTTAAGCATAATATGAAGCTTGTCAATGCTTACAATGCTACACTAGAGTAAGCAAATGAAAATGCATTTTAAATGAACAACGCTTTTGTCTTATAAGACTCGTTTTCTTTCTTTTATTGTGCACAAAATTTAAGACTGGGGAATCAGGTACAAACTTTAGAAAGTTAAGAACAGCCTGGTTCTCCTGCTGCATCATCTTCTTGGTGACTCGAACTAGCTGAAAAAGTCTTCGAAGAGCAATTGCCTATTCTCCTACTGTCATTTGAACCCGAGGTCCTTTGCTGCTCTGCTAGAAGCATGATCTTCAATGATAGCCCGCTCTCTCTGGTCTAAGACTCCTCTGGCAATTTGCATTTGTAGTAGAACTTCTTTCAGTTGATTTTTGACCTCCTTCATACATTTATATGTAGGCATGTTCCCAAGAAGAAGCTCTAATTCAATGGCTAGGGAATGACAGTCTGCAGTAGATTGTTGCTGCCAGTGTGGATTGACCAGCTTATCATCAAAAGCTAGTGCCCATTCAGGTACTCTCTCTAGCAGTTGAATCCTGCTAGGATGCTCAAATAATTGGCACAACTCCTGATCATGGAAAGTGGCTGATTTCCAGTGCTGGATCATTTCTTTGGCACCGACATATAGTCTCTAAAAACATTCCAGATAAGAAAGAAGAACATCATCCTCCAGATACATCCGAGTGATGGGAGCTTGCTGATTCCTTAGCCTCTTGTTCAGTGTCATGAGTTGTAATGAGTGTTGCTCATCACCCTTCAAAGTCTCAGTCATAGCTTTAGCTTTTCCTTTCACATATGAACTGTGCTGTGATGACTGGTGTGTTGGGGAGTCTTCAGTGTTACCTGGTTGCTGGTCAACAGCCCCCTGATCTCCCGACTACTGATCCTTGTATTGGTATGGCTGGTCTGTGTTGGGCTAACTACCCCCTGTGACAGTTGATCTACTACTAGCACCAGATCCTGAAAGTGGAGACGGAGGAGTGTCATTATCATCATCATATTTATCTGCTGGTTCATCCTCCCTCTCTTCATCCTTCTCTTTTGCTTTATCAGAATCCTCATCGAGGTTATGCTTATCAATGTAGTCCAATAATCGCTTGATTTTCCAAAGCACTATTATATTCAGACAGCTTATCCTGCAAATCACTTTGCATACTTTCTATGAATGCCTTTAGATTATCCATATTGAAAATGGTGTTGCCTGCTGGATTCAAAATATCAACCAAGTTATTGTATATGTATCTTTCTGTTAACAAGGCTTTCAATGCAGTGTGGCTGGTCAGCAATGTGTTGAAATCAACTCGCTTCATCCTCAACATAGTCTCAAATCTATTAGCAGCCCTCTCAGCTTCTGCCTTTTCTTCATTTAACTACCTCATCGCAAACCCAAGCTTTAATAGCTTGCTTTCCAATGTCTGAATTGTCCTGGCTGACTGATTTTCAAGAACACTATGCCACAAGGACTATGCCCCTGTATCCTGTTTCAACTTCTTGACTTGTTGCTCAATGTTCCTCAGTTCTGCTTTTGACTTGGTCACTTCATTTAGTAGACTCTGAGGCATCCATCATTTGTCCCAAAGCATTGAAAATCGTATTCCAGGATGAATGGATAAGCACTGAGCAACCATCCATGACTATCGTTGGGTCAAAGGCTCATAAACTGTAATAGGAGCCATATATGGTAATGTGGTAAAGTCAGGTTTGTGCATGACTAATTGTCATTTGAGAGGATGAGTCTGCAGCTGTTGTAATTTGTCCTTCTTGGTTAAGGCTAAAGCCAATTCGCTGAAAGGAATATGAACTTTACTAACTGGACTAGCAGGTGCGGGACCTTTTCCCTTATCAGTATGGACTGCCAGTTTCTCAACACTGGTTCTCTTTGGCTGGTCTTTTTCAGAAATGGTGTTTGCTGGATTCTTCTCTGTTTTTGGTGACTGGTCCCAATAGTAATCCGTGTTAGAGCTTGTTCTTCAGATGTTGCTAAAGTCTGAGTTGCTATAGTCTGGCCAGCTGAAAATTTTGCAATAGGCAAAGGCTTAACTTGACTTTTTGATTGCTTCAAGAAAGCGCTGCTCTTGGCTAATGTAGGTTTTGGTTTCTTTGAGCTACTAGCTTCCACTTGTGTGGCCTTTCTCTTCTATTCAGTGCGAGCTGACTGAGTACCTAAGGCTTATTCACCTGAAGATAAGTCAACATTGTTAATTGATGGGATGGGTTTCTGACTCCAAGCCATCCGTACGTGGTCATGAGCATCAGAAGAAAGTTGCCCAGTAATGAATTGGATGCTACTCCACCATCTCACACTACTCAAGTGTTGCTCTCATGCTTCAAGAACCAGACCTTTCATGAGAGGTTAGCCAAGGAACTCAAAAGGGAAGTGATAAAGCATTCTCTCTCCTTGAGGTCGCTTCCATTAATGACTGGATTATTTTATTGTTCTCTATTAACAACGCTGCCTCAAATAGCGCTACCATTTTGGATCATTTTTTTCAACACTTGGTGGGCTTGGATGCCCAAGACCGTATTGATTTAGAAGCCTTGGTTAGCACTCTTCCTAGTTTGGTTAATGCTCTTCTTAAATCTTTTGGGTTTCCCCCTCTGCCTCTTCCTTTTATTGAAGTGGAACTTCCTTCTAATCCTTTAATTAATCTTGATTCTCTTTCAGAAGAAGAAAAGAAAGCTCTTTCTTCTTTTACGTCTAATTTCAATCAAAAAGAACATACTAGTGCTCTTGATTCTATTGCTGCTTTTCTTCCTTTTGCCCCTCTCTTGCCTCGTCATCAACTTGAACTGGATTCTGAAAGGCTAGATCATAAGCTTTGGGCAAAGGATACACAAAATCACCGTGCTCCTCTCTCTACTGAGTCTCTCATTCTTCTTAGCAATTTTAACCCTTCTGTGGCTGACGAATGTAGACTTGCTGCGATCCAAGCTAGTCATTTCATCAGTAACAATCTTAATTTTGATCTCCCTCTTTTCCCCTTGAAAGCTATTGATCCTTATAAATGTGATAATCTTTCTGTGTATTTTCATACTAAATCACCTAACCTTGATACCCTGTCAAGGCAAGATGATTTAAGAGGTATTTGGAACATTTTTCGGCCCTTTTTGAAATGTAGATGTGCCATTGATTCTTCTAACAAATGTCGTGCTTCCATTATTTGGTTTGATCAGCTTATTTGGTTTGTGCTTAATAACCTTTCTACTTTCTTTTCTAATCTCTCTCCAGGAGCCTCTCAATTTTATGGCTTCTTAGCCTGGCTAGCTTCCTTCCCTCTTGAAGCTCGTACGGCTTTGGTCACATTCTATTATTTTCAGGATCTTTTCTTAGAAGCTACTAAGAATTTCACATCTGGAAAACCACTTATGCCGCAACATACGGGCTCTCCAGCTGCCGTCCTTATTGAAGGAATCCTAAAGTCTGCTCCATCTTCTAAGGGCAAACCCCCTGTGAAGAGATTCTCCAATCAAGCAGCTTCTACTTCAACCAAGGAGTCTGTGCATTTAAGAAAAATACGTGGATTTCGCCCATCTCCTGATCAATTCTTTGGAGAAACTATCAAGCAATTGGATTTCAATGGGGGATCCTAAAGCAATAAGAGCTATCCATACCAATAAATTTGGTGTTCATAAGCTTACCACTACTAGAAAAGGTTCTAAAATTTATTTCCATGTATTTTATGTTAATAAGGCCTTTGATTTTGTCTCACCACACTCAATATTTTCTGCTGCTATGCACAAGTTCTTTCCTTATAAACTTTTTTTATTTCAAAGGATGGATTTTGCATGGAAATTTTCCCCTACTATTGGCTCTTACTTTTATAATGCAAAAGAATCATTCTACAATGACTTTGTTGTAAATGATAGTTGCATTTGCATGTCATCTCATAGACTTGCACCCTTTGTGAAAGCTTTCCCACCATATGGCTCTCATGTTATCACTAGTGATTCATCTCTCTGTCATCACCCATTTCTAAAAGAAAATCTTGCAAAAGGTCTTAATCATATCCCATCTCTTCCCACTAATCCCTTTGTTGCTATAGACGAGCTTTGTGCGGTCTGGCGCAAAATTTGCATTTTTTTAACTGTCCCTGCGTCAAATGAGCATAAATGCTTTATAAATGAGACCTTTCTAAAACGATTTCGTCAAAAAATTAAAAAGTCGTGTTGCAAAAACTTGCAATGGTTTTCTAACGCTTCTATTATGGATGAGATTGCTTGGATAAAATCTCATCTCTTTATTACTGCTGTGGATAAGGCTAGTAATACTTGCCTTTTCATTTGTAAATCTTTAATTCGTCAGCTAGCACTTGACCGTATTGCTTCTTCCGAATTCACTAAAGTGCATCTTTCTTTAGATCAAGTCATTTCTCTTATTAAAAATAAATTAGAATGCTTTAGTATTCATAGATCCTTTCCTATTTCTACTTCTTTACCCTACATAATGGGCACTTATAAGGCACACAAGCATTCATTTCACTGGCTTACTAATGCTCATGATTGAATCTTTTCAAATCATACACACTTTATTTTTACGAGCTTGCAAGCTTTAAAAGATGCGCTCTTAGAGTATTCTTTATTACTTCAGGATAAATCAAAGTTTTTTGCAAAAAATCTAAGTTTCAAAGCGTTTTGGATCATTGATAATCACATTGACTTCCTTATCAATCTCCCGGATAAGATTTACTCATTGTTTACTTTTGATGTGGAGGCCTGTTTTGAAGCTATTCCTCATAAAGGCCCATCTAGCTTGATGGAAGCTTTAAACTCTATAATTATTTGGGTTAAGTCACTTGGATATAAGGAGTTCTATTTAAAAAAGGATACTCTTATTTTGTCTAAGAAAAAATCTAAAGAAGGTTTTTCTTTTGCACAATTTCTTTCACTAAATGAAATTATACTGGATTTATGCTACACTAAGGTAGGGTGTAATATTAGCAGGTAATCAAAAGGTATTCCTATGGGCTATGCCTGCTCACCACATTGGGTGTAACCTTTACTTGGCCTCCTTTGAAATTAAATTCATAAAGAGAAATCTACAAAGAAATGACTTTGTCACCCTCGAAAATTTTCAATATACTTTTCGCTTTATGGATGATCTTTGTTTTGCTAATAACTTACAGGTCATGGATCATCTGGATCCTCACTCATCCAAGGATAATTGGATCTATCCACTTGATGTGATCAAGCTCAAACCAACCTTCGAAAGCAAAAATGGCTCACTTCATTCCACATTTCTCACCACTCACTTTTCCAATATTTCGCCTATTATGGGCACTTACCACTCCTCAATTGCTTGGAAATGAGAAAAGCTGCCTATCAAAAGTGCCTCTTTCATTCATATTAACAACAATAGGCCTAGAAAATTTTGTTACAATAATTGTATCTCACATTTTATGTCTATTATTTATGTTGGTGGTTCTAGTGTGGAGGCAATTTTATTAGATTTGCTTCACCTATTTGAGACTTTACATTCTAAAGGTTATGACAAAGGTTCCTTATTCACTTCATTTCTAGCTTTCATAGATAAAGATAATGTTCCGGGTATCAGATTTAGCCTCTCAAACTTAAGACATTGCCTTCACTTGCATTCAGATTTGGTTGTGGGGTAGGCACACTACTTGGTGTGTCCTACCAAGTAGTGTGTGTATCCCCGTGGTTAGGGTGGGTCACACACACACACACACACACACACACATAATGGCCTTCTCATATGAGACATATGCATATCTTCATTAGATGCTTTACATGCACATACTCTTATACGACAAATACTTTTGACACGTCGTATTTTTTTGATATTGTTACACACCCATGCATATGAACTCACTTTTTCAACTCCTATTAACATTCTTATATTCACACTTTCATTGTTAAGTTAATTTGAGTTAAACTGTTACCATATACATGTGGTAGTGATGTGTGTGAACACACTAGGACCGCCAGGGCATTTTTTCCCTCTTTAGGAGGTTTTTTCCCCCGTGCATTGTATATACGCCCATCACTCTAGGGCTATCTATCTTTCCATTGCACACTAAGTAACACACTCTCTATTGTGTGCCTTGAGCTTCTTTCGTCTTCTCCAAGCTGTGTGTGTTTCTCTGCAACCCTAATTCCAACAATTGGTATCAGAGCAGGTCACGTCCTCCCGGGCTTAGTCGCCAGCTGCTCCAGCACACGCCTGCTCACTTTCTCCGATTTCAGTGAGCTTTGGCAAGCGTTCGCAGGTCGACAAATATTTTGGGAGAACTCAAAGAGCTCGGTCTGCTCAAAATTTTGATTTGGGCTCATTTCGGCCTCCGTTTCCACTACGGGCAGTACTGCACAGGCTATTTCGTCATTTTGTGCAGATTTTCTGTCAGTGCCGTTTTCTGCATAACAGGTGCCTTATAGTCTTCTACGGTTTGTGCTATATAGCACAAGTTGTTCCCGCTCCATTTCTCCTATTTTCGGGCAGTTTTCACATCAGGTGCAGCATTTACCATGGCTGACAACAACAACACAGATGTGTTCAAGATGTTTGCTGCTGAGGACAGGTTGGATGGGGACAACTACCCTATGTGGGCTTATATGATGCAACACGTTCTTGTGTCAAAAGGTGTCTGGAACATTGTGCAGGGCATTGATGTACGTCCTGGTTCTGAAGATGTAGGCGATATTGAGGATGTTGCAGGTCTTGCTGCAAGGATTGCAGCTGTTAGAGTTGTTTTGCCTACAGCAGAACAAGCTCGTTGGGATGTTAAGGATGCGCAGGCTCATGCATTGATTGCGTTGTCTGTGAAGCGCACCATTATTCCTCACATCCGTTCAGCAAAATCTGCAAAACAGGCTTGGGATATTCTAGCAGGTCTTTATGCAAGCCGCAATGAGGCTAAAATTGCTTTGCTGCGTAAAGAGCTAGAGTCGAAGATTATGCATGAGGAAGATGATATGGACACTTTCCTTGCTAGTGTCAAGGATATCAATGAGCAACTCATTTCTACAGGTGAAGTCATTTCTGACAGTTCCCTTGTGCAGACTGTTCTTGATGCCTTACCAGATTCCTACCAGACTTTTGCTAGTACTTGGAGACTGATGACCCAAGGAAATCCTGAAGTTGTCAAGTTTGATGCATTATGCACATTGCTGTTGCAAGAGTCACTTTCTAGAAAAAACAGGACTAGGCAGCGTGCAGTTGAACAGGCTTTTATTGCTTCTCAAAGAAAGGGTGGTAACAGTAATGCAGCCACTTCTTATGGTTCTGCTGCGAGTGGCAAAAATTTTGTTCCTAATGCTTCTGCTGGCAGCACTTCGTCTGGCAATTCTGGTGATAAGGGCAAAAAGAAGATGCGTTGCCATTATTGTAAAGCCAATGATCACTTGATCAAGTCGTGTCCTAAGTTGAAGGCCAAAGAGGCTAAGAAGAAAGAGGGTGGTTCCACTGCAAATGCTGGTTCCACTACAAATGCAGCCATTGTTGAGTCTTCTGTGAAAGGAGATTGTGATGCTGATGTTGATGCAGAATGGGCTTTTAGCGCAGAGTGCACTTACAATCCTGCTGTCCATGATGCATGCTTGTCAGTTGCTGCAGATTCACATGTGTGGTATTTCGACAGTGGTGCTACAAAGCACATTACCTCACATCGTGAATTGTTTACCTCTCTCGAGTCTGTCCCTCATGGGAATTTAGTCACTTGTGCCAACAACGCCTCTTATCCAGTTCAGGGAGTTGGAAAGATTGTGCTCACTGCTGCTAATGGCAGTTCCTTCACACTTGTTGATGCACTTTATGTACCTGGGATCAAGAAGAATCTATTGTCTGTATCCGCACTTGCTAGACTTGGACTTGTAGTCAAATTTGTGGATGACAGATGTACAGTTCATGATCTCAGTTTTGGTGATGAAATTGTTGCATCTGGGCTTTTGTGCCGTGGGCTGTATAAGCTCACTTTGTATGACAAGTGTGGACAAAATTTTGCAAATGCTGTTGCAGATTCAAGGGCTATTTCAGATGCAAAACTTTGGCATGCACGTTTTGGTCATCTGAATTTTGCCAGTTTGCTGCGTTTGCAGAAATCTGATATGGTTGCTTCTTTGCCGCCTCTTGAAGCACCTATCAAACATGTTTGTGAAGGCTGTATTCTGGGTAAAATGCAGCGTTCTAAGTTTCCAAAGGATGGTTCAGTTAGGGCCACATGCAGGTTGCAGCTTGTGCATAGTGACGTTTGTGGGCCCATGCAAACTCCGTCCTTGGGCAATTACCTGTACTTCGTGACTTTCATTGATGATTACTCCAGGCATGCGTGGGTATTTCCGCTTAAAGCGAAGTCCGAAGTTTTTATGTGCTTCAAACAATTTTTGGCTATGGCTGAAAATGTCTCAAAATGTACTATGGGCACCCTCCGTTCCGATCGAGGGGGGGAGTATATGTCTCATGAATTTAATGCATTTCTGGCTAGTCGTGGGATAAAACACCAATGTACAGTGCCTTATACACCTCAGCAAAATGGTGTTGCTGAGAGGAAAAACAGGTCACTAACGGAAATGGCACGATGTATGGTCAAAAGTCAAGCTTTGCCGCATTCTTTTTGGCTTGAGGCCATCATGTGTGCCACTTATGTACTTAACAGGTGTCCTACGAAAGCTTTGCAGTCTATTACTCCATATGAAGCATGGCATGATAGAAAACCTTCTATTGAGCACATGCGTGTTTTTGGCTGTTTGGCATATGCTTTGGTGCCACAAGTGCAGCGCAGAAAATTGGATGATAAGGCTGTCAAATGTATTTTTGTTGGTTATAGTGCTGAAAGCAAAGGTTACAGGTTGTATCATCCGCAAACAAAACGTATTTTGGTTTCACGGGATGTAGTGTTTGTGGAAGATTCTGTTCAACCCTTGCTGTCATGTACTAGAGACAGTAATGTAAGCTCACAGGACATTTATGACACTTTGTTGCCTCTTTTCAGTGGTGGAAATACGATTGTAAGTTCCAATGAGGCAAATGTACAGCCTATGGGGGTTTCTGAAAATGTTTTAGAACAGCCTATTACTGATGCAGATGTACATGATGTACTTGATGAGGAAAGGGCTGAAAATGAGCAGGCTAGAGGTATGCCAAAATGGCTGGTGCACACTTTGCGTGACAGTAAATTGGATGCACCTTTATCTAGTCGTACTCGTTCAGGCTCTCGCCATGCATCTTATGCATCAGATTGTTATGCTTTGGCTGTGTCTAGTTTACATGATGTTGAGGAGCCTCTGTCTTTTGATGAAGCACAGAATTCAGAAAATTGGATTGCTGCCATGAAATCAGAATATGATGCACTTATAGAGAATGACACATGGACTTTATGTGATTTGCCTCCTGGCAAAAAGGCCATTGGTACGAAGTGGGTTTACAAGTTGAAACGCAAGCCGGATGGTGAGATCGATCGCCATAAGGCTCGACTTGTTGCAAAGGGTTATGCACAACAAAAAGGCATAGATTATGAAGAGACTTTTGCTCCCACTTGTCGTATGACTACTGTGCGTTTTCTATGTGCATTGGCAGCTCATTTTGGTTGGGATGTACATCAATCAGACATTGTTATTGCTTTCTTGAATGGTGACATATTTGAGGAAGTTTATGTAACGCAGCCTCGCGGTTTTGTCATAAAAGGACAAGAGGACAAAGTGTGCAAATGTAAGAAGGCTTTGTATGGGTTGAAGCAATCTCCTCGTGCTTGGTATGAGAAAGCTGACACTCATTTGGTTAAACGAGGCTTTCGTAACAGTCCAACAGAAAGCACATTGTATGTAAAGCGTGAGGATGATGTATTTCTCATTGTGGTTCTTTATGTTGATGATTTGCTGATCACTGGACCAAATGAGAGACATATTGCTGAATTTAAGGCTGATTTGAATGCTACTTTCAAGATGAAAGATTTGGGGCTGTTGCATCATTACTTGGGTATACAGTTTAAGCAGTGTGATGGTGGTATTGCCTTGTGTCAGAAAAGTTACATAGAGACATTGCTATGTAAGTTTGGACTTGAGGATTGCAAACCTATTGCCACTCCCATGGAAACAGGTTTGAAGTTGAGTCTACATGATGCTGGCGATCCTGCTGATGTCACTCTTTACCAAACTGCTGTTGGCTGCCTCATTTATGTATGCAACACGAGGCCAGATATTCAGTTTGCAGTCTCGCAGGTCAGCAGATTTATGCATAGCCCAGGGTCTAAGCATTGGCAGGCTGTCAAGAGGATTTTCCGCTACCTTAGTGGCACTTTACATCTTGGCTTGTTTTATCCCAAGGGGGATCATTGCCGCCAGACTTACATGCTTTTTCGGACTCAAATTGGGCTGGTTGTTTTGACACGCGAGTATCCACAAGTGGTTTTTGTTTCATGCTTGGCAGTTCATGTATATCATGGTTGAGCAAGAAGCAACCTACTGTGGCCACTTCGAGTTGTGAGGCTGAGTACAGGGCAGTCTTCACAGCTACGGTTGAGTGTGTATGGCTCAGACGCCTTATGGCTGACTTGGGTGTTGGACAGGACACTGCCAACACTATCTACACTGACAGTCAGAGCGCATTGGCAGTTGCGAGGAACCCAGTTTTTCATGCTCGCACAAAGCACATTGAGGTGCATTACCACTATGTCAGGGAGAGGCTCTCAGCAGGAGAGATCAGCTTGGCTTATGTGCCAACACAGGACAACCTTGCAGATCTTTTCACAAAGGCATTGTCTCGTGAGAAGCTTGAAGCTTTCCGCAAAGCTTTGGGCTTACTCCCCTTTGTGGACTGATCCTGTCCTCAGGGCATGGCACTTCCCTTTACTCATGTGCCAGCTCTCGTTCACCGCATCACTCCAGGGGGGATTTGTTACCATATACATGTGGTAGTGATGTGTGTGAACACACTAGGACCGCCGGGGCATTTTTTCCCTCTTTAGGAGGTTTTTTCCCCCGTGCATTGTATATACGCCCATCACTCTAGGGCTATCTATCTTTCCATTGCACACTAAGTAACACACTCTCTATTGTGTGCCTTGAGCTTCTTTCGTCTTCTCCAAGCTGTGTGTGTTTCTCTGCAACCCTAATTCCAACATAAACTAAAGATAGTCTGTCTTTATCTTTATCTTTACATGAAGATCTTGAGATAATCTTAAAAAAATAGTTCTTTTTCTTTCTTCTCCTCATGTTACCCTTTGTTAATGACGTTTAATGCTTCTCCGCCTAACTTTTCTAATATGAGGACTTAGTAACATACACCTCACCTTTTACATCTATAATTAGTTGCTCATAGCGTTCTGCTTTGAAGGCTCCTTGGAGTTTTCTCTCTTGGAGTTGAGGCACCGTGTCATTCTGTGTATACTCTTAAAACACCCTTACCTCGCATAGTGTACACAAACTACTTACAAAAGCCTCCCCTTCTACCTGCATAGCTTGTTCCCTATCAATTCTTATGCGACAATCCCTATCTGATAAATCGCATAAAATTCGCGCATTTTTAATCCAAGAAGAATTGCAATGCTTTGTGCTATATGGAGAATTGTAAGGCTTGGTGGTTATACAGGCAAAGCCTCCTCAAAACTTTTCAAAGGACAAGTCCTTCTTCACAAACAAGATACTATGGCATTGCTACTTGCATCCCCTTCACAGGTTGGTTATCCAATTTATGTGTACACCAATATTTCTTTGGCCTCAAGATTTTTTGTACTGCTTATGTGATTGACCTAGTATGTTCATTTTACTTATAGGAAGTTTTTGGTTATTGATTGTGGTCATCCACATTTACACACACACACATAGACACGGACACACACACACACACACACACACACACATACACACAAGTTGATGTGGTGAGTTTCTTTTCAAGCTCAATTTCATTAAGACTTAGTTTTGGACTACTTCTTGTTCCTTGGTCGTTCTGCCTTTTCTATTTACAATTTAGTTATGCTTTGGATACACTTAGGAGTTAGTATTCAAAGATCTTTTTATGTTCTACAAGGTTGTGTTTTCGTAGCCTACGAACTTTTGGTTTTAGTTACTGGATGGTAGTTTTCCTGGGGCATGCCAAAATAGCTCGAATATATTAACACACACACACACACACACACACATACACACACATGCTTATACCCACACATATATGCAAACATTTTTATACGAGACTAATTGCTATGCATTTAGTTTAACGCACTTTAGCACATGTAAGCTTCGATTTGGCTATGTTTTTCACTCTATTTGGTGATAAATTTAGTGAATTTGATTTTATCTCGCATGAATTTTTTCTCTCCCAGGCTATGGATAAATTTGGGTCCGTACTCGTCACATGGTTAAATTGATATCAATCTTGGTGATTTTTTATATGATTAATTAGCCAATTTCCTTTGACATTGACAGAAAATCTAACCTAGATGCTTGACGGGACATCGATAACAAGTGGGAAAAGGTGGTGACACCTGCCTTCCTTTTACACAAACACGGTTTCTAATTTAGTGTTTTGTGTGTTGGATGGTGGTAGGTATAGCTTTTTCCCCTCGGATTGCGTTAAGGTGAAAGGTTTTCTTACTAAAGCTACTAGCAGCTCCAAGTTCAACTTCAAGAATGTGAAGAGATCCTCTTCAACAACCCTAACTTATTTTAACCTTCATTGTACTTTGGCTTATTATATCCTCGGTTCAGATATTGGTGTCTTCATCTTTTTATAATTTCATTCTCACTTCTTATGAGACATATTCAAGTTGTATTAAAATTGAATAATTAAGGTGTATAAGTTATGGTGTAAGGGATAGTAAATCATAGAACACACACGCACTCTTTCTCTCTTTATTTGTATTAACTATCTGGCTTGTTCTCTCTCTCTCTCTCTCTCTCTCATTCATTCATTGATATCCAATCTCTTCCTATCTTGCCGATTCTCTCACTTTCTCCCTATCTCCCCCCCCCCCCCCCCCCCCTCTCTTTTCCATATATACACACACACACACACGCACACACTCTTTCTCTCTTTATTTGTATTAACTATTTGACTGCTACACGCACGCCGCCTATGTAGCAGGGGAGGTAGCCTTAGAGTTTTTCACGGGCAGTATTGCCATAGGATGAGAAACCACTCAACCGAACATGTATTTCCAGCCTACTAGATGGGCTAAGTCCCATGATGAGGTAGCTTTTAGAGTTTTACACGGCCAATAGAGCTATAGGATGAGAAACCACTCAAAGGAACATGTATTTCCAACCTATTGGACGGGCCAGGTCCCATGCTAGGGTTTTTTTATATTTAAAGTGTGGTCTTATTAATGTAAAAAAGAATAATAAGCCAAGGGCTTCTTTTGTACCACAATGTGGGTGTGTGTGTGCACGCGTGCGGGTGTGCTCGGCATGATGCATCTCTCTCTCTCTCTCTCTCTCTCTCTCTGCGTGTGCTCTTGCATTTGGAAGACACCGGCAGGCTTTAAATGACCTACTTCAGAGGCTAGAAGTTGGTGTTTCACACTTAAACTATAGGTACCACGAAATATACGATGTGACGTCAATTGTTCTCTATAATTGTAGGGCTTATGTAGAGTGCTCGATTTTATTATTGTGCTTTGAGTTCAAATACGACCTATGGGATTAAAGATACATGTGATATATACTATGAATGGTGATGATAAGTGATTCTCGATGCTCCAAGATTTTGGTGATGGGAATCTCAATAGAAAGCCCACACTGTGGCCATGAGAGGAAGGTGTGTAGGTCTAAGTCAAGGCTAAAAATGTGAGCAAAAGTTGAGCACTCTATTAGTGTGTGGTACTTAGACTCTCGAACTTGTGCAGTGAGCATAATGTCAAGAGTCAATACTATTGAACATTTTTGCTCCTCCACATCCCATCATCCCTTTGTTTCAAACCTCTTTTGCTCATACCATCCTCCTCTTGCGTGTACACACACCACTTTTACACAACAAAGGGGTAAATGATAGGATGTGATGTAAAAAGAGCTTCATTGTGCAAATTTTGAATGTTTTAAGGGTTGTGTATTTCAAATCCGGTTGTGGATCTCTACATAGCATTGTTGGAGGCAATGTTGCCGCCGAAGGCGGTGCCGATGTACTAGTTGTATTCATTTCTAATAGATTGCGTATAGGTGGCAACTTAACACTCACGACACATATTTAAGTCTACACTAGTACGCTCGGTCGTCTCTCTCCCCCCCTCTCTCTCTTTATCGCGTGCAAAGGGGCTTTTTTTAGTTTTGGACTTTAGCCTTCAAGTCGCAGATTGTGATACGTGTAAAGGGCTCCCCCTTCGACCATATTATGTTAGTAGATTCGTGTATAGGTAATAGTTTGCGCTTGGGTGGCAACGGAATGCTTGCCGGCCCTTCATTACTCAGAGGGCATCTGTTTGGAAGTTGAGAGACCATTTGTCCATGCAAAATAAAGGCTGAAAAAAAGGTTCTAATTTTTTAAGGAAATGTATTTTAGTAAACCTTACGAAGGGAAAGTGCCCAAGTAGTGACGACTTTGAACGCCAAAGATTTGCACGTGCCGCGTGCGGGTGTAAAAAATAAAAATAAAAATAATCTCTCAGAATCTAAGTTCGTATTTCAAAAGCGTTCTTCCTGTTACGTTGTTAACTACTCAAGCTCGCACTCTTACTTCTGCCATTCGCCCACCAGTTTCAAGGTAATTCTCTCTCTCTCTCTCTCTCTCTGACGTTCCAGAAACCCGCAGATCCATTCTCTGTATGAACCCTATATTCAAAGACTGCATGCTCGCTTCTTGGGTTCACTTAACTTCGATATCGTATCTCTGATCTAGAATGATTGCATGCCAATCCCCTCGTCAAAGAAGTGGAAAAATTATCCTTTCACGGAAGGATTTGGACTCGTTTTGCAGCTCGTTTTCCTTGCTTTACCTTATTTGTACTCGGTTTTCCTTGATGCCATGCATGCTATCCGTTGAAACTTTTGATCCAGGTTTTGAATTGACCCCTCCGAAGGTATGGCACGATATGACTGCTTTAAATGCTCCTGAGCAGGCTATATGCTGCTATCCTACCATATGACCCCAGCTGCATTCTTGATGCGCAGCTCGCAGGTCATGGTTTTATTTGCGAACCAAGTTAGCCATAGAAATACATCTTTTGTACTGTCACTTTCTCAGCAGGTGTGACATTATCCTGCTTCGACTGCGGAAAACAAGTCTGCCTGAATGACGAAGAAAGATGCATCGAAGGCAGAATTGTACCATAGGGCCACCTTTCTTCATTTTGAGAAAAGTAATGAATGCATCAACCTTACCGATACCACCACTGATACCAACGTCCTTGTGGTGCTCAATTATCAACTGCCTCTAATCACCTTATCTTTATGGGAAAAAGGTTGGAGACTTTTTGTTGTGTTTCTTTAAGGGTAAGAAGGATGCATTTTCACAAACAGCAGGATCTTTTTGCTGATGTTTTCGCAGCTTGTTTTCGTATCTGTGCGGATGGAGGTGCAAATCAGCTCTATGATTGCCTCCCTGAATTGCTTCCGAATAGTGATCCCACTGCACTTCGTACCAGGTTTTCCTCTTTTTTCTACAATGATGTCTTACATTAGCTTGTGGTAGCTTGTGTGACACAAAAATAAACACCATGGCATGACAAATAGGACACGAAACTTGAGAGACAGCACTAAATATGAGGAGAAAAAGTTTTTGTACTGCTCTAGGGTGATCCATTGATGAGATGCTCGATGAAGAGCTCATACTTGGCTAGATGCCCTCTCAATATGGTAAGAGTATTGTACTTGGTGAAGTCCCAAGGGGAGGCATCCACACGTACTCCCAATGTTTCTAATGAGGTAAGGAGTTTCTACTTAGGTGGGAACTTTTAGTTTTAGTTTTGAGGGTCATCTCCTGGGTAATTTGCCTAGATCTAGGGAGAGGGCTTTTATGTGGGTATGCGTCCAACCTTGTGAGGATAGTCTCTTGTGTGTAGGTCTTGGGGTGGTGCTGGTAAGTTTGTTGAGCCACTACAGTTTCGTACTTAGTTTATGAGGGTACCCGGCTTTTAGGAGTGACTTCATATATCCACATTTTATGGGTCGTAAATGGTGTATATGAGACATAGTTACCCGGAACGCGGAACGGGAACTGCGACGGGATCCCCGCGGAACGGGGGAACGGCTAGGGGTTCGGAACGGGAACGGCGCGGAACGGGAGTTATAAAAAACACCCAAATAGTGCATTTTTTAGCTCCTTGTGTTTAAATACAAGGAGTATTAGAGTGCTTTGACTCTAATACTCACAAAAACTCGTTTTGAAGACCATTCAACCTTGCTATGACTAGATGATGAGAGAGAGAGAGAGAGAGAGAGAGAGAGAGAGAGAGAGAGAGAGAGAGAGAGAGAGAGGGAGAGGGAGAGATTTGAGAGAGTGGGAGGGACAGGAAGAGAGCTTGAAGGCTTAAAGCCTTGAGCCTTGAGAGAGTGACTCTTGAGAGGGAGAGATCTTGAGAGTGTGAGAGGGAGAGAGCTTGAGCCTTGAGGATTAGCTTGTGGAGAGAAAGGGGGAGGGGGGTGCATTTTATGAGTCCTTGAGGCTTTGCACACTTCAAAAAGAAGCCCAAACATTTACTTCAATTTTTTTAATTTTTGCCAAATTTGTTTGTAGCCGTTGGCCGTTCCAGGGGCATTCTGGAACGTTCCGGGGGCGTTCGGAACGTTCCGGAATGGCTGTTCCGGTTTGCATTGGCCACCCGGAACGTCAGACGTTCCGGGTTGTTGGGAACGTTCGGGAAGGGAACTGCCCCCCGGAACGCCGGAACGGGGGCTAGGGGGCGTTCCCCGGTAACTATGATATGAGGAGTTAGGAAGCCTGGATTTCCCCTAGATATGGAGGAGAGGGGCAACGTGTTGTGCCATTATTTTGTGCAGCTTGGATTGTTTTGTTAGCAAAGCTTGCTTGTAGGGCTTGTACCTCTCTCTCTCTCTCTCTCTCTCTCTCAATGATGCAAAATCTCCAAGGAATTTAGATGCTAATCCAACCACATCATCTACAACAACGGAAGCAATGATCATGGCTTACTTGATCTCATTACAAGAAACCGTCAACAAACAAGGTGAAGAGTTGCGCGCACTTGCAATGGAGAATGGTACTTTAAGAGTTCTCGTTGTGGAGAATGAGCACTTCAAGAAGGTTCTTGAAATGCAAACAACACGCTTGATGCATCTTGAGAAGGAAGTTCAAGAATGTAAACGCTCTCTTGTTGACATGAATGTATTGAAAGAGCGCTTGAGCAAAGTTGAGAGTGATCATGTATTGAAAGAGGAAACAATAGATACAATACGACATGATGTATGTGAGATGAGAAATGCATCCAAATCATGGGTTGATATATGTAAGGATAATGTGGTTTCTACATCTCCTATCACGCAAGCCGTTGTCCAAGCAAAGAATGTAGAGAATGTGGACACTCAAGAATTGCACGAACGACAAAAACGCTTAAAGAACATCGTCATTCGTGGAATCAAGGAGGAAAGCATGGAAACACCCCAATCTCTTGCAGTTGCTATTGAAGAGTTTTTTGCTACACACTTTGGCATGTCAGGAATCATGGCTTATGGTGCACATCGAGTTGGAAAACAAGGTGTCCCTCGCTCGGGAGAAAGACCTATTGTATGTACCATGGCTGATGAGGTAAAGAGAAAGATCATCCTTGACAATGGTTGGATCTACCTCAAAGGAACAGGTTGTAATGTATATGAGGATCGCACTATTATGCAACAAAATGTACGTCGCAAAGTATATGAGGAAAGAAGCAAGAAGGTTAAGGTATCACCTCAAGAAGGAAAGCCACTTAAGGAGGATGCAAGTCCACCCAACAAATAGGGACACATGATCTATGAGACCAACTCACGCTTGCGACTAAGCTTTTGCAATTGTAACGGGTATCCATGGAATGCGGGAATTGGCATTGATGAGCTTACCAATGACTCCGATGTGATACTTCTTGTCGAAACATGGGAGCATGATGCGCAACGAATTCTTGGATTTGACAAATACGATGTGCATTCTTTGATGTGGGCCAAAAATGCAAAGCAACGAAGAGGCCAAGGAGGTGTAGCATGTATGACCAAAAAGGGTTTGAAAGATGTTTCCATTGTCAAAGAAGATAAGTATAAACGCTACTTATGGCTGAAAATCAGCCCACCAAATGGTCAAGTCATGTTTGTGGCCGGTTGTTACATTCCTCACTATGACTCCAACTTTTATGCTTGCTTGAATATGGATAGAGATCAGCCCTTTGTTGAACTAGAGGACATTGCTCATTAAAAGGATCAAGGTGAAGTCATTGTTTTTGGAGACATGAATGCTCGCACAAATATGCTACAACACGACACACAACAAGTAGACATGCCGCATGTCTCAAGAAGAATGGATGACTCATACATGTATAATCGAAGTTCTAATGATGCAAAAGAAGTGGATCACTATGGAAAGTCACTTCTACATATGTGCAATAGTACCGGAATGCTCATTGCAAATGGTGTATCTCTATGGCAAGGCACCAATGACTTTACATGTAGAAAGCACAACGGTGCTAGCGTGATTGACTATATGGTGTTCTCGGAAGCCACTCTAGAATGCATACAAAGCTTTACACTTGGTGAATGGAATCCGGAATCGGATCATAGGATGTTATGTATTGACCTCAAGTGTGGTAAACGGCCCGAGCATGTAGCCTCCAATCATGATGTGAATCATTTGTACCTACGTCTAAACTTCAAACGAGCACTTATATATGCTGATATGGTGGACTAAATGTTAAGCATGATAGAGCATCAAGAGAGCCCAACATTAGAATGCAAGTGGAAAGTTTTCAAAGAAGTAATTTTCTCTTGTGCGAAGGAATGCTTTTCGGTGAAACACATGTCTTGCAAAAGGTCTAAGAAGGGTAGCACCAAGAAGAAATGGTTTGACATGGAATGTAGTCAAGCCTGAAAACACTTGCTAAGATTGGATGCAATCAAAGACAAGGAAGTTTACTTGGAATGTTCACACACATACAAAGCACTTGTTCAAAAGAAGAGGAGAAGGTGGGAAGTCAAAAACAACTTCTTTTAGCACAAGAGAAAGCACATGCATGTGGCAAGTTTTGGCAAAATCTAAAAGGCAAGCGCGTTGAGAGCTTTGGTGACTTGACTCTTGAGGATATGTATATGCATTGTAAGAATCTCTATGAGCAACCCAATGTTGATAAGATGGAGTGTTGTAGCTCCCTTCCGTTTATGTCTCCCTTCTTTACCATTGAAGATGTATGCCGCGCGCTTGAGAAACTTGCTACTCGTAAGGCATGTGACCTTCAAGGTGTCAAGGCTGAAATGATTAAATGGACAAGCAAGAAAACACGATATTGGATATGCGATATGTTTAACCTTGCACTTCAGTATGGCATGCCTCATGATTGGAGTGCAAATTGGATCAAACCTTTGCACAAAGGAGGAGATGTAAACAATGTGAACAACTATCGTACTATAATGGTTGGTTCTTTAATGGCAAAGTTATTTGGATGTATTATGGAGATGAAGATAAGTGAATGGGTTGAAAAGAATGGCAAACGTGCACTTGGCCAAGCAGGTTTTCGAAAGCATCATAGCACTATTGATCACCTTGTCACTCTTCGAGTTCTTATGGAAGCGTCTCGATTGAAAGGAAAAAAGTTGTATTGTTGCTTTGTGGATTTCAAGAAATCTTTTGACATGGTACCGCGAGGAAATCTTTGGAGACGTATGCAAAGCCTTCAAGTGCCGAGAGAATTTATGTATGCAGTCTTTCGCATCTACCAAAAAGTGATATGTCGATTACGTATGGGAGATGGAATTTCAAAATTTTTTGCAAGCACTATTGGTGTCAAACAAGGATGCCCACTTTCCCCAACCCTCTTTGGGCTACTCATTGATGAATTGGAATGCATGGTTCTTGACTTTATGCAGCAAGAAGGCATAGAAGAGGTTAAGATTGGAAATGCGGTGATCATGCTTTTGCTTTATGTCGATGATGTAGTGCTCTTGGCACATACCTTAGAAGATGCACAAAAGCTTATGAGTGTCTTGGAACGCTTTTGCCTACATAGCGGGCTGATCGTGAATGGATCCAAAACCAAGGTTATGCTTGTAAAGACCCTCAATGATGAAAATCCATGCATTGTATATAACAATGAGAAACTTGAAGTGGTAGATCACTTCAAGTACCTTGGCCTTGAGGTTCCATCCAATCATAAATGGGAGGATTGTGCAATGCGTCGCTTGGAAGCCGGAAAGAGGGCCTATTATGCATTTGAGAACATGTGCAATGTAGGAGAGATCAAGTGTTGGGCTCTCAAAAAGTACCTCTTTGACACATTGGTGACACCAGTGCTTCTTTATGAAGTGGAGGTGTGGAGTGGAAGCATCGGAAAGTCTACTTGGAAAGAGTTTGAGAATGTTCAAAAGCGTTTTCTCACCAACTTTCTCCAAGTCAAGACACAAACACCTTACATGCTCTTACTTCTTGAGTCCGGATTGCTTCCCATTGAGGTCTTGGGCATGCAAAGGGTTGTGGAGTACATGCGTAAGACACAACGTAGCCCTTTGCATCGACTTCCTAGAATTGCATATGAAGCAAGTCAAATGGTTCAAAAGACATGCAAGAGCAAAATACTAAGTTCGGGGTGGATGCTTGATATCAAGAAATGGTTTGGAAGATGGGATGCATGTCACTTGGTCAAGGATGCGTCGATCGACTCCCAAGTTAATGAGGCCTTCTTACATCGCCAATGTATCACGGCTTGGGAGAAATTCGGAGGTTCTCGCTTCAGCCATTACACCACACACGTTGCCCCAAACTACAAATCTCTCTTCTTCTCGAAATGAGGTAACCGAACCAATTCCTACATCCTTGAGCCCATCCCGTTGAGTGCGATCCGCACCATTGCCTCCATTCGTCTTAGCTCCCATTCTCTACGCTGCGAGACAGGACGTTGGGGCACTGGCGAGGAGTGTCATCGACTTTGCACCTTATGCCCTCGTCAAGTGCGAGAGAGTGAGTACCACACACTAGAGTGCTCAGCTTTTGACCACATTAGGTCCTCTTTTCCCCATATATTCAGCCATGATCTCTCCCTACATACCTTCCTCTCCTAACCACGATGTGGACTCTCTATTGCGACGCTCATTTTAGCCATTTTTGAGCATCGAGAGTCACTTATGAACTCCACTCACACCACGTGACATGTTCATTTGGTCCCATAGGTCATATTTGACCTCCCAGGACGATAATAGAACTATCTATCTATCTATCTCTCTCTCTGATTCTATTACTTGAAAATTTCTCAAAACACCCAAATGGTGCCTATTTTGGGAGCAAGTACATCACTTTTACATAGCAGACCCGTAGGAATCAAATGGAAAATTGTAAAACCAGATACAACTAGGCACATGGCCAAACGGAAAAGATTGAAGTCTAGGGTAAAAATACTTCTCCTAAAGAGAGTAAAAAGTGCCTTTGAAAGCTAAGTGGAGAGAGGATGGCAGTATCCTCTGAAAGATATGCACTTCGACCAAAAGCCCAATCATCAACTATAAATCAAGAACCGGAGCCACCAACAGCCACAAGTGGTGAAGATGACAGTGAGCCAAGAGCCACGAAAAGCCACCAGTGGTGAAGATGATAGTGAGCAGTTTATGATAAGCTCGGTGTCGGCGGCCAACTGATAAAATCTGACAGCAAAAAGTAATGGAGGAACAGAAGAGAGAGAGCAGTTGGTGACGTAGGTGAGGGTGAAGAGGCAAGTGACATTACCAAGATACTTCTAGCGTTTTCAGTTTTCAGCCTTGACGCCGCCTTCGTATGGTACAAGGTGTGTAACAAAACATTGCACCGGAGCAGACAAGGAACTTTCATCTAGAGAGCGAACAATCCACATGCTGAAGGTGGTTCTTGAAGACCATAGCTTGGAGAGAACTCCAGGGAGACAGTGTTGGAGGCTTTGAAAATCGTGTCCAAGTGAAAATCGCCCAAAGAATTGTGGTAGAGCGAGAGAGAAGAGCAGCTTTCCAACCACCACACAAGTCACAACAAGAAAACCCAAAAATCCCAACTCAAAGAGGAGGAAAACAAACAAAACAAAAGCAAAAATAAGAATCAAAAGCAACAAAAGGAGAAAACAAGAACAAAAAAATCCAAGGATATGCTTCCATGCACACACACACACACACACACACACACACGCGCGCGCGCGCGCATGCCGGTGAAACATGCGGAGATTGCGATGGTGCCACAAAGACCATAGCGAGCAAAATCTGATCCATGTGAAGAAGATGGCAAATTGTTGGAGGGAAGTTGGAAGAATGCCCCCCCCCCCCTCCTCCCCCCAACAACACACACACACACACACACACACTATATTGATTTACCTCTGTTAAACTAAGACTCACTTGATGGCTAATGCTAAAATCTTTACCCGGCTTGACCTAAGGCTTGCTTGAACATGAATGCCCATAATGTCTAAGAAGATGGCTTATTTGTGCTTCCCTATGGTTTGGTGGGAGAATACCATGTATAGTTACCTTGTACTCTCCTTTATAGGAGAATCTCGCTTATGCTAGGCTTGATGGAGACGATGGTTATATTGTCATGAGGATGATTACTAAAAAGCTTTTCTCAATGGTGATTCTGGACTTTCCTTAGATTCATCTAAACATATTTCCCCTCCACTCGGGGCTTAGTGGTGTAGGGTTGTACACACACATACAAGACTTGGCTATGATTGCTTTTTCTTACTATATTCTTTTGGTGACCATACTACTACACACTCACTTTGTCACTTCATATTATATCATTTGGCTTATGTATGATGGAACTGATGGTTATCTTATGAGTGATTACTATGAGGTTTTACTTGCACTGTATTCCTCGGGTTTGAGGGGTTTTCTGAGGCTATATTGTCACTGATTTTCCTTGAAATTTCCTCGAGTGGGTTATGCCTAAAGAATTCTCAGGCTTTTTTCCCCCTGAACATTATGTTTTCCCCTCCAACTCCCTTCTCTCTCCCCTCTTAACTTGCTTACTATGCATTAGGTCTAGCTTTGATACTACCCACTGTTTGTGTGGGAACTAACTTTGGTAGATAATTTGACTTATTGTTTTAAACGTCCATCTAGTGGGAACTCTCTATACTACCTACTGCATTCATAAAGAGATCTAAACTAATTTACTGCCGCCCTCGTTCTCTGTTATTTCTTTCTCCTCCCCCTGTGCTGAAACGATTCTTGCCTAGCTCTGCTTCTTTGAGGCTGCTAGTAATCTGTACCCTTTTGGGATTCTTACTGTGTATATTTTCCTTGGGTCACTTGCACTCACGGGATATTGGACGATAATTAATGACGGGGATGGTGATGCCCAATTGGATTCCACTTTGGAGGGTGCTGCTATTTAACTTGTGAGGGACATTTTTCTCCCTTACTTAGCCTTGCAATACTGTATTTAATAAAAACAAGGTGGTCCAAAACTTACTGTACGTGGGAGAACTTACTGTACGTGATGGATATGTACGTATTGGACATTGTTCTGTACATATTTCTTTTAGTGTATGTAAAAATGCGTACTCTTGTAAAAAAACCTCACTTTACCGAACTTTCTAGGACATTTCCAATTAATAACGAGATTACATGCATTAGCTTTTAGAGACATTTGAAGACATCTCTGTTTATGTGCCCAAAAGTGTACGGAATGGCTCGAAAACCCTCGCAAAACAACTCGATGGCCTGCCCAAAAAAAAAGAAAATCAAAAATTTGACTTGTACATATTGATCCGTCCCATACGGATCGTACAGTATGGCCATACGGTACGGAACGGATCCGTACTTACGTTTTAAAACAACCTTGGATAAAAGAGCGAGAGGGTTGCGTGGTCTACCTGCTGTTGTGGATACTCGCGATGCTTATGTCCTGTTGTGCAACTTTGAAAATGGAAATCGTAGAGAATCCTCACTCTGAGGTTATTTTTAAACTGGCTTTTTCCTTTGCAGATTATTATAATAACCTGTTGCTGTGCTTAAATGATTCTTTTGGTTGTTACATTTGTTGTGGGAAACTCTGATCTATTTTTTACCACACTTATCACTTGTAGTTACAATAATAGCGCGCATATCACAAATGGCTGTCAAAGGGTTGACTTGTTGATCTTAGCCTTGGTAAGAGTACTGGACTGTTGTGTTAACCATACTGGACTGTTATGCTTTCGAAACGGGTATCTATAGTTTTTTAAAAAAAAAAACACAAACAAAACCGACAGTGGTTAGTGCTCAGTCTCTCTGGTTAACAATAATTATAGTGCTGGTTGCGTAATTTGACCTTCATTGGCTCCCATAGCTGAGATTTTGTCCTCCTAATGCTGAAAAATGATGAAATCTAGTTGTTTTACTTTACGTATATCCTGCTCTGCTGGTGTAATATCTGAGAAAGTGTGCCGATACTGAAAAGGATGATTTCTTGTTTTAATTGAGTAAAGCATGCTGAAATTACAAGTAAATGTGTGAATATTAACTGTTTTTTACTTCTGTTCTAGTATCAACTTGAGGCTAAGTGTAAATATAACTGGTCATATGCATTAGATGGAATACAAGTAATAAGAGATATGACTGTCTGGATACTGGTTCGAGGAAACTAAAAAAAATTGTTTGGGTCTCAGCTGGAAACTAATCTCGGATGATTGACTAAGTATAGGCCCGAAAAAAGGGTGTTCTTTTATTGAAGTTATCTCATTGGAACGCTTCTAGAAATAGAGTAGCACTGTAGCTCCCTTGGATGGATTTATACATCTGATCCCTACTTCCTTTTAAGTGCATGATCTGATCTAATTTGAATGATTAGCGGTTTGTGCTTTGGATTCTTACTCTGGCAATACTTATGCACTGGTTGGAATATGGTCTACCTATGCTATTTCTCAGTATGGTTGATCGATACGGCTTTGAGATATGATTCATGGCTCTCCCATCCTCAAATCCTACAAAGTTTTGGGATTTGATGGCTAGCTTGCTGGCTTATTAACTTGGTGTGTCACTTTTTGTCCTTCAATTAGTAGCTAATACTGGTGATTGGTTAAGGGTGGATGCTTTTACCAAAAATTTGAATCCTAAACTAAGTTAAAAGTTAATTTTTTGGACACCTTGTTCAATTATCCTTAATTTGAATATGTTACATGATATGGCATTGTTTAATGCTGACTGATTCACTGTATACTTTCACTATTTGAGCTTGGCAAGTGGTTGGGCTTGGTTTATGGCTCGGAATATGAGTAAAAACAAATTTTTTTTTCAAGAAGATTGTTGTAATTGAGGGTTACTTTTTGATCGGCATAGATTTTGAAGAGGCCTCTTGGACAATACGATGTAATGTAGATTCTTTAAAACTTGAAATAAGGAAAAATTGCTTAAAGATTGCTTCATACTCTTTAAACAAAACTTACTTAAGACAAGTATAACCACTTGCATCAGAAGGGGTGATGGCCTTATGATGCTTTATATTATATACTCTAACATATGTACAAATTAAACCTTTCTGGATAGTCGTTTAAGTTAAAAAAATTTAAGTAGGACAAAGGTAACAACTAATAGGTCTTTGATACCCATAATACGTATTCAAGGCTAACGAATCTGTTGTCTTGTTTATACGGGTGCAGGTGACATTGCTATCTTTACTTAAAATGGTTTAGCTTAGCTACTGTCCGACTTTGAAGATCCTTGCCGATTTCAACGTGGATGACCTCCACAACTTTATTACTTTAGTATAGGATCATTGGAATGATGCTTCATTTTGATTATATGTACAAAAATGAATCTAAAACCGAGTCATTTTTGTACAAATTATTGTCCAGTATCTAAAGCCAACTGCCTTTTGAACGTTATGTTCTTTTGTGTATATGTATTAAATTTAATACAGCAAAACACACACACACACAGACAAAATAAAAAATAAAATCAAGAACAACGAAGGAAGATAAAATAAAAAAGGAACAATAAAGGGAAAAAAGAAACCAAACCTGACACAAGCGGGACATCGATGAAGTAGTTGGGCCAATAGAGGGAGAAACGCTCGAACAACTGCTAGGGAGAGTGCAACACCAGGAGGAGGATGACTGGTGTGGGAGGTGAGGTCGTGCAAGCAACCTTCTTGAGGTAGAAATAGCGGTCTTGATGGGCTTCATGTTGATGGATGGTAGGCGGCACCTCCAGAAGTGGGAGCTTGACAAAAGAGGAGAGGGAGACGGCTTCGAACTGGATCTGCGCAAAGGGTCGCAGCGGTGCAACCAAATCCATCTTGGGCAGCACGGCAAGCAAAGGTTGCGAAGCTGAGACCTCTCTCCCTCCCTCTCTCTCTCTCTCTCTCTCTCTCTCTCTCTTGCGTTTTCCTCTCTTCGTTCCACTTGCCTGCTCCTCCCGTTCTCTCATGCCTTCATCTCTTTTGCTGCACTTTGACATGTTTCTAAAGCAAGCCTAGGCTTGATGATGCCTGGCTATGTTTAAGAGCACGAAAAGGAGAGAGTGGTTGTGTTTATGTCGCAGAGACTTCACCATCTCTTTTGTTTATACACCTAGATGGGATTGCTGATGTTCAGCTACAATTTTGTTGCGAAGACCTTTGTAGATCTGCATTTTCCAGCTGAGAGGTTGGAGAAGTGCTCATGTGTTTTCAGCCAGGAAGAGGACGTCAAAATGGCAGAATGCGGAAGCATAGCTTGTGGTAGTAGGCATGAGAGAGAGAGAGAGAGAGAGAGAGAGAGAGAGAGAGAGAGAGAAATGAAATGAAATGAAATGTTATATTAACGTCTTCAAAAGGCCAAAGTGACCTATGAGACCAGAAAGTTACAATGCGGTGTATCTGATACAAAGTCAGATTAACAAAATAAATTAAATTAGGATAACAAAATATAAACACTGCAGAATCCTAAACTAAGCTGATAGGTGTGAAAGGTGAAAGGCGTGAAATGTGTGAACTAAGCAGTACAATGTGTAGACAATATGGGAGGGAAGTAGAGATCCATCTTCATAGAGATCCATCTTCATAGAGATTCATCTTCATCTGCACTCTGGACGACGAAAAAGTATGGCTCGAATCCTTTGTTGTAGCCTCCTTCGAAACTGTGTAGCTCCTCCTCTATCAGGGTCGTCTAGATCTCCCTTGCTCCAATGCTCGGTCTATGAGAATGCGAGTAGTGCGGGCAGACCTCTCCACTGTTGGCTGCTCCTTTGTCTGTTCTTCTGGGTGTACAATATCTAGTGTAAAGAAATCTGTGATCTGTCTCTAGGGTTGTCTCTCTTCGGCTCTCCTCAGTAAAGTTTCTCTATGCTTGTGTAACTCAAGTAGATATAGCCCAAGACATCTTTGATCCTTATAACTCATGACCCTAGATAGAGGCCCAAAACCTTCTCTAAATAGACAATGAAAACGGCCTCTTATCTCATAGTACACTGTGCAATGACATATGTAATGTACCTTTGTCTCTGGCTCTAGATGGCATAAGCGGCATATCATGCTATCTGCTGGTGTCCCTCTGGATCTGACAGTCTCAATCTTGAGCTGATGTGAGGACGTGCGTATCTGGCCAATGGCACAACGCAAACCATGAGAAAGATGCGTGTCAATATAGCTAGGTCAAATCACAAACCCATCCCCCGTGAGGTGGAGAAGATGCTCTCTATAGAAAGCCATCTTTGTGCCCAACTCCTGTATCGGCTCTATCCATGTCCTCCTCGTGTCCAGTTGGATCAGATCCTGACGAATGAGTCTATTAATCTCTACCCGCGTCAGAGACCTCAAGGGAGCCTATAGAGAGTTTTGAAAAGGAGGCAACCTGTCCATGGTGAAACCATGTGTCTGAAACCATGATGCCATCTGTACATACCAGCATGATGTATCCCCATTAAGAGCTAATTGCTGGAGGACTCTAGAGCCACCCTGGCATATTTGTCTCTGGTAGTATCCCACAGACTGTGTACAAAGGAGACTAGTTTGGTAAGCGCCTCAATCTCCATAGGGGGGGCAGCTAATTCCGCTCAAATAATATCATGCAGTACGGAAGCCTCAGCTCTAATCAGCCGAGAGATCATAGATACCAGGGGCTTCTCCATACGCCTCCAACGGTCAACCATCCTGGCCTATAGAAGGTTCCCAAACCTGCACCCCATATAACATAGTAGAGGCAACCAAAGTATCAAAGAGCCATAACTTTGTCCTAGGTTCCTGGAACTGAACCTGCGAACAAATCCTCTTCATTCCTCCCAGAGCCGCACCAGCTCTAGTTAGTCTAGTCTCTGTTGCTCTTCTCAAAGAAAATCTCGGCCCAGTAAAGACTACCCCCAGGTAAGTGTATGCATCTGTATACTCCACAATCTCCTAACCATATTTGAAAGTAGGTATTGATCTCCTGACCCATTGGGGTGTGGTGTTAAACACCATAACCTTGGTTTTACCTAGGTTTACACACAATCCACTATCCTCTGCAAAACTGCGTAGTGCATCCAAATGTCGTTGCATACCTTCTGCTGAGTCAGATATCAGCACAATATCATCAGCATATAGCAACAATGGGATCCACATCTCTGCCAGCTGGGCACCCCTGTCACCCTCTCTGTCAATGTAATCAGACACCTCATCAACATACATACCAAATAGAGTAGGAGACAATGGGCAGCCCTGCTTCACTCCAATAGTAAAGTGAACTAAATAAGATACCCCTTCCGGAGTGCGTACATGTCCCATCACTGATCTATACAAAGCCATAATTCCCCAAATCACCTCTATGGGCACCTCCATCTTCTGTAGTCTGCGCATCAATCGAGCTCTTGGTACCATGTCAAATGCTTTGCGAAAATCCACAAAGCTACAATAGATCCGTCTCCCATGTGCTCTGCCCTCCTCAATGATGGCCCTGAGTGTCAGAGTATGATCAAGAGTGGAGAAACCCCTCCTGAAGCCGGCTTGACCCTTTGCTCGTACACCCTCGCCCTCTGCCCAATTACTCAAGTGTTACTCCAGAATAGATGCATACAACCGTACCAATGTGTGTCCAACCATAATAGTGCGGTAGTTCCGAGGCTCTGTAGAGTCACCAGCCTTGAAGATGGGTACAAATTAGACAACCTCCAAGTCTCCGGTAATCCCTCACACATGGCACGATTGAACAACATTGCGAGAACCTCCATCAGCATATCCTTGGCATGTATAAAGTGCTCCGCTACTAGACCGTCATGATCATATGCCTTCCCGGTCCTCATCCTGTCGATGGCCCTTTGTACCACCTCAGGTGTAAAGAAAGTGCTCGTAGCTGGGCAAGGCTTGGTAGGGTCTGGAAGCGGTTCCGATGTCGCATATTGGCCCCACACATCAGGTGAAGTAATCACTGGGGGAGGGGAGTGCTCATGGAAGAGTCGCCATGCCTCTCCTAAGTCCCTACTCAAGAACATCTGATATAAGTCTCCCTCCATCTGAGCTAGGTAAGCTCGCTTCTTCCGTCGCACAAGGCCTCGGAAAGCAATCCGAGACTGCCTGTAAGTGATGACTCTTAAAAGAAGATCCCTCTGAAGCTGGGCTCTCATCTCTCTGCACTCCTTATCATACCAACTATTCTGGGGCATGCTCCTAGAATGTCGTCTCTTGCCCGGCTGAGTGTGTGGGTATGCCACTGATGCAGCCCCATGCAGTGTCTCAGTCAATAGAGTGGTGCACTCTTCCACTGAGAGGCATATACCATTTGTGCCAGCTGTGCCTTCCAATAGACGGTCCTTGATCTCCTCTGTATAAACGAAATCAGTCTCTGGTGTAAATGTATAGCGGGTGTGTGACCTGCCTCCTGATGTCTAGATTGTACTATACTGAAATTTAACGGACAGTGTCAAGAGAGCATGATCTACTGCTATGCCCACTGGCTTGGCTCCCACTGTGAAATCCTGAATGTAGGGGACAAAGCTCGGTTGTGTCATAACATAATCCACTGTACTGGCCCCATGTCTGTGTGGAAAGCATGTGAAACCGGCTGCTCCAGGAAATCATTGTAAGCCATTAAGTATGGCTAATCCATGTGTAGTCGTCATTTCCATGAGGTATCTCCCATACTCCGTCTGCTCTCTGTCATCTGCGTATCTATCAAGTTTCAACTCACCCACATTCAGCTCTCTAAGCACTCATCTGAAGTGTCGTAGAAGACTGTCTGCGAGTTGCTCGTTCGGGCATTGAAGTCCCCTAGGAGAATGATATCACCATCCCTAGAAAACTCCCATATGTCATCATCTAGTATAGAGAAAGGTGACTGCCCTCTGGATGCAGCATACACTGATGTACTGGGAGGAAAGTAACATATGGCAATATATAGGAATCGACCTGTGTCAGCTCTCAGTCTCACCCACATATATCTAGCACGATCATCTCTTCGTACAATATGCAGTAATGGTTGTAGTTCCTCTCTGAATAGCATTGCTACTCCTATTTTCTACTCCCATGCTCAGATCTCGCATTTGTCCTGTGAGTTGTCTCCCATCTGTATCCCACCACGTGGCATCACCTGTCCAGGGGCCTGATGAGTCTCTGAGAAGAATACAATATCCTTGTCTTTGAAACTGTCCTCAAATGCACCCACGTCCAACCTCATAGACCCATTACAATTCCAGGTAGCCATCTTCAATGTGGTCCCACAGGTCTCACACCGTCATGCAGTGCGCCGCTCTAAAATCACCACCTGTCCATCTTTGTAGAAGGCTATCTTTCCCTTCTCCCATTGCCGTTGTAATCTCTGGAATTACCTCTCTCATATGTGCGAGTTGTGAGAGAGTTAGGTCATCACCGAGGAAAATACCTGTCTTTTTGAGAGTAGGCCTCTTCCTCAAGAATTCCTTCTTCTCTTCCAATGAAGGGAAGCGTAGTATGAGAGCTCTCCCCTTTGAAGACTCTCCCATGCCATCACTTTTCTTACCTACCCTCCATGCCTTTGTGTGCAAAGGCTTCTCCATCCCCATCATGGACGTAAGGCTTGTGACCTCTTTCTCCACATTGTTTATGTCCTTGAGACCGGTCACTCTCACATGCAGTGCTTGCATCCGCCTTCTTTGTTCCTCTTTGAGGTTCATGTTGATAAGCGTCGGTGTACAAGGAGTTTCTTGACCTTTTCCTTTCTTGGAGACCTCAATCCATTTTTCGGCCTCGTCCGCCTTTTTATGTGTCCTTATTATCATCTCTGCCCATGAAGATGTCTTTGCCACACTCAGTTTCTCTTCCTCTGTGATCATCCTTACCTGTTCCTTGATTTCCTTGATTTCATCTATTACCAAGGGCTGAAATTCACCTTCCTCTAGTCCACTGCTTACTCTATCAGCAAGCTCGTGTTTAAGGGCTGAGACTTCTTTTTTGAGTGTCTGTATCTTGGCGTTTGGGTTCTCCTGTTTGAGGGTTGAGACTTCTTCTTTGAGTGTTTGTATTTCTGCGTTAAGGCTCTCTTTATCCTTCTTCCATTGTGCACCTTCATTGAAGACCATCTGAAGGAGGTTGGCCTTCTCCTTTCACCATCCTTCCATCTTTGTTTTCCACTCCTTCATTTACCTCTCCATCTGTGCCATCCGCTTGTTCGTGAGCATGAAGGTTGCCTTTGCCCGCGACTTGCAAACAGGTGAGACATTGACGGCTTCGGTGTCCTGTGCAGGGTCCTCTGCAGGGGAGATTGCTTCCATGTTTTGTCGTTCAAGAGATGTATCGGGCTCACTTATCATTTTTCACACAGAATTTCCCACTGAAACCTACGCGTATGAGAGAGAGAGAGAGAGAGAGAGAGAGAGAGAGAGAGAGAGAGAGAGAGAAGACACACTTGCCTCAAGCAAGGCCCTTTGCTTATCATTAAATTAAATCAACGTGCCATAGTACTCAACCTAATCGCTTTGAGAAAATCCAATTACGGCAGCTGGGTTTTAATGGTTCGGAAGCTTATGCGACCTGCGCTGAGCCCTAGCGATAACAAGTCTTTGTCGCGAGGAGGGAAGCTTGTCGTGAAGAGCCACTGCCCAACGCACTCCTGCCCTGTTTACTCATTGTTGCAAACCCTAACTACGCATTGGCATGGCCTGTTCCCTTGCGTGCTGCCCGTTCCCTGCACAAAATTTAGAGAACTGACGTGGTGCCCTAAATAGCCTGCTCCTCGGCGTGCTGCTTGCTCCCTGCTCAATGGATACACCCTGCACAGCAGCCAATTCCCTACACGCTGCCCTGTTCACTGTGCAACAGCCCACAGCCAACCCGTAGCTCAGAGAGAGAGAGAGAGAGAGAGAGAGAGAGAGAGAGAGAGAGAGAGAGAGAGAGAGAGAGAGAGAGAGAGAGAGAGAGAGAGAGAGAGAAATGAAATGAAATGAAATGTTATATTAACGTCTTCAAAAGGCCAGAATGACCTATGAGACCAAACTGATACAAAAGTGGTGAATCTGTTACAATGTCTGGGTACCTTAGTACTAAAGTAGTAAGTGTGAAAGGTGTGAAAATAAATGTGAAAAACTAAATACAAAGTATTAAATAAACTTCTTAGGAGCATTCTGGGTGTCTGGTTAGAATGCTTCTAATCCTTTGTTGTAGTCTCCTCCGGTGAAGTGTGCTTCTGCATCTTGGTCGTGGTCGTCTCGATTTCCTAAGCTCAATCGCCTTGTCAATGAGGGTGCCTTTGGTATGAATGTGGGTACTCCTTTGTGCTGGCTGCTGGCCTCTTGCTTCTCCTTCCACTCCTGCTTCTCTCGATCCGAAGAAATCTGTGATCTGCCTCTGAGGCTATAGTGTAACAAACTTGGACACTCCAAGTCAAGAATCAACCGCGACAGCACCAAATAACCACTTCAAAACAATTCACAGATCACAATAGATTTGCACTGGCCCGGCGGAGTTCCGTGCCTAGAGATATTGGCCCTAGAGACTGGCGCCCCTTTTGGTATTTCTTTTTATATTAATCAATCATCAAAGTACAAGAGAGCGGTTAGGGTTTCACTCTCCGACTCTGCGTCCAGATGCCCTGAGAAGTGAGGCCCTCACCACTAATTTAAAGGTTACAAGGGATGCCCAAAAGCAGAGCCCCAAAAGCTTTTAAAATCAAAAGCATCAGTTCTCTCTCTCTCTTAGAGTCTTTTCTCTTTTTTAAAAAAAAAAAGCAAAAGCAAAATTCGCGTCGCTCATCATTTTCCAAAAAAAAAAATAATTTTTTTTTAATAATCCGCCTCCGCGATTTCCGGAATTTAGGGTTTTTGGCAAAAATTAGGGTTTGCAGGAATTTTAGGGTTTCTGGCAGAAATTAGGGTTTCTGCTGTCCGCCACGTCATCACTTTGTGACATACCCCCCTCTTGAAAGCATTGTAATCGACTGCGATTACACAAACAAAACGGACAAAAGCCATAAACCGTCTTAGCAGACACTGATTGTTAGTACCTACGTACTAGGAACACACATCTAGCACATGTACAAAATCGACAGTCACATCACACGACATCACAGGACATCACCAGACATCACAGGACATCACATGACATTCAACATTCAATCGGATCTTAGACCATGATTTATCGGCAATGTAGCTAGCAATCACATCTAGGTCCAATCGGGACCTCATCGATGTCCGATTGACTAACCCCTATTGCAACCATGTCTATTCGAGATCAATCAGACCAAAATGCTGCAGTCATTTCGACTATCAGTTCCTGCACTCACAAGAAGTCAAGAACAAATCAGTATCATAATCAGGAATTCCATTTCATAAAGTCATCCAGCAGAATACTGTCAGCTCTCAGTATCCCTGAAGCTCAAAGAGACATCAGTGACTTTAGTATCAAAATCGAGGCATCTGTTGACAAAGGAGTGGAGTGACTCCCCTCTTGTGCATCCCACTACACCAGATCTCCGGCCAAGCTGAATTCTGGGTTCCGTTTGGAGTACACTATGCTAAACCAAAACATCGAGGTAAAGTTTCACAATCCGAGGAGTATCTGCTAGGTCCTCCTCCTCCATCCACTTCGCATCAAATGCAGGAAAGTTCTTGAACTTAACCAAGAACCGCCTTTGGACTTTACCTTCTTCGCATCATGATGTGCCAAAATCTGTTCAGGAACAAGGATCTCCTCGTTTTCTTCCACTTTGGGTTGCTCATCAGGCTCCCCATCATCAGGCACATCACCCTTAACAGGTTTCAAGAGACTCACATGCAATGCATTATGAATCCTCCAAGTATCTGGCAGTTCCAATCGGAAGGAGACATCATTTATCTTGTCAGTGATCTGGAAAGGTCCGTAGTATCACATACTAAGCTTTGGAAAAAGCCTCTCCTTTCCCTTTTTCTTTCTTAGGCGTGCCTTCTCAAAAGTAAGAGCACCCAATCATCCTCCTTCAGTTTCCAGTCGCGACGATGGCGATCCGCTGCCTTTTTCTGTCGTTCTTGAGACTCCTGCAAAGTCTCGCGAACCTTGGCAAAAGCCGTATCCAAATCTCGCGAATATTCATCTGCTTCAAATTTCTAATCTTTCGTGCTCAGGAAGGATGGAACCTTCGCAGCAGTTTCAACAATCTCACATGGCATCTTCCCCGTCGAAGAGTGTATCGTGTTATTGTAGGCAAATTCCACCAAAGGTAAGTTCTTTTCCCATTGAGTCTTCTGATGCGAGATACAAGACTTCAATAAATCTAAAATCACTGAATTGGCAATCTCAAATTGCCCGTCAGTCTGCAAGTGGAAAGATGACAAGAACTGCAAGCGCGTGCCAATGTTCTCCCAAATTGCCTTCCAAAACAAACTCATAAATCTGGGGTCTCTGTCGGAGACAATCGTCTCAGGCGTGCCATGTAATCGGAAAATCATCGTGATCATTCTGTATTCTCTGGAGATAAAAAAAAATGAAATCCATTTCAATATTTTCCCAGGGGCGGGTGGGTATGGGTAAAGGCTGTAACAATCCCTGTGCCTTATGCCTGTCAAACTTGACCTTCTGGCATACCAAGCAACTGTGCACAAACTCTTCCACATCCTTCTTCAGTCTCCGCCAAAAGAAATCTCTCTCTACCCCTTTCATGGTGGTAGCATTGCCGCGGTGACCCGTAAAAGGTGGACAGTGGCAATCAGTCATAACCTTTTCCCTCAACGGCTGTGTAACTCACAACATAGTCTTTTTCATCAAGTAGCCTTCCCGAAGGGTGTATCCAGCTACTGTCTCCCCATCCCGTATCCGTGTGAAAATATCTGCAAAACCTATATCTATGGCATACTGATCCATCATATCCTCGAAGCTCCTATGATGTATCGCGGAAATAGCCAGAACCAACGGTTTCCGAGACAAAGCATCTGCCACCACATTCTTTTGTCCCTGCACGTGGACAATCTTAAAGTGGAACTGTGACAAGATGTTTGCCCACTGCATCTGCTTTTCCGAAAGCTGCTTCTGTGACAAGAAGTAGCGCAAACTCTGATGGTCTGTAAAGACAGTAAAATCCGCTCCGAGTAGGTAATGCCGCCACTGAGTAAGAGCATGGATAACCGCCAAAACCTCTTTCTCATAGATCTGTGCTGTCATCTCCGGCCTAGAGAACAAACGGCTCTCGTAAGCTATGACATGGCCTTCTTGCATCAAGACCGCACCCAGACTACGACCACAAGCATCACAAAATACTTCAAATGACTTCTGCAAGTCTGGCAAAGTCAAAATAGGTCCCGTAGTCAATTTCTCTTTCAACGTCTGAAAGGCAGTCACCTCTGTGGGTCCCCACGAAAAAGGTACTCCTTTCTGTGTCAAGGTATGCAAAGGGGAAGCAACCGCTGCAAACTTTCGTATGAACAGCCTGTAGTACGAACACAGTCCCAAGAAGCTTCTAACTTCATGGGCATTCCTCAAATCGGGCCAATCACGGATAGTCTCTATCTTGGCCGGGTTCATTTTCACTCCTGCTGTGCTGCTGACACAATGCGTCCCAAAAAGTGTATCTCTGGTAGGAAAAATTCACTTTTCTTAGCATTAATCACTAATGTGTGATCTCGTAATGCCTGAAAGACTTGTGAAGCAGATGATCTCTTTGTTCTGCCTCATTCTTGGAGAAAACAATGATGTCGTCAAAGAAAGTGCCAACAAATAGCCTGTACTCTCGAAAAATCCTGTCCATCATCCGGTCAAATGTCGCAGGAGCATTGGTTAAGCCAAAAGGAATCACCAAAAACTCAAATAACCCAAAAGTCGTCCGAAAAGCTGTCTTGTAGACATCTCCTGGCGATATCCTGATCTGCCAGGAATCGGAAATCTGTTCTTGATGGTGATTTCGTTGAGAGTGCTATAATCGATGCACATTCTCTAAGATCCGTCTTTCTTCAAAACCAACAACACTGGAGAGCAATACGGTGAAGTACTAGGCTGGACAAGACCCTTTTCCAAGAGGTCTTTCACTGAGTTCATAATCTTTTCATTTTGTACTCGGCTCACACGATTCGGTGGCGTGCTTCCAGATATCAGATCAATGGTATGATCTTCAGGCCCTCTCAAAAGCAATCGGCATGAGCGTGGAGAAAAAAAATATTGGCGTTCTTTTCTTCAGGTCAAAACATATTCAACCTTTATCCATCGTTCAGTTCTCCCAAAAGAATGAGTAAGAAAACTGAAGTTCATCAAGTACAATCTCTAAACCCTTCATTTATCAAAGTCGCTTTCTCGGCCCGGTAGTCAACCACGGCGTAGTTCTTGTGGTACAAGGGATCCCGAGTAGAACGTCACTCATGTGCCCTGAACACCCCTGTCATTGCAAACGAAGTTTGCCAATGCTCGGTGTAATGGAAACATCCCATCCGGGTGCCAGTCGAACTACCTCCGCCTGTGGCGTCAGTCTGTCGGGCGTAGTTCCAAATTGAGCCGCCAATTCCAAGTGAAAAGAAGTTGGCCTTGGCTCCTTTAAAAGAGCTTCCTGATCCTTCACTTTGCCCCAAAAAAAAGCGGCAAAGTTTGTACTTTCATTCATTTGATTCGGTGCAAGTCCCACGCCATGTGGTACGAGTTCTACTTTTCTATCTGCCTTTTTTGCCACATTCCTCAGTTGCTCTCAAACTCTTAGGCCTGTCGTCGTCTTTATCATTCTGTTCTTTCTGTGCCTTATCAGGGCACTCTGCGGAGATATGTTCATGTTCCCCGCATCCAAAGCACTTCCCCTCTTTGATGAAGCGAGCTCTCTCCTCAGGAGTAAGCTTGGGTCGTGCATCCTTTTTTTTTTCTCTGGGTTGCTCTTTTTCATTCTTCTTTCATTCCCAGAAGTCTGTTCGGCTCGTTGTGTCATCGCCTCATCTGTGGGGTAGGTCAGACTGCCAGAGTGAATGGCAAAGCCCCGCTTCGCATGACTCATCAACTCCTGAATAGAAGCTGACTTTTGTTCCAAGCAGTGATCTCGGATCTCTGTAGGTAGACCCAAGGTAAACCGTCAATCTGTTCTCTGAACGAGATCTTCTTGAATGAAGACGCGGGTAGAAAAGAGTTCCAGAATCTTTCACAATAAGCATTGATTGTATCTTTCTTGGTCATCCGAAGATGGTTCCAAGCAGCTCGTACATCTCGTTCATATTCTTGCGTCAACCAAGAAGAAATAAAAAGCTTCCTAAATTTCAGCCATTTAACTGGCGCACTCTTGTTAAAAGGAGCGTGGACCACCAAGTACGAGCATTCCCCTTAAGGTAAGAGGTAGCTCTCTGAATCTTGGAGTGCTCTGAATAGCGTCCTCCCGCGAAAGCGATGTCAAACTGCTGAATAAAAGACGAAGCCTTCGAAGCATCTGAGTATCCTGAAAAGTATCAGACTTGATCGAGTGGCCACCTTCCTTAAACTCTCGGACTTTCTTGCTTTTATCTTCGAGAAAGTCATACTGGTTGGCTTTGTAAAAATTCTTCTTGCTCGCATAAAACTTTCCGTCATCGGAATCTGAGCTGTCTGTAGACGAGTCCTCAGTAGAACTGTGAGTCTCTGGGCGAGATTTAGCCTTCTTTGCCTTTCTCTTGCCCTTTCCAAAGCGTTGCTTCTTGCTTCGCTTCTTACCTTTTCTGTCTTCTTCGCTCGAATCCGAGGAGCTAGAAGAACTGTCAGAAGAAGAAGAAGAAGAACTGGGTAGGTCTTCAAACTTGACGCGCTTCTTCAATTTCTTTGCCTTGTCAAAGGTCGACCGACGACCTAAATATCCCGGGAAGTCAGTGCCTTTCTTCTGCTTTTTGCCGTGCTTTTTGGCTTTCTTTTGCGTGTCAAAAAGCTGAGCAATCCGTGCATCAACCACGTTCTCCAGTTCCTTCTCCGTATACTTCTTGGAGGCAGAAGGTTTCTTGAGAGCGGGTTTCGGGAGTGGTGTTGTGGTTCTCTGCCACTCCATCTGTACCTCTTCCAAAGAGGTCTGGTTCATATATTTTGCCATCTTCGGGTCCTTGGCAAAATTGAGCATCATCTTTGTTGCATCGCCAATCAATTGACGACGCTCCATCTCTCTTTGCTCCGCCTGAGTAGGCCGAGGCGGGCCATACTCTCTGTCTGAATCTTCGTTGTGATCCCAGCCCGCATCTCCAGATGCAGAGGGAGTCGACTGATCATTGCTTGAAGCCATAGGTGCCGCGGAAAAAAAATTCGGGGATCGGATTTCCCGTAGAAGAGAAATCGGCCGTGCTCTGATACCACTGTAACAAACTTGGACACTCCAAGTCAAGAATCAACCGCGACAGCACCAAATAACCACTTCAAAACAATTCACAGATCACAATAGATTTGCACTGGCGCGGCGGAGTTCCGTGCCTAGAGATATTGGCCCTAGAGACTGGCGCCCCTTTTGGTATTTCTTTTTATATTAATCAATCATCAAAGTACAAGAGAGCGGTTAGGGTTTCACTCTCCGACTCTGCGTCCAGATGCCCTGAGAAGTGAGGCCCTCACCACTAATTTAAAGGTTACAAGGGATGCCCAAAAGCAGAGCCCCAAAAGCTTTTAAAATCAAAAGCATCAGTTCTCTCTCTCTCTTAGAGAGTCTTTTCTCTTTTTAAAAAAAAAAAAGCAAAAGCAAAATTCGCGTCGCTCATCATTTTCCAAAAAAAAAAAAAAAATTTTTTTAATAATCCGCCTCCGCGATTTCCGGAATTTAGGGTTTTTGGCAAAAATTAGGGTTTGCAGGAATTTTAGGGTTTCTGGCAGAAATTAGGGTTTCTGCTGTCCGTCACGTCATCACTTTGTGACATAAAGTGCTCTTTGTCTTCTCATTAGATTATCCTTGTGCCGATGTAGTTCCAGTAGGTACAAGCCTAAGCATCTTTGATCTTCGTATTGCATGACTCTATCTAGAGGTCCAAAGCCTTCTTTAAATAGGCAATGGAAACGCCCACGTATCTCATAGTATAAGGTGCAATGGCATATGTAGTGTAATTCTGTCTCCGGCTCCATTCCGCATAACTTGCAAATTCTGCTCTCAGGTGGGATTCCCCTAAATCTGCCAAATTCAATTTCCAGCTGGTGTGAGGATGTACGAATTTGACCAATAGCACATCTCAAACCATGAGACAGGTGGGCATCCATGTAGCTCGGGCGAATCACAAATCCATCTTCAGATAGCTGTAGGAAGTTTTCTTTGTACTCGGCCATCTTCGTGCCCAATTCTTGTGTAGGATCTACCCATGTCCTCTTAGTATCCAACTGTATAAGATCCTAACGGATGATTTTATTAATCTCCGTTCGTGTAATTGCCAGTGATGGAGCCTCAAGAGAGTATTGGAAGGGAGGTAATCTTTCCATACTGAACCCGTGTCTCTGAAACCACGAGGACAATTGCGCATACCAGCATGATGTATCCCCCTTCATTGCTAATTGTCGAGAGGATTTGAGGGCCAGTTTAGTATATCGACGCATCAATCTGGCCCTTGGTACTGTATCAAAAGCTTCCTGAAAATCCACAAAGCAACAATACATCCTTCTCCCGCTTGCTCTTCCTTCCTCAATAATGGCTCTGAGCGTAAGAATATGATCTAAAGTGGAATAACCCCTCTTGAATCCAGCTTGTCCTGTTGCCCTCATTCTCTGCCCATCTACTCAATTTTTGCTCAAGAATGGATGCGTACAGTCGGGTCAATGTGTGACCTACCATGATGGTACGGTAGTTCCCGGGTATCATAGGATCCCCTGACTTGAAAATAGATACGATAGTAGATAATTTCCAAGATTCAGGTAATCCTTCACACATGACCTGATTAAACAGACGAGCAAGGACTTCTGAAAGTAGATCCCTAGCATGGATCAGATGTTCTGCTACTAAACCATCATGATCATATGCTCTTCTTGTCTTCATCTTATCAATGGCTTTTTTCACCATTTCCGTAGTAAAGAAAGTACTAGTAGCAGGGCATGGCTCTAGCAGATCTGGTAATGGAGGCTGTCCAGATACCATATATAATGATGCTACATATTGACCCCAAATCTCAGGAGAAGTAATTGTTAGAGGCGGTGAGTGCTCGTGAAATAAACGCCAGGCCTCACGTGAGTCCTGACTCAAGAAGAGCTGATATAAATCCTTCTCCAGTTTGGCTAAAAATGCCCTTTTCTTGCGACGTACTATACGCCGAAGAGCAATCCGAGACTGCTTATATGTAATGATCCCAAGTGTAAGCTCTTTTTGGACCTGGGTTCTTGTCTCTCTGCATTCCTCGTCATACCAACTGTTTTGAGGCATGTTTCCAGATCTTCTCTTCTGATCAGGTTGAGTATGTGGGTATGCCTCTTGTGCTGCTCCATGTAGTATCTCTGTTAATTGAGAAGTAATCTCCTCTATAGTATATACTGGCTCGGCTGCCCACATCCTATTATAGATCTTTTCCACATAGACTGAATCAGTATCTGGCGTGAAAGTATATCTTGTGTGTGTCTTCTTCCTTTGTACTTGAGAGGCATTGTATTGGAAGGAGATTGATAAGGTCAAGAGAGCATGATCCACTGCAATCCCAACCAGTCTGGGTCCCACCTTAAAGTCCTCGATACTAGAAATAAAGCTTGGTGAAGTCATGACATAATCCACTGTACTGGCCCCATGCCTGTGCGGGAAGCATGTGAATCCCCCAGATAAAGGGAAATTCTCTAGACCATTAAGTATGGCCAAACCATGTATAGTTGCCATCTCCATGAGATGTCTCCCATATTCAGTGTGTTCTTTATCCTGTGAGTTTCTAGTAAGCCCCCTCTGTGATAAATCCACTTCTCTGAGCATTTCCTCAGAAGTATCATAGAATACTGCTTGAGAGTTGGCCGTTCTGGCATTAAAGTCTCCTAAGAGAACGATGTCTCGATCTCTAGAGAACTCCCATATGTCATTATTCAATATGGAGAAAGGGGACTGTTCTTTAGGTGAGGAGTAGACTGATGTACTTGGAGGGAAGTAGCATATAGCGATATATAGAAATCTACCTGTCTTGGCTCTCATTCTCACCCACATATACCTTGCTTGCTCATCTTTCCTGATAATCTGTAGTAGTGGTTTCAGCTCCTCTTTAAATAAGACTGCTACTCCTCGTGAACCCCGGCTACCCTGTAGAGATCTCTTGTCTGGTCGACCAGCTGTTTCCCATAAATAACCCTTCACATGTGGCATAAGCTGTCCCGGTATCTGGTGTGTCTCTGAGTAGAAAACTATGTCTCTGTCCTTAAAGCTGTCTTCAAAGGCACCTACATCTAGCCTATATGATCCATTACAATTCCACGCCGCTATCCGGAGGGTCGCCCCATAGGTCTCGCATCGTCATGATGAGCGTTCCAGAACCACTACTTTCCCTCCTCTATAAAAGGCGATTTCCCCCTTTTCTCTTGCTGCCCTGATCTCTGGCATCAACTCTTGCATGTGTGCCACTTGTGCCAATGTAAGGGCATTTAACAGGAAAATACCGGTTTTCTTAAGAGTTGGCCTCTTCTTTAGAAATTCTTTCCTTATTTCTATATTCGGGAAGCGGAGAATAAGTGTCCTATCCTTTACGTTTCCCTTCTCATCGATTCCTTTCTTGCCCACTCTCCATGCACTTGTGTGAGTAGGCTATGTGATGCCCATGCGTTGTAGCAGTTCCTTCACTTCTTCCTCTACATTCTTTTTGTCTTTGACTCCTGTGACCCGCACATGCAGAGCCCGATTCTTCCTTTTTTGCTCTTCCTCAATGGTCATATTAATAATGGTGGAGGTAGGTGTGGTCTCGGGCATCTGGGCCTTTCCTTTCTTCGCATCCTCAATCCATTTCTCTGCTTCATCAACCTTTTCTTGTGTCTTAAAAAGACGTTTCGCCCATGAAGATGCCGTTTTCGATTTCTGTTCATCTCCTTTCCGTAGAGCTTTCATCCGATCCTTCATGTCCTTGAGCTCCTTCAACACTGAAGGTTGGTCGTCTCCCTTCTCCTTAGTTGCAGATTTGCAAGCCGCAAGTTCTCCTTTTAGCTCCTCGATTATTGCATCTTTTTCCCCCATGTGCTTTTCCATATTTGTTCTCCATGCTTCAAAACTTGCTACTGCCTCATCGAGTTTCTTTTGCATAACGCATTCTGTTACATTTACTTCGGCCTTGATTAGGTTTCGTAATTCCGTTTTCAAGATTTGAATTTCCTCATTCTGTATCCCCCGGATCTCTCTCCTTAGTTCTCTCATCATGTCTCCATACATGGAGTTCCTGTAGCTCTCAGCGCTCGCGTGCATTTCCTTCCTGATGTCATCCCTCATATAGTTTAGCTCTGATTTGAGCATCACCTGGACCTTCTCCATCATTAGCTCATCATGTATCCTGGAGGTTTTCCCAACTCGTAAGGATCCTGGTGATAGTACAGTATCTCTGTTTCTCCATTTAAATGTAGCTGTCGTTTTTTTTGGGGTGGTGTAGCTATCTACACCCGGCCCCTCCCCTTCGGTAGGCGGATGCATCGAACCCGAGCCGCAAATGTGGGGTAGGGTACTAGGGTACTAGGGTGAGGGACTGAGAATAGGGCAAAACTGTCTCGTGCGTAGGACAGGACTTTCTACACGTAGAGGAGCTTGCAGAGCGGTTCAAAGCTATATATAGAGAGAGAGGTTGGAATCTGTGCCTGCGCGTGGCTCTTTGTCCTGCCCGTAGTTCCTGCGCTCCTCCTGGCTCCCTGCCCCGTGTGAGTTCCTCTGCCTTGTGTGCGTCTCCTCTGCCCTGCGTCCTATGTGGCTTGTGTGTGACCTGCACTTGCTGCCCCTGCAGAGTATGGTACCCTGCGACCTGCAAAAGAAGACCTCTGCTCTCCGCCAGTGGACCTTCCCCGCGTAGTGAACCTGCTCGTGTAGGAGATCAGCTCGCGTCGGAGAGAGAGAGAGAGAGAGAGAGAGAGAGAGAGAGAGAGAGAGAGAGAGAGAGAGAGAGATGAAGAAAAAAAGAGTTTTAACGTCGTAGGAAACTATCCCAAGAGACCTTAAAGATCTAGCCGGCGAGGAGAGTTGAACTTAAGACCTCTTATTCAAGAGGGAAATGGCATAACCAATCTACCACACTTGGGTGATAGAAAGGTTATATCATTTTCCTCTTTTTATTAGCACCCACACCCACACCCACACCCAAGAAGAAGAGAGTTTTAACGTCGTAGGAAACTATCCCAAGAGACCTTAAAGATCTAGCCGACGAGGAGAGTTGAACTTAAAACCTCTTATTCAAGAGGGAAATGGTATAACCAATCTACCACACTTGGGTGATAGAAAGGTTATACCATTTTCCTCTTTTTATTAGCACCCACACCCACACCCACACCCACACCCACACACACACCCAAGAAGAAGAGACAGAGAGAGGGGGACTGACACGCCAAGTTTGAGATTGCTCTAATTAACTTTGCCAAGATGGGTACAAAGTGATAGCCCTTGGGGCTGTTATATACTTGTAGAATGTTGTCTGATCCGAATCTGACCCAAGTAAATTTTGTCAAATAGGCTATAAACTGGGCATGCTCGCATGAGATGCATAACTTCTATGTCCCATTTGCAGCTTATAGTGGATTGAGTTGATGAAATAGCTGAGGTAGAAGCAGACATGGACACTCTAACAATAGCCAACTACTACTAGATATGCCTCGGAGAAAGTAGCTGTTGACCGTTTTTCAAATCTACATCGGTTGATAAATCGAGGCTCGTGGATACCCACCAAACTAAGACTCTGCTTTCTTGAATAGTGAACACATCCTGTTTATTGATCCTTGAAGAGTGAACACATCTTGTTTCCATGTTACTCGAACAGTGAACACATCCACCAATCTGATATTGAGAACCATGAACACATCATGCTGAAGCCAAGGTTCCAAAGCTGTCTTCAACGAAAGAGGGGCACTGTGGGAGCGTATCAATGTTGGATTGCGGTCCTTTATCATTTTGAAATATACTTCACAGATGTTAGAACATGTGAAGGCTATTCTGTGTGCCAAGCAGATTTGGAACCATTCAGAGTCTATCCATGAGCACGTTACTCCTATGAGGCGTGTTTCTTTGCAAGTTCAGTTGATCAACTTGGATGCAGCTCGTGCTACTTCCATGAGGGCCCATATCAACTAGAGGGAAGCATTGCAACACATTTGTCCCAATTACCACCTTTGTACTTGGGTTTCTACTCTTCATGATTACAAGTGGAAGACCGAAGTTCTCAACCCAGATGCACTGGTCCCTAAGTCGGGCGCCGGTACTTCTTCATTTATTGATGATCACTGATATAGCTGTCGGGGAGTCGCTCTACAATCTTGCAACCATGCACTGAAGTGCCCCCCTAGGCACTCTTTTAGCCAATCGGCAGGAACAACATCGTCAATCTCTAGCATGCAGGTAGCATTGGCACGCCGGATTCCGTGCACACTACCAATGAAATCTGCATCTATCAAAGAACTCTCTCTACACAGGTATAGAGACACTTTACTGGGGAGAGCTAGAGAGAGGCAGTCCCAGAGACACATTACAGATTTCTTTTCACTAGATATGGGACAGCCAGAGGAGCAGCCACCACTGCAGAGCTCGTCCCACACTCATTCGACCACTACTGGCACTCTCATCGACCGAGCATTGGAGCTACAGAGATACAGACGACCGCGACTGAGGAGAGGAGCTACACAGCATCGACGGAGACTACAACAGAAGATTCGAGCCATACTCTCTCGACATCCAGAGTGCAGATGAGGATGGATCCTCACCATTTCTTCCATCTTTGTTTCACACACTGTTACATCCAGTTTACCGGGTACCTATTGTATCAGCTGCTACACCCACGTAGTTTTAGATTGTAGTAGTAGTAGTAGTATTTTGTTCCACTTCTAGTTCTTTTCTAGTTCTTTTGTACCCAGACATGGTATTAGATTCACTATTTTGTAACTGATTGGTCTCATAGGTCATTTTGGCCTTTTGAAGACGTTAATATAACATTTCATTTCATTTTCTCTCTCTCTCTCTCTCTCTCTCTCTCTCTCTCTCTCTCTCTCTCTCTCTCTCTCACACACACACACACACACACACACACACACACACACACACACACACACATGCGCGCGCGCGCGCAGGCGCACTCACTTCAATCACTGGTTCAGTTTTGGTGCCCTTCTCACAGTAAGGGCGTGGACAGTTTTTGATGTCTTACGGCTCATAGTTTGCAATTAGTCACTGTTAGTCTGAAAGCATTACTTTTAACAAAGGCCTCAGAATTTTTTTTTGTGATGCTTGTTTACTACCCCCCCCCCCCCCCCCCCCCCACACACACACACACACAACACACACACACACACAAAAAAAAAAAAACAATATCAAGCTTTTCAAATGTTTACATGGTATTGAGGATTTTCTTGAAAAGGCGACCTTACTGTGAACATATTATCCTGGATATTTGATATTGAAAAACTGAAAGTGGCCTCAGCTAAAGCAAGGATGTGCCTTTTTAATGGAGCAATATAAGTTTAAAATTCTACGATGTGAGACAATCATTGTGTTTTATGTACTACTTTCCTTCAAGTGCACTGGTGGTGAAGCATTTAAGGGAGTTTTGTGTCTCCAGGACTTTCCATCTTCTTTACAATTGGTACAAAATGCTTTTTGCTCAGATACAAGCCGGATGTTATTAAAGGGGATCTGGACTCAGTACGCTCAGAGGTCAAAGCCTTCTATGAACAAATCGTAAGCTCCCAAACCCCCTTTTTTTTTTTTTTGCCTTGTTCTGTCGGTCGTGGTATGCTCACAGGAATCCAGTCTCATTCCATCTTAATTGAGGTACTGGTCCTAGTAGGCATGGCTTTGACTCACCTTTCTCCATCAAAATAATTACGTCTTATTCAACATGTGGTTTTCTAGATTCGGTTGCATGCATGTGAATTATTTCGATATCAAGGTTAGCGCATTTTTCAGATGTCCTAGTGTGTTCCCCACAATCAAGTGAATTCCCAGCCATCACACCCAATTGATGAAGAAAGAGCTCTCAAGGACTCTTCCAAGTGCATGGATGCCTATGAAGGAAGATTTTATTGCAGACGACCTCCGAGGCTCTTATTTAAAGGCCCTTGGCCAAAAAGCAACAGAGTACAAAAGCTGGCGTCCATGAAAAGCTACTGCTAAAAACATGGTGCCCAAAAGCAATTCAACTTGCATAAAAATCTTCCATGTCAGCATGCAGAAATCCCGGCCCGTTTTCCGCAATCTGCCACATCAGCAGTACGGCCGTATGCCATGTCATCATTGACGGTCTCTGGTCTCTCTCTCCCTGATCAGTCTTCAGCTGGCGGCCACAACGCCGTGTTTTATGGAATTTGCCATGTCATCAATATGGCCGTGTGCGATGGCATCACTTTTGTGACACGTACTGTAAGGGATATGGGAGGAATTCAGTCATCCTTGATTATAAAAATCCAAGGGAAGGCACCAAGATGTAGTACTCTTTGACCATATCAGCTTCCCAAGCCGTCACTGCTTTGGTGCTCATACATATCTAAATACCGTTCGTAGGCTATGAAATCTCTGGCCTCAACCAGCGCCTGCTCTTGTAAACATCATGAAGAGAAATCCTGTCCAGGGCTATCATGCAAGATCTGTAGTGTGTATCTGATCATTGGTGTTCCCTACGGCCCTACCTTGTGTAGTAGAATAATGCATGAAGAAGATATATCAACACATAATGGGCCATCTCTCAAAGGAGAGATCTCCACGGGCCTAAAGCATAGAAGTCAGCTGCTAGCCACATGGATGCTGGAACGTTTGATGGTGATGCAAAGCCCCCAAAATAATCAAACTGCTTTGCTAGTCAAGGAGACTCCATATCTTGTTGTCTGACAGCTGTGCTTATTGTGATAGGAAGGAGTCAACAAATTGCAAAACTGGACGTCCAAAGACACCTCAGGCTGATCCTGAAATGCCTCCAACTGTCGATTTTAGTACTATAGTGGTGCTCGCGGATGCGATCCCATCCCATCCGGCACATAGTGCCCTCAAGGAAACCCCAGTCAACTTTGTCATACGCATTCTCAAAATCGAGTAGTAGTAGTACCACAAGATCCTCTCCTTGGAGATGTGCGAGGGCAGTCACCTCCCAAAAGGTAAAAATGTTGTCAAGGATGCTGCGCTCCTTGACAAAGCCTGTCTGTGTCTCATGTATGATGCTCTCAAGTAGGGGCTGAATTCTCAAACTCAGTGCGCTAAGATTTTGTAGGCTAAGTTGAGAATGATGATTGGTGGCCATTGCCGAATCTCGTCCAAGGAGCCTCCCTCCTTGGGGATAAGATAGATCAATCCCTCACTCATGCTGTTTGGCCTCTCCCCAGTGTGCAGAATGTCTTGGTAAGCACTACAAAGGTCTCGACCAAGCACCTCTAAATACTCCAAGAAGAAGCTGGGAGTCAAATCATCCTCCCCTAGGTAGCTACCGAGAGGAAGTTCCTTTAGGGCCTCCTATAGCTCCTCTAATTGGAGCGGGCTCTCAAGCCTTTGGTGCATCTCCTCAGTGACTAAACAAGGCATCTGTGCCCACACATGTTCTCTGCATGCATCTCGATGCTCTGACTGTGGCTCGATTGAAAGCAACTCACGATAGAAGTCAGTAGCAACTGCACGCATATCCTTGGACTCTTTAGCAATAGACCCATCGGGCCTCCTCAGGTGGCCAACATTGGTGTGCCATGGCGAGGACCCACAATCTCAAAAAACTCACCAATACACCCGAGTCCACTGAGAAGCCTGACGATGAAAGGAAAACTCGTGGCGCCGGTCCTCGATGGTGATTAGCTCCTGGCGAGCCTACCGCATTTGCTCCTCCATCCAAGGCCTACCTTGGTGGCGCTTCTACATCCGCCTTAAGGATGCAATGCACCATCGGAGTCGCTTCTCCTCCTCCTTGGTCGCAGTCAAGCGAGTATCAGACTCTTGGGGAAGAAACGACTAAGCTCCACAAGGCCATTGGCCACTTTAGTAGCAGGGTCACTGTGACATAAAAACGCGTTTTGGCCCTCCGAAACTCCGAAAAGGCGAAACGGCTGAAACGTTTTGGCGAAACGGGCGAAATGAGACGATGTTTTTTTTTTCTCCCCTTTTGACTGCTGACCCAAAACGGGTGTTTTAGGATTTTTAAACCCATTACAAAGCCTTATGAGGAGGATTCTAGCTAGTTTTTTATTGATATTTGGGCATTTTGTGTAGTATGGCCAAAACATAACTCATGTATTATTGGTCTTTTGGTAAGGACTTAAGATTCAGATCATGTATAGGAACGGCTCGTGTGATTTGAGTCATGATTCTTGTTATGAGAACATGAGTTTAGACATTGTTATTTGTTTTGCCGTTGTAATTTATCATGGTTTTGGCTTGGCTAGGTATTTCAATTTCAGCTCTTACCTTGTTCACTCGTGACTTAAGTCTCACATCTAGATTTCGGTATTTCACCTGTCTTGACAGGTGAATTTGTATGTATATTCAATGTATAATTATAAGTACATACATGTAAAACAAAACCTGTGTTTCGCTTTCTCTGGGCTCCGAAACGAAACGTTTCAAAAACCTTGAAACCCCGAAACGCACGAAACCCCAAAGCACGTTCAAATACTTTGTCCAAAGTGCCACAACTTGCTCTCTGAGCTGTGTATTTAACCAAATTCTCTTTGGGATGTGTAGCATGACATTGCTCCTCCTCTGTCTATCTGACACAGTTAGAATCGGTGGCAAATGATCGGAAAAGTAGTCCTTGCCAAAATGCAAATTGATCCGACCATGTCATATTGTGGTCCCTAGCGTAAAAACGACCTATCCTAGATAGATTCATGTCCCCTACTTTGCGGTCAGTAGAACAAGAGAAAGAGAGGCTATTCGAGGGCCGTACAAAGCTTGCATGCTGCCATACATCCGAAATCCTCAAAGTCATACATAGGCGCTCCCAAGCAGCCAACTCAGCCCCGCGAACAATAGCGTGGCAGCTGGCTGCCCCCAGTCCTATCCGAGGGGTCCTCCTGCATGTTGAAGTCCCTTCCAATGCACCACTGCTCTGCATTAGGCAAGGACTCCACAATATGTCACCAAACTCAACCCGTGCACTTGCATGATTGGGGGTATAAATGTTCAAGAAGCCGACAAGGCTACCTTAAACCTGCATGGTGACCCACTGGGCCCTACCTGGCACAATGATGCCTCTGCCCACAATGGCCTGCTGCCATGAGTCCGCAATAGTCATACATACACCTCCTTGAATGCCGCCAGTCCCAAAAGCGGTTGACCAAAATGTCTCATACTGGCCTCACAGATTGTGTCCACAACGCCGAATGTGGCTCTCACACAGATGATGCTTTTGTAGCATAAGAATAGCAATAGGTTCACCCACAAGGCATCTCTGGAGCTCTTGTCTCAATCGACCCCGATGGCGCACAAACTGTGCGTCTCCAAGGCCCTTGATATTCTTTGAGGCTTGTTTGGATAGGGAGTAATCGGCATCCGAACGACCCCGAGATAAACGAGTCTGCATCACATGTCCCACAAAGGCCCAAGATGACCGTGCAGTTCTCTGAGCCACATCCTTTGCCCAAGCGTCCTTATGAGTGTATATATAGCGAGGACAGGATTGTGCATTTGAAAAAAAACGAACAATTATGTGTGTGCAGTCTGTGGCATCAAGCAATGTCACATGTGCTGGGAGAACTCAAGGGCCTGAGTTTGAAGCCAACCAAGTGTCAAATCCAAGGTCCAATCTTGTTGGTCCCAACCACAAAGTGGAAAAGAGTATCCCATTGTATAGTCTAGAGCATCGTACCGCGTGTCGCAAGAAATTAAGTCAGCATGGGGGTCGCCAAGAAACCAAATGAAGGCATAGCTGAAGAGGTCCCAACGTCTGCTGATGTCGAAACTGGAGAGGCCCCTTAGAATAGCCCCAAAGGCCAAGGTCTCAACCAAGAGGGGAGGTTGAAGAAAGGGATGCCTCTCTTGAACCAACCTACTCACAACAAAAGAGTTGCCCAAGGAGCAGCGTGCAATAGGAATGTGCTCGGATCGAATTGATGATAGTGAGGGTGAGATTGGTGGTGAGGGGGGGATTGGGGATGCCGGGTGTGGAGAAGCAAGGGCAGGGGGGGGGGGGGATGGGTTGGAGGAGGCTTGGGGGAAGGGTGTGTGTGTGGAAGGGATGGGGCGGTGTAACAAACTTGGACACTCTAAGTCAAGAATCAACTGCGGCAGCACCAAATAACCACTTCAAAACAATTCACAGATCACAATAGATTTGCACTGGCCCGGCGGAGTTCCGTGCCTAGAGATATTGGCCCCAAAGACTGGCGCCCCTTTCGGTATTTCTTTTTATATTAATCAATCATCAAAGTACAAGAGAGCGGTTAGGGTTTCACTCTCAGACTCTGCATCCAGATGCTCTGAGAAGTGAGGCCCTCACCACTAATTTAAAGGTTACAATGGATGCCCAAAAGCAGAGCCCCAAAAGCTTCAAATCAAAAGCATCAGTTCTCTCTCTCTCTTAGAGAGTCTTTTCTCTTTTTTTTTACAAAAAAAAAAAGCAAAAGCAAAATTCGCGTCGCTCATCATTTTCCTTTTTTTTTTTTATAATAATAATCCGCCTCCGCGATTTCCGGAAATTAGGGTTTTTGGCAAAATTTAGGGTTTGCAGGAATTTTAGGGTTTTTGGCAGAAATTAGGGTTTCTGCTGTCCGCCACGTCATCACTTTGTGACATAACCCCTCTTGAAAGCATTGTAATCGACCGCGATTACGCCTGCAAAACCGACAAAAGCCATAAACCGTCTTAGCAAACACTGACTGTTAGTACCTACGTACTAGGAACACACATCTAGCACATGTACAAAATCGACAGTCACATCACACGACATCACAGGACATCACCAGACATCACAGGACATCACATGACATTCAACATTCATTCGGATCTTAGACCATGATTTATCGGCAATGTAGCTAGCAATCACATCTAGGTCCAATCGGGACCTCATCGATGTCCGATTGACTAACCTCTATTGCAACCATGTCTATTCGAGATCAATCACACCAAAATGCTACAGTCATTTCGGCTATCAGTTCCTGCACTCACAAGAAGTCAAGAACAAATCAGTATCATAATCAGGAATTCCATTTCATAAAGTCATCCAGCAGAATACTATCAGCTCTCTGTATCCCTGAAGCTCAAAGAGACATCAGTGACTTTAGTATCAAAATCGAGGCATCTGTTGACAAAGGAGTGGAGTAACTCCCCTCTTGTGCATCCCACTGCACCAGATCTTCGGCCAAGCTGAGTTTCTGGGTTCCGTTTGGAGTAGACTATGCTAAACCAAAACATCGAGGTAAAGTTTCACAATCCGAGGAGTATCTGCTAGGTCCTCCTCCATCCACTTCGCATCAAATGCAGGAAAGTTCTTGAACTTAACCAAGAACCGCCTTCAGACTTTACCTTTCTTCGTATCATTATGTGCCAAAATCTGTTCAGGAACAAGGATCTCCTCGTTTTCTTCCACTTTGGGTTGCTCATCAGGCTCCCCATCATCAGGCACATCACCCTTAACAGGTTTCAAGAGACTCACATGCAATGCATTGTGAATCCTCCAAGTATCTGGCAGTTTCAATCGGAAGGAGACATCATTTATCTTGTCAGTAATCTGGAAAGGTCCGTAGTATCACATACTAAGCTTTGGAAAAAGCCTCTCCTTTCCCTTTTTCTTTCTTAGACGTGCCTTCTCAAAAATAAGAGCACCCAATCATCCTCCTTCAGTTTCAAGTCGCGACGATGGCGATCCGCTGCCTTTTTCTGTCGTTCTTGAGACTTCTGTAAAGTCTCGCGAACCTTGGCAAAAGCCGTATCCAAATCTCGCGAATATTCATCCGCTTCAAATTTCTAATCTTTCGTGCTCAGGAAGGATGGAACCTTCTCAGCAGTTTCAACAATCTCACATGGCGTCTTCCCCGTCGAAGAGTGTATCGTGTTATTGTAGGCAAATGCCACCAAAGGTAAGTTCTTTTTCCATTGAGTCTTCTGATGCGAGATACAAGACTTCAATAAATCTAAAATCACTGAATTGGCAATCTCAGATTGCCCGTCAGTCTACAAGTGGAACGATGATGAGAACTGCAACCGCGTGCCAATGTTCTCCCAAATTGCCTTCCAAAACAAACTCATAAATCTGGGGTCTCTGTCGGAGACAATCGTCTCAGGCGTGCCATGTGATCGGAAAATCATCGTGATCATTTTGTATTCTCGGGAGATTAAAAAAAATGAAATCCATTTCAATACTTTCCCAGGGGTGGGTGGGTATGGGTAAAGGCTGGGTGGGTGGGTATGGGTAAAGGCTGTAACAATCCCTGTGCCTTATGCCTGTCAAACTTGACCTTCTGGCATACCAAGCAACTGCGCACAAACTCTTCCACATCCTTCTTCAGTCATAACCTTTTCCCTCAACGGCTGTGTAACGCACAACATAGTCTTTTTCATCAAGTAGCCTTCCCGAAGGGAGTATCCAGCTACTGTCTCCCCATCCCGTATCCGTATGAAAATATCTGCAAAATCTGTATCTGTGGCATACTGATCGACCATATCCTCGAAGCTCGTTTGATGTATCGCGGAAATAGCCAGAACCAACGGTTTTCGAGACAAAGCATCTGCCACCACATTCTTCTGTCCCTGCACATGGACAATCTGCAAGTGGAACTGTGACAAGATGTTCACCCACCGCATCTGCTTTTCGGAAAGCTGCTTCTGTGACAAGAAGTAGCGCAAACTCTGATAATCTGTAAAGACAGTAAAATCCGCTCTGAGTAGGTAATGCCGCCACTGAGTAAGAACGTGGATAACCGCCAAAAGCTCTTTCCCATAGATCTGTGCTGTCATCTCCGGCCTAGAGAACAAACGGCTCTCGTAAGCTATGACATGGCCTTCTTGCATCAAGACCGTACCCAGACTACGACCACAAGCATCACAATATACTTCAAATGACTTCTGCAAGTCCGGCAAAGTCAAAATAGGTCCCGTAGTCAATTTCTCTTTCAATGTCCGAAAGGCAGTCACCTCTGTGGGTCCCCACGAAAAAGGTACTCCTTTCTGTGTCAAGGTATGCAAAGGGGAAGCAACCTCTGCAAACTTTCGTATGAACCGCCTGTAGTACGAACACAGTCCCAAGAAGCTTTTAACTTCATGGACATTCTTCAAGTCGGGCCAATTACGGATAGTCTCTATCTTGGCCGGATCCATTTGCACTCCTGCGGCTGACACAATGTGTCCCAAAAAGTGTATCTCTGGTAGGAAAAATTCACTTTTCTTTGCATTAATCACTAACTTGTGATCTCATAATGCCTGAAAGACCTGAAGCAAATGATCTCTGTGTTCTTCCTCATTCTTGGAGAAAACAATGATGTCGTCAAAGAAAGTGCCAACAAATAGCCTGTACTCTCGAAAAATCCTATCCATCATCCGGTTAAATGTCGCAGGAGCATTGGTTAAGCCAAAAGGCATCACCAAAAACTCAAATAACCCAAAAGTCGTCCGAAAAGCTGTCTTGTAGACGTCTCCCGGTGCTATTCTGATCTGATGATATCCACTCTTCAAGTCAATCCTGCTAAAACATGAGGATCCCTGTAACCTGTCGAGTATATCATCGGACCTAGGAATCGGAAATCTGTTCTTGATGGTGATTTTGTTGAGAGCTCTATAATCGATGCACATTCTCCAAGATCCGTCTTTCTTCAAAACCAACAATACTGGAGAGCAATACGGTGAAGTACTAGGCTGGACAAGACCCTTTTCCAAGAGGTCTTTCACTGAGTTCATAATATTTTCATTCTGTACTCGGCTCACACGATAAGGTGGCCGATTCGGTGGCGTGCTTCCAGATATCAGATCAATGGTATGATCTTCAGGCCCTCTCAAAAGCAATCGGCATGAGCGTGGAGAAAAAAAATCTTGGCGTTCTTTTCTTCAGGTCAAAACATTTTCAACTTTTATCCATCGTTCAATTCTCCCAAAAGAATGAGTAAGAAAACTGAAGTTCATCAAGTACAATCTCTAAGCCCTTCATTTATCAAAGTCGCTTTCTCGGCCCGGTAGTCAACCACGGCGTAGTTCTTGTGGTACCAAGGGATCCCGAGTAGAACGTCACTCGCGTGCCCTGAACACCCCTGTCATTGCAAACGAAGTTTGCCAATGCTCGGTGTAATGGCAACATCCCATCCGGGTGCCAGTCAAACTACCTCCGCCTGTGGCGTCAGTCTGTCGGGCGTAGTTCCAAATCGAGCCGCCAATTCCAAGTGAAAAGAAGTTGGCCTTGGCTCCTTTAAAAGAGCTTCCTGATCCTTCACTTTGCCCCGAAAGCGGCAAAGTTTGTACTTTCATTCATTAGATTCGGTGCAGGTCCCACGCCATGTGGTACCAGTTCTGCTTTTCTATCTGCCTTTTCTGCCACATTCCTCAGCTGCTCTCGAAATCTCGGATCTGTCGTCGTCTTTATCATTCTGTTCTTTCTGTGCCTTATCAGGGCACTTTGCGGAAATATGTCCATGCTCCCCGCATCCAAAGCACTTCCCCTCTCTGATGAAGCGAGCTCTCTCCTCAGGAGTAAGCTTGGGTTGTGCATCCTTTTTCTCTGGCTTGCTCTTTTTCTTTCTACTTTCATTCCCAGAAGTCTGTTCGGCTCGTTGTGTCATGGCCTCATCTGTGGAGTAGGTCAGACTGCCAAAGTGAATGGCAAAGCCCCGCTTCGCATGACTCATCAACTCCCGAACAGAAGCTGACTTCTGTTCCAAGCAGTGATTTCGGATCTCTGTAGGTAGACCCAAGGTAAACCGCTCAATCTGTTCTCTGAACGAGATCTTCTTGAATGAAGAGGCGGGTAGAAAAGAGTTCCAGAATCTTTCACAATAAGCATTGATTGTATCTTTCTTGGTCATCCGAAAATGGTTCCAAGCAGCTCGTACATCTCGTTCATATTCTTGCGTCAACCAAGAAGAAATAAAAAGCTTCTTAAATTTCAGCCATTTAACTGGCGCAGTCTTGTTTAAAAGAAGCGTGGACCACCAAGTACGAGCATTCCTCTTAAAGTAAGAGGCAGCTCTCTGAATCTTGGAGTGCTCTGAATAGCGTCCTCCCGCGAAAGCGATGTCAAACTGCTGTATAAAAGACAAAGCCTTCGAAGCATCTGAGTATCCTGACAAGTATCAAACTTGATCGAGTGGCCACCTTCCTTAAACTCTCGGACTTTCTTGCTTTTATCTTCGAGAAAGTCATACTAGTTGGCTTTGTAAAAATTCTTCTTGTTCGCATAAAACTTTCCGTCATCGGAATCTGAGCTGTCTGTAGACGAGTCCTCAGTAGAACTGTCAGTCTCTGGGCGAGATGTAGCCTTCTTTGCCTTTTTCTTGCCCGTTCCGAAGCTTTGTGTCTTGCTTCGCTTTTGGCTTTTTCTGTCTTCTTCGCTCTAATCTGAAGAGCTAGAAGAACTGTCAGAAGAAGAAGAAAAAGAACTGGGTACTCCTTCAAATCGAACACGCTTCTTCCGTTTCTTTGCCTTGTCAAATGTCAACCGACGACCCAAATATCCCGGGAAGTCAGTGCCTTTCTTCTGCTTTTTGCCGTGCTTTTTGTCTTTCTTTTGCACGTTGAAAAGCTGAGCAATCCGTGCATCAACCACGTTCTCCAGTTCCTGCTCCGTATATTTTCTTGGAGGCAGAAGGTTTCTTGAGAGCGGGTTTCGGGAGTGGTGTTGTGGTTCTCTGCCACTCCATCTGTACCTCTTCCAAAGAGGTTTGGTTCATATATTTTGCCATCTTCGGGTCCTTGGCAAAATTGAGCATTATCTTTGTTGCATCGCCAATCAATTGACGACGCTCCATCTCTCTTTGCTCCGCCTGAGTAGGCCGAGGCGGGCCATACTCTCTGTTTGAATCTTCTTTGTGATCCCAGCCCGCATCTCCAGATGCAGAGGGAGTCGACTGATCATTGCCTGAAGCTATAGGTGCCGCGGAAAAAAATTCGGGGATCGGATTTCCCGTAGAAGAGAAATCGGCCGTGCTCTGATACCACTGTAACAAACTTGGACACTCCAAGTCAAGAATCAACCGCGACAGCACCAAATAACCACTTCAAAACAATTCACAGATCACAATAGATTTGCACTGGCCCGGCGGAGTTCCGTGCCTAGAGATATTGGCCCCAAAGACTGGCGCCCCTTTCGGTATTTCTTTTTATATTAATCAATCATCAAAGTACAAGAGAGCGGTTAGGGTTTCACTCTCAGACTCTGCGTCCAGATGCTCTGAGAAGTGAGGCCCTCACCACTAATTTTAAGGTTACAAGGGATGCCCAAAAGCAGAGCCCCAAAAGCTTCAAATCAAAAGCATCAGTTCTCTCTCTCTCTTAGAGAGTCTTTTCTCTTTTTTTTTTATAAAAAAAAAAAAGCAAAAGCAAAATTCGCGTCGCTCATCATTTTCCAAATTTTATTATTATTATTATTATTTGTTAATAATCCGCCTCCGCGATTTCCGGAAATTAGGGTTTTTGGTAAAATTTAGGGTTTGCAAGAATTTTAGGGTTTCTGCTGTCCGCCACGTCATCACTTTGTGACAGGCGGATCCTCCTGCATAGATGAGGTGGAGGGGTCTGGGAAAGTTTCCTGCTGTAGAGGTCCAAAGCGGTTTCTTGTAGGAATCCACCTCTTGGCGAGGAGCAGTATCACAACCACCCGGGCGAGGTGCTTGACTCTGTCTATGGTGGCCACGGATCGGGTGCCATCCCTCCTCAGTGTGGCTATCTGTCGCTGTTGAAGCTGGGTATGTGGGGGTTTCCGAAGTCCTGGCTGAGGGGACCTCGGAACTCGGTGGAGGGCGAGCCCTAGGGGCTTGTGTGGCTGTGAAGGTAGCTGAGCTCTCCTGCATTTACAGGCCCTTGCAATATGGCCCATCTATCTGCAAATGAAACACTTGTTTGGGAGAGGCCCGAATACTCCACACTCTATCTGATCCAACCACCACTCACCCAAGGCAGTAAATTTACCTTTGTCTCTAGAACAAGAACTCGCATAGTGGGTAACCGTGTGGCCTTGGCCACGATTGATGCTGAAGTGCACGGGTCCTCCAAGACCGTCCCAAGCATGGAACCAATACTCGAAGGTAAAGGAAGATATTTCCGGCTGAGGCTTGGGAAGGAGCTTGAGATAGGAAGATCTACCTCCTCCTCCAGCACATCATTTGAAGTCGGGTCGAAGCCATGGTGCCACTCTCTGAAGTAAGCTCTAGCTGCGCGGATACCTCTATCTGGTAATAACCTCTCCTGAGAATTTGTACATCAATGATCTTGCCCAATTCGGTGAGGAGTCGGTCCTTAAGCAGTCCCAAACCTCGCCTCTGCTGGGCTGTGTGCCAACAATCTTGCAAATGATCGAGGTGGCTTGGAGCCGTTCCACCTCGGCTATCAAGCTCGCTTACTCTGCTTGCGAAAAAGAAAGTTGAATGGTCCGCTCCACGGTGTTAGACGAGAGGGCTTCAGCAGAGTCCCTCCAAGAGGAAGCAGGGGCTGCCATTCTGTGTTTGCTCCCGTAAAGAAAAGGACAGGGGTGTCGATGGAGGCCACTAGCAGGTTGAAAACAACCCAGCAACAGTCCGCGAGGGCGAAGGGGGGATGCATCGGGTTGGGTGTGGGGGCAACGCGAAGCACGGAGAGGGGGGGGGTGGGGTGCTGCAGCGCGAGGGTAGGGGGAGGCAACGTGCAAAGGGGATGGGGAGAGCAGCGAGCAATGAGCTTGGAATTGCAGTTGTATATAGCAAATTTCATTATGTTTCATGTAGTTCGTAGATGGAAGTACTAAATCACATTGATTATGCTAGATGAGACTAGCAAGTAGGTGATGATGTAGTGCATTTTCTAGAGAGAATTAGTAGCTCACGAGGAGTGTTGATATGTCAAGCTCAACATGTACTACTCCTAGATGACTATCACCAACGGTCATCATTACTAGCGCTCCTTGGTGGATACATATATCTTTGCCAGTGATACTACAACTGGACTACACCGACTTAGTCTACCTATTGGAGTGATGGCACACTTATCCGTCCAGCTCACTCACTAGAAGTTCACACTAGACCGTCGTACTATTTCCCTTATGTTGTATTTTCTCTTCTATGCATATTAGGCTTCTAATCTTTAGTTAGTGAAGAAGAAGAAGAAGAAGAAGGGTTTGCCTCCAGCTCCGTGTGTGTGCGCGTGCTTGCAGGAGCTTAAGCTTTCTCCTTCTCTATCTCTTAACATGGTATCAGAGCGTGGTGTCTGAGGAGCTTGGAGTAGCAAGCGGGAGCAATAGAAGAAGCGATCTCGGGATTCCCAAGAGCCCCAAAAGCATGTGCTACTAAAAATATGGCGCCTCCAAAAGCATGTGAAGGCAATTGCTTTCATAACTACTAAAAGCTACCATGTCAGAACTCTACGCTTTGCCACGTCAGTACGTGATCTGTGCTGCGTTTTGTGGCAAGATTTGCAACATGAATCTTGATGTTGATTTCGGTTACTCAATTCGCCGCATTTTGCGGTGGGATTGGCGATGTGAATCTTGATATTGATTTTTCTTGTTGGTGTCAAGTTGACGGTCATGCCATGTCATCATTTGGTGGCATACCCCCCCTTAAAAGAAGAGTAATTGCCCTTGATTATGCTTGCAAAATAGACAGTGGACAACACCGACTCTATGCATATATGCATTTGACCTCTCAAACCATGCACTAGAACAACGATAGTAGTCGTTGAACAATCACAATCACATTCATATCATTTACCCTGTCGAGATCTCAGACACGAATTGCGATCTTAAGGACTTTTTTTGCAATCATATTGATCGTACTGAACTCTGGTGGATTTCTTGATCTACTAAATCTTGCCATTTTTAAATTCATATCACCTCTCAAATAAACCAAGAAAAAATTCTGAAGACATTTCATCTTACACATACTCAAACAAAGAGACGATTGTAAGAGTATATGAATCATTGAGTTTTTAAGGAATTCCAACCATAACATTACACATCATGGTCAACAATCTATGTACATGTCTTAAAGTCACTCAATAGAGTACTCTCATCTTGTCAGCACCCCCAGAATGTCAAAAACAAATTGGTTGACTCTATTTACTTCTAGGTAATTTGTGACAATAGGAGTGGAGTAGCTCCCCTCTTTTGCAACACACAACGCACCAATTCAACCTACTAATATGGCGTGCACTTTCGGAATAGTTGTAGCTAAACCGAAAGCCTCAAGATAAAGCTCTAATATCTGAGGAGTATTTGCTAAGTCCTCCATCCTGTCACAAATTGCTGATGTGTAAAGCCATTGAAGACCCGGGCCTCCTTGCAGATCCCGGCCGAGGGGCATGAACCCTAGAAGAAGCAGAAGTAGCAACAGCAAAAGAAGCAGCAACAACAAAAGAACTTTGCCCAACTTGCAAAGTCTTGCCGAGTGGGTGTTCTTAAGATGAGTTCCCACCTACTTATGGGACCTCGTTCGATGGGGCCCAGGGGACCTAAAGCCATTGAAATAAAGCGGGATAAGCACACACACTCAATAGCGTGGAGCATGATGACGTGACAGCAGTAAAGATGCTCCGAATTTCGCGCTGACATGTTGACGTGGCAGTTGTACTTACTCCCGCAATTTACATTGATAACTGTACGAATTTTCGCAAAACAAGCTGGCAGCTTTTGGACCAATTACTTTTAGAGTTCGATGCTTTTCATGTAACTGCTTTTCATAGACCAAGGGGTTTCAAATATGATCCAAGGGCTCATTCTCTAGCATGCTTCCGCGTGAAGGTGGAGACGATGGAGTACTGGCGTTCTACTGAGTTCAAGCAATATAAAGAAATACTGAAAGGGGTGCCAAGGTTTGGGGCCAATGCTCTCTTGGGGTGGACCTTCGGCACTCCCCCGTCTCGTATGTCGTGCATCTCTTTCAGTTCAATTGTTATTTGAAGTGCTTAAAGTTGTTTAGTTTGTTCTTTTCCGTTGGCACATGGTGCCCGTCCCCGTGACAGTGGTATCAGAGCTTCATGCGTTTGCGTTTTTGAAAGCATACCGGTCCTACCAAAGAGCAGACGGCAAGATGGCGCTTCCAGATTCTACATAATTTTATGAAAAAAAAAATCTTTGTGTCTCGACTCTGACTTATTAGCCACTCCCACCCTTACTCCATCGTGTATCGAGCGCACTCCCGTCTTCATCGCTTTGTCTTACGGGGCATAAGCCATAAAGATCACTTGCAAGAGAACGATCAAATTTTTTTGTCGAGCCACCGTTTTCTCAGAGGCAATGCTATGCAGTGGTGGAAGTCTACCAAGCGGTACACTCCAAGGACTTGACAAGCTTTCAAGAAAATTTTTGCCCGAAGTTACATGACATTCGATATTTTTCTTCAGAGTGCAGCTTTGGTAGATGGGGGTGTCTTGAAATGCTCGCTAGCAGCCACGAAAACCCTAGCAGATTACGACTTGAAATTTTTGGACATCTCTCACTAGGAGTCGCTTCTCAAACTGATAACCTTGGAGGCCCAATGTGATTGCTGTAACTTGGGCTACCATCACCGTCACAGAAACATTGTCGAGGCCTGTTTCGACTATTTAAGAGCTTATGGACCATGCTATGGTCGGCTATTATTGGAAGAAAATTAACCCTAATTTTGGTGCAGGTTTCAGGATGTGATTTCGAGCTTGACTGAGGTCGAGAATGCTTTTTCAGTTTAGCAGTTTTCTGAATTTTGTTTGAGAATCTGTTTGGTGATCTTGGTTGGAATTTGTTTGAAATGGAGGGTATCTGTTTTAAACTTGTCTTGGTGCCGATTTGAACTGTTTGACTTTGGTTTTGATACTGGTTTCAATGATTTGCGAGTGGAGTACTAAGAAATAATGTTTGAGAATGCTTGCACATATTCATGGCCCGGACCCTTGTGGTTATTTGCGGGGGGAGTATTGAATGTTTGAAAAGTGCTGTTTTCATTGATGGCCCGGACCCTTGTGGTTATTTACGGGGGGAGTATCAAGAAGTTCGAGCAATGGTTACTCTCAGCATCTCCAAATGACGCAGGCTATGGTTTGGGGGACGTTTGGTTGTAAAAGGCCTCTATATCTTATGGCCTGGACCTTTTTAGGTTGTTTGCGGGAGGAGTGATGAGGGAGTCATTGAATAGCTCATGGCCTGGCTTGGATGGTTATTTGCGGGGGGAGTGTTCATCGACGGCTTTAAGTTTCTGTGTCTTGTAACATGCATATTTGAGCGTTTGTGTTGCATTGTGATGTGCCAACCACTGAATATTTTTAATTGGATTAGATTGCTTGGGTATGTAATTTTAGTGCATCAAGACATGTGTTGGAGATGAGCGTGGTCTGGGTGTGATGGCTAATTTTACTACGTTGGAATATCAAGAGCTCTGATCTAGAATGAGAATATACTCCTTATTGGATGAGATTTTTTTGGGAAGCCAACGACCAAGGATATCAAGAGCTCCAATTTGGAATGAGAAACTGATTGTCCCTCGGAAATTTTTGAGCTAACTTGAGTTGTTTTGCAGATATACAATAATTGCAAACGATTACGTTCTTTCAAGAAGGGGGGATGTCACAAACTGCTGACATGTCAAGCCACTGAAGACCTGAGTCTACTTGCAGATTCCGACAACCGAACTTCGAAGGGCCTAAACCCTAGAAATAGCAGAAGAAGAAGCAGCAGAAGAAGAAGAAGAAGAAGCAACGGAAGAAGTTTTACCAACTTGCGAAGTCTTGCCGAGTGGCCTATTTTAAAGACGAGTTCCCACCGACTTACGGGACCCCGTCCGATGGGGCCCAGGGGACCTAAAGCCATCAAAATAAAGCGAGACCAATACACACAATCAATCGCGTGGATCATGATGACGTGGCAGTAGTACGGACGCTCCGGATTTCATGTTGACATGCTAACGTGGCAGTTGTACGGATGCCCGCAATTTACGCTGATGCCGTGGAGCTGTATGAATTTCGGCAAAACGCGCTGGCAGCTTTTGGATTAATTGCTTTTAGAGTTTGATGCTTTTCATAGGCTAGGGCTTTTAAATATAAGCCAAGGGCTCATTCTCTGACATGCTTCTGTGTGAAGGTGCAGAGGATGGAGTATCGGTGTTGTACCGAGTTCAAGCAATATAAAAAAATACCGAAAGGGGCGTTGTCACAAATTGTGACGTGGCTGTCCAGTGCTGCAAGAAACCCTAACCCTAATTGCTGATGTGGCACGGTTGACACGTGGCAGCTGTACGGGCCCCCGTGATTTGCGACGGATTTTGCGGAAGCAACAAGCTACAGCAGATGTTGCTTTTTGGCATTGCTTTTTGTTGTTTTCCCTATGCAAAGGATGGGAGAGAGAGAAAGCCTCTTTGATTTATTTGATTAAGCAATTAGATCTCCCTAATCTCAGAAAAATAAAAAAAAATTCAAAACATATTCAGTGAATAAGTGAAGGGTGAGTTTAGGAAATGAATAGATAGATGAAGGTGAAAAGTCAAAAGACCTTTTGTGCCCATATAAATAGGTGTTTTTCTTCTCTTTTTAAATATGTGAGCAGGCCTCTCACAACTCAGAGCATCTGGACGTAGAGTCTGAGTGTCGCTTGCCCGCACTCTTCTACTTTGAACTCAAATTAATACAAAAAGAAATACCGAAAGGGGCGCCAGTCTTTGGGGCCAATAACTCTAGGCACGGAACTCTGCCGGGCCGGTGTCGAATAAATTGTGAACTGTGAACTGTTTTGGAGTGGTTGTCTGGTGCTGTCGTGGTAGATTCTTGACTTGGGAAAGTCTGTTAGAGTGGTATCAGAGTACGGCAAATTTCTCTTCTTCGGGAAATCCGATCCCTAAATTTTTTTCCGTGGCACCTATGGCTTCAGACAAAGATCGGTCGACTCCCTTTGCATCTGGAGATGCGGGAAGGGATCACAACAAAGATTCACGCGAGGAGTATGGCCCGCCTCGGCCTACTCAGCCGGAGCATCAAGAGATGGAGCACCAACAATTGATCGACGATGCAACAAAGATGATGCTTAATTTTGCAAAGGACCTGAAAATGGCAAAATATATGAGCAAGACCTCTTTGGAGGAGGTGCACGCGCAGTGGCAGAAAACCACACCACCACCCCCAAAACCCGCTCTCAAGAAACCTCCTACTCCTAAGAAGTATACAGAGAAGGAATTAGAAGAGGTGGTTGATGCACGAATTGCTCAGCTTTTTGACACGCAGAACAAAGCTAAAAAGCACGGCAAAAAGCAGAAGAAAGGCGCCGACTTCCCAGGTTATTTGGGTCGTCAGTCTACTTTTAAAAGGCAAGAAAGCAGAAGAAGCGTGTTCGATTTGAAAGAGTACCCAGTTCTTCTTCTTCTTCTTCTTCTTCTTGTGATAGTTCTTCTAGCTCATATGACTTGAGTGAAGAAGATCGAAAAGGCAAAAAGCGAAGCAAGAAGCAACGCTTTGGAAAGGGCAAGAAAAAGGTAAAGAAGTCTAAATCTTGCCCTATGAGTGACAGTTCTACAGAGGACTCGTCTATAGACAGTTCAGACTTTGATGAGAGCAACTTTTATGCAACGAAGAAGAATTTTTACAAAACCAACCAATATGACTTTCTCGAAGACAAAAGCAAGAAAGTTGGAGAGTTTAAGGAAGGTGGAGGGTCCAATGATAAATTACTTGAATAAATTAATTGTTTTAAATCCAACCAAGATCCATGCTTCAATGCTTAAGCTTGTCATCTTCTCCATCTTCATTAATATGCTATTATGTATGCTAGCAAGAAGAGTTATGATAAGTGAAAAACTAATTCTTTCTCCCATGAAATTTTTCTTCTTCCTCTTTCCTACCCTCATTCCCTGCTAGCTCTCTCCACCTTCGAAGGTGCTTGAGGTCTTGGGACTGAGGCTTGGATAGTTAAAGCTTTCTTCAAAGTTTATGTTATGCTTGTGATGCATGAAGCTTTCCATCTTCATTGCATCACCTAGGTCACAAGGCCACAAAGATTGTATTGTAACAAGTCTCTCTTTTAATGGGAGAAATCATAATACAAATGCCTATTGGAGGGGGGACCGGCTCCACATAAATCTGGTCCTCAACTGTTGTGTTTACCCTCTATGCTCACAAAGTAATTTCTCAAAAGTACTCTCATTAATTTCCGCTACTCTCTTTTGTACAACAGTTTGACATCGCCTTCGCGGGAGGGTGTTACTCAGAGCACTCTATGATTTGGAGAGCTGCCTCTTACTTTAAGGGGAATGCTCGAACTTGGTGGTCCATGCTTCTATTAAGCAAGACTGCGCCAGTTAAATGGCTGAAATTCAAGAGGCTTTTTATTTCTTCTTGGCTGACTCGAGAGTATGAATGCGATATACGAACTGCTTGGAACCATCTTCGGATGACCAAGAAGGACATAGTGGACGCTTATTGCGAGAGATTCTGGAGCTCTTTTCTACACCCACCTCTTCATTTAAGAAGATCTCGTTCAAGGAACAGATTGAGCGGTTTACCTTGGGTCTACCTACAGAGATCCGAGATCACTGCTTGGAACAAAAGTCAGCTTCTATTTAGGAGTTGATGAGTCATGCGAAACGGGGTTTTGCCATCCACTCTGGCAGTCTGACCTACCCCACCGATGAGATCATGACACAAAGAGCCAAACAGACTTCGACAAATGAAAGTAGAAAGAGAAAGAGCAACCCAGAAAAGAAAGATGCACGACCCAAGCTTATTCCTCAGGAGAGAGCTCGCTTCATCAGGGAAGGGAAGTGCTTTGGATGCGGGGAAATTGGACATATCTCCCGAAGTGCCCTAAAAAGGTACAGAAAGAACAAATCGACAAGGATGACGAAAGGCCTGAGAGTTCAAGAGCAGCTGATGAACGTGGACGAAAAGGCAAGATGAAAACAGGACTGATTCCCGACCACATGGGTACTGATCCTAGCACGGTGGACGAGAGTACAAAACTTTGTCGAGCTTGGGGCAAAGTGAAAGACCAAGAAGCCCTGATCTTCTTTGATGGAGGAGCCAAGGCCAACTTCATTTCACCAGAATTGGCGGCGCGGCTCGAGATCACTCCCGATCAAATGGGACCACTTGCGAAGGCAGTTCTAGCGGCACCCAATAGGGACGTAGCCATTACACTTGTCATTGGCAAACTTCGGTTGCATTGTCAGGGGTATATGGGGCATGAGGACTTTTACATAATGCCTTTGGAAGGTTGTGATGTTCTCTTGGGAATTCCCTGGTACCACAAGAACAATGCCATGGTCGACTATCAGGTGAGGAAAGCGTTGACTACAGAGAAGGGCAGAACCATTGTACTCCATATAAAACTGAAGGGCGAGTCTGTCCCTATTGTATCTGCTAAGACGGTTTATGGCCTCCGTCTGTTTTGCAGGCGTAATCAAGGGCAATTACAATGCTTTCAAGAGGGGGGTATGTCACAAATTGTGACGTGGCATTCCTGTGCTGTAGGAAATTCTAACCCTAACTACAGGAAACCCTAACCCTAATTGTTGACGTGTCAGACGGACCCCCGTGATTTGTGGCGGATTTTGTGGAAGCAACAAGCTGCGGCAGATTTGGGAGATTTTTGGCATTGCTTTTTGCTGTTTTTCTATGCAAAGGATGGGAGAGAGAGAAAGCCTCTTTGCTTTATTTGATTAAGCGAGAGAGAGAGAGAGAGAGAGAGAGAGAGAGAGAGAGAGAGAGAGAGAGAGAGAGAGAGAGAGAGAGAGAGAATTCTTTTGCTTTATTTTTCTATTGGCTCAAGAGAGAGCTTGTGGAAAGCAGGAAGCCTTTGGGCTTTTGATTTCAGCTTTTGGGGGTCTGCTTTTGGCATCCCTTGTAATCTTTAAATATGTGAGCAGGCCTCTCACAACTCAGAGCATCTGGACGCAGAGTCTGAGTGTGAGCACGTGCCCGCACTCTTGTACTTTGAACTCAGATTAATACAAAAAAAAATACCGAAAGGGGCGCCAGTCTTTGGGGCCAATAATTCTAGGCACGGAACTCCGCCGGGCTAGTGTCGAATAAATTGTGAACTGTGAACTGTTTTGGAGTGGTTATTTGGTGCTGTCGCGATAGATTCTTGACTAGTGTCCAAGTCTGTTACGGATGCCAAGGTTTGGGGCCAGTGCTCTCTTGGGCTGGAACTCCGCCACTCCCCGTCTCGTGTGTCGTACACCTCTTTCAGTTTAGTTGTTATTTGAAGTGCTTAAAGTTGTTCAGTCTGCTCTTTTCGTTGGCACGTGGTGCCCGTCCTTGTGACACAACCACTTTGCATGGAGTTGGAAGCTCGACCAAATATTTGCGGACCAACTTACCCTTTACTTTCCTTTCCTTGTGTGCTAGGACATGTTCAAATATAAAAGTCTCCTCTGCCTCTAGAAAGGCATAAAGTGTAGTCAATCCTCATATCACACACAAAAGCATCATACTACTGTCTGTGAAAAAGATACCATCGGTCAAGGCGAGCTCGGTAAGAGGATTGAAAATTATCCTGAAAGTAAATGTTGGATCTCCATCATGAGAAGTGGCCACAAATACAATGCATTACAAGAACGCATCATATGATCCCACGCTTGACATTCTATACGCAACATGTGTGAGTGTCTAGTAGTATTTTCTGTAGCAGCTAGCGCATTATTAAAATCTCCACAAAGAAATGCATCATATCGCCAACTATACAAGAAGATATCTCTCTATAATCTTGCACAATCATTAGAGGCTATAAAAGCATAAACCCCTCCAAATTCAAAGACTTTCCCATTAACAGTACATTGCACCACCATCGATCTTCCATTTGGGTCATTGTGCTATTCTTTTGATCTTTTGTGGTGTGTATGCCCTATCAACTACCTCACTTTTGTGCTCATTTTTCCAATTTATTGTCTTTTTTTAGTGCTAGGCTTCATTATGGCTGAGTCTGTCCTTGATTTCCGGAGTCATGACAGAAACTCAGCACATTGAACTTTGTGTTGATGTATGCTCATGTGTGTGTGAGTGTGGTGTGTGTTGTGTTGGAGCATATGTTAGTACCTAGTTCTACACCCACTATTGGGCACTGACAATGTTAATGGGGATGTCGTGGTATTTAGTTAATACTATGCATGATCGAGTTGTTGTTCATATTGTCTTGTGGATGACTACCAGTCACATGTCAAGCCTCACCTTTTCCACTTGAAGCATTAAGGCCACATGTCAGGCCCCTAGCCAAGTTGCCCCAATTATGCCTAAATTCTATTGAATGGCCTATAGGTTTGACCAATGAGAATTAAGCTCGATAAAATTAAGCCTAAAGCCCATTAAAAGAACCCCTAAATTCCTATTGGACAGTTCACCAAAGAGTCCAATAAGAATTAAGCAACCCATAAGCCATCTAAATTCCTATTGGCCAGTTGACGTAGTGGACCAATAAGATTTAGCTTCATTTAAATAATTATCTAAACTCTCTCCTAAAGGGGGGAAGAAGGACACTTGTCACAATGCTACACCCCTTGCTTGTTTTGTTGGAGGCCATTGATTGGCTAAGCCCCAACATGGACCAGTGAGGATCAAATAAGAGATAGGAGAGAGGGGGGTCGACCAAGCAAGGGAAGAGGCTTGTTTTTTTAGCACACAAGTGAATACACACTCACTCTTCATGTGTAGAGCAAGAACTCCATCTCCTTCTCCAAGCTTGAGAAGTAGAGAGCCTACACCAACACCTCTTGGCTATGGAATGCAAATCCAAGCAAGAATCAAGCTTCAATGGCATGCTCATCCTCTCTATTATCATTAGTACTATGCTAAGCTAAGCTCTAAGAGTAATCTATGGTAAGGAGAATACTTCTTTCTCATATGCTACATCTTCTCTTCATCTCCCTCACTCCTTGCCAGCTCTCTCCACCATTTATGGTGTTTGAAGTCTTGGGATTGAGGCCAGGGACAATCTTTTGATGGGAGAACATATAATACAAAAGCCTTTTGGAGGGGGGACCGGCTCCAAGTAAATTCGGTCCTCAACTGCTGTCAATTTCTCTATTTCTCTCTCTTTTGCAAGTATTGTTCATGCCAAGCTAACTAGGTGTATTGTCTGTGTTGCTACCTTCAACCTAGCACTCTCTCTATCTTCATTAGGAATCTTCTTAATGAAATGCTCACTACTGTCACTTTAATTCCGCTACAAACAATGTTACATAAGGACACAAACGCAGACACACCAAACACACAAATCCTACTTCAAAACCACTAAGCGCCGCCGTACACAAAGCTCTTATTGCACGCAAAACTGAACTGGTTGATTGCGCAGGGGCAATCTGCTACACTGAGGCCTGCAATAGAAAAACGAATGTGCAGGGCTGAACAGTGTTTTGTTGATTGATTGCACAAGGGCAATATGTTACGCTGAGAGCTGCTGCACAGGACGAACGCGCAGGACACTTAGGACAAAAAGCTAGTGTGGGACATGCAGAGACTGAAGGCACTGAGGTCGCGCAGCTGTAGAAGGCGCACAAGATAGGAGCAGGTTGCACAGGGAAACACTCTCTAGACACACACACACTCTCTCACACTTTTTTTTTGTAAATCTTGTCGATTCATATTACAAGTGGGAAACCTCAAAGCAAGGAAAACCCACCAAGCAGAAAAGATACGAAAGGTGGAGCAACGTAAAGCTCCAAGGGTTGGAAACAGTTACAATAAATCATGTAGGTATCAAAAGAAATGTTGCCCGCATCATAAGCAAAATGCAGTAGGGAAACAGGTCAACAACAACGCTTTGAAACATCAAGGAGTTGAGATGGTGCCAAATGCTCTAGAAAACACAAAATTTTGTGAATTGTGACTGTAGAGACTGAAGGTCCTCAAACAACCAAAGACGTTTATGAAAAGTGACGCAGGGAAAACGTAACTGAAGAGCAGCAGAAACCTGTCGAATGAAGGAACCGGAGTAGCGACATCCCCACAATAAGTGCGACACAGTCTCCTCAACATCATGACAGCTGAGACAAGGCGAAATGTGCTGAGCACGTAACAAGCTGCCAACAGGTAAAAATCCCACCAAGCAGCGCCAGAAGAAAATATGTTCCTTCAAAGGTAGATGATTGTGCTAGAAACCGGCCAACGTTTGCTTCCATCACAAGGCTGATTTGGAGAGAGATCACAACTGACTACCATGCCGCACAATCCATACATCAGATTTTAATAGAGCATAACATTGGCAATAGAAATGCAGTCTAGCTTCAAGTCAGCAAGCTTCCAATCAGAAAAACGTGAGCCCACATTCAAAGGAGGAATAGGGGGAAAGTCAACAAGCATCCTCTGAACCTCCCGCCAGAGAGAAGAGTAATGGTGCCCCAAGCGAAAGCGGGATGCCGCATCCGTAAATGAAAGAACATGTCCAGTATCATCCACCACCTGGTACACGTGGCAAATTCCTTTTTGCGAAAGAAAATAGGCACGGCGAGGAGACCGCTGAACCAAAGTCCAGGAGAGAGCCTTGCTCCAATGCAAACTCTCAAATCGAAGGGAATTGCCAAGGTGTTGGCGACCATGCCATTGCATATGCGATGTGACAACCTTCCAGTCCACAATGAGAGAAGAAGTACAAGGGGCATCCGGGAATGCGTCCTTGAAACCGCCCAAAAACCACCTCCCAATATGTATGCCTCCAATGATCAAATGATAATATGCTCACACATATGTGACACCATAAGTGTCCAGGGTTGCTGCTGTTGCATCAAGATTGGTAACAACATAGCTTTCTGAGCCAGAACATGAGTGCGCAAATACAAAATATTCAACCCACCAAGGGGCTTGGGAGAACACAACTTATCCAGGGACAAAAGTCAGAGACCTTTTTTGTGAAATGAGGTACGCCAGAAGTGCTCCAAAAAAATAGATATGAGGGACTGCAAGCGCAACCGAGGGGGTAAGAAAAACTGCACATAAGCCATGAGAATGCACTGGACAATTCTGAGACGTACATGTAATGGCCAAGTGGACAATTTCCAATAATGCAACTTTGAATGCAGTGTTGAAGTACCCAATCCATTTTATGCGCAACCGATACATTCCAGGCCAACAGATAACCCAGATGGCGAACTATGACATGCGGAGGAACAATCTCCCTCGGCCATAATAGCTTATGCCAATCATACTCATTCAAAGGCAATGACTTGGATTTGCGAAAATTGACTTTGAGGCCCGCCGCCAATCCAAACAAGTGAAGAGTATGCATAATTAGTTCCACATTGTCAAAATGATTGCGAGGCATAAACAAAGAGTCATCCGAATAGGCCTGACCAACAAAATGCTTCCCAGATGGAAGTGCGAGACCATGCAATCGGCCAGAAGAAGTCAAGAAATGCAGATACACAAGCAGGGGGTGAGTAGCGATTGCATAGAGCAAAGCACTGAGAGGACAACCTTGTCTTATTGATTGTCCCAGAGGCCAAGGGTCTATGAGAGAAGCATCCAACAAGCCCGCGGAAGAACTATGTGCATACAGGAAAAAAACCATGCGGGAAAGCTTGGGCGCAAAGCCCAATTGTTTCAAAACATCTGCAATGTAGTCCCAAAGAACAGTCTCAAAGGGCTTTCAATGTCAACCTGCATGACCAATACATCCTGTGGAGCATATTTCGCAATTTCTATGTCTATGATGATATTGGCCAGATTATCAGTAATTTGACGGTGCGGAATGAAGCCATATTGAGATTGATGTAGGCCTTCATGCAGAAAACCCTTGAGACGATTAACAATCATTTTAGCCATCAATTTATATACCACGGGCATGAGCGTAATTGGTCTCAATGAGAGAACTCTTCACATAGTGCTTGCTTAGGTATCAACTTGAGGAGGCCTTCTTTCCAAGAGGAGGGCAATTGCTGTTGTTCCCAGGCCGTATTCATCATTATCAATAGTGGCAACTTCAAGTCGTCCCAAAAAGACAAGAAAAATTCCACCGTAAGACCATCTCAACGAGGCGCTTTCCAACAGCCCAAATCAAGCAGGCTGGCATACAATTCTGACTCCGTGAAAGCAACCTTCAAGGCTTGAGCCTGCTGAATTGAAAGAATGGGAGTAACAAGCGAAAGAAACAAGCAACGTGCTTGGCAAGCTTCCTGTGTGGGAGGTATTGCTTAGAAGCGCAACCTTTGTCTGTAGAGCTTGTTGGCGAGCTCGAGTCTTCCATTTAGCCAGTTTCCTCTCATCATTATGCCCTAACATGGCACGCACACACGCGCGCGCGCACGCACGCACACACACAAAATCTCCCCTTAACAAAAAGTTTCAAATTTGTAAATGCATGTGTGATGGTTCTCTCTCTCTGTACTGTCTTGTGTGCTAGTATGAAGACTTATAACCATGTAATTTTGAAGTTTATTAGAAAAACACAGATGTCTGGAGGATCCTATAGCCAATGATTTGTTGTCATGGGTTAAATCTATATGACCTTTACTCATGTGAGAGTTGGCTTGAAATATGCTTTATTAGCAAAAATCCACATGGGGGATGATCCTATAGGTGATGGTGACAAGACGATATGTCTGTATGAACATTCTAGATGTCATTTTGTTTGGTTATCTGAACAGCTTGAAAGTTGTCTCTTGGAACATCTCTATGAAGAAATTTCAATTATTTTTGTATCTTGGTTTGCTTTTGTTTTCCTTTTTGAGCAATTTCAAGGCTCTGAATAGTGGAATTGATTTTTTCAGGGCACTATCGTAGTTGATGAGTCACATGATCAAGATACAACTGACCTCCACAAATGTATCTCTTATGTCTTAAATGACCATGGGCTAAGTGCTGGAAAACCTGATGTGAGTAAGGATCTCAAGTTGTGAAGTCATAAAACTCTTAGGATTTGTGCACTTTTTTGTGTTTGTGACACTCCAGTTTCTAACTTTCTAGATTTCTGCTTCCTTGCTTAAAGGTATTCAAAGGATCCTGTATTGAGACCTTTCTTTAAGGGGACTGTCTGCGATGACATCAAGTTATCAATAAAGTCTTTATTAGTGGGTGGGATACTCTTTATCTCATCGCACAATGCGTGGATTTAAGAGCATTGTTTGTAGCAAGGTCAAATCCACGTACTTGGTCTCCATATTAACACCCCAGGTATGTGGGCTAATGCACAATGGTGGGCTTATGTTTGTGTGTGCAATCGCCCATGAAAGAGAAAGAAAGAAAGAAGTAATTTATGAACATCCTTTGGAGGTCAAAACTTGACCTATAGGACAGACCAGATGCCTCATTGGCACAGTGGATCAGAATGAGGCAAACTTCATCGCCAAAGAAAGAACCAAGGCAGGTGGAGGTGTATAGAGAGAGACGGGTGTGGCCAGCAGTTTGACAGAGGCAGTTGTAAAGCCTGTCGGGGTGGGGCCACCTTAGGTGGAGGCAAGGGGGACTGGAGGGGATGGGGAGGGTGGTTTGCTTCAGGGCTGACATGCATTGTTGCATGGTGCAAGTTTAAGAATTGTTTGTTGCTCGGCTGAAAACACATTCAAGGCGCAGATATAGAATGCTAGGTGGCATTAATTTGAATAGCTCTGTTTTAACTAGTTTCTAGTGTCTCAATTATGAAACTCAACAAAATAAGCCTCTGTGATGTTTTTTGGCTGCCAGCAGATGAAGATTCTTGTGGTTGGTGCTTTGGGTGGAAGACTAGATCATGAATTTGGAAATCTAAATGTCCTTTATTCTTTTCCGAAGACTCGGATAATCTTGTTAAGTGATGAGAGCATGGCATTTCTTCTTTCCAAGGAGTTCACCCACAAGATTCATATTAACCCCTCCATTGAGGGGCCTTATTGTGGGCTGATACCGTTGGGACAGCCTTCCACGAGTACTAAAACAACAGGCCTAAAGTGGAATCTGGGTAAGTAGGCATGGAACATCAGTTGTGGCATGTAATTGCAAAGGCATGAGTTTTTTCTTGCTGTGTGTAGAGGAGGCTTCAATGGAATTTGGTGGCCTCATCAGCGTGTGCAATCAGATTGAAGGTGAGCTTGTCACTGTTTTATTGGATACTGACCTACTTTGGACTGTTACAATAGAGAAACTAAATCAGCACTTGAAGAGAAATTAGCATAGCCAAGGTTGGCTTGGTCTTGTAATATAATATATTAATTTTGGGATGGAATGAAGCAAAAGAGAGCATTCATTTCATGTAAAGCTATCGCAGAGAAGAGACTGCTTATTCTGTCAAACAGCACTAGCTGACATTCCGTTGAAAGCCCTCTTATGATCTTAACTCCAGATCTTGAGAAACCTGTATGACGGATTCAGAGGGATTCTGGCAATTAATTTACCAGCTATTATTAATGTATCTAAAGACTCTCTTGTCTGTTCTTTTCCACATGCTGGCTTGCCATGTTTTGTTCCTTTCAAGCTGCTTTAAAATCTAGGCTATACTTGCAATTAGCAACCCAAGAAGAATAATTTTTTTCTATAATTTTGATTGTTGGAAAGAGTCGTATGAATGACTCACTCAAAGGTATGTTTTTGTCAGACTCAGGCCATTAGATAGGGCACTGTATTCTGACTCGAGAGAACTCAGCGTTGAGAACATAAACTCTCTATTGATGAGATTCGGCAGCGATCGATCTCATCTGATGATTTGCATCTCATTTGATCTATCTTTGTTTCTCCTTTGTGTCAACTAACCCATAATATCAGCCCTCACCCCATCACCCCTCCCCACCTATTTCGTTTCAGTTTCAGTTCTTTGTTCTTTTTGTACTCAAACATTGTATCAGGTTCACCAATTGTAACTTTCGGTCTCATAGGTCACTTTGGCCTCTTGAAGACATTTTAACATTTCATCTCTCTCTCTTTCTCTCTCTCTCTCTCTCTCTCTCAGACGTTAATATATATAACGGGGAGACTTCAAAGGAGAGCTCTAATCATGCGTTTCCTATTCATGGAGGCAAAGGACTTCTTGAAGAAGTGTCCTACACTAAAGAAAACGGGCATATTCCTTGTAGATGACCTCACTCTCTCACAACTTGCTCATATGAAAGAAGTTATGCCCCAGATAATGACAGCCCGAGAGAAGGGGAAAGTGGCCTTCTACAGGGATGGACAAATGGTTATTTTGGAGAGGCGCCAGCATGATCGCGCAAGACCTGTGGGACCACACTGAGAGTGGCTACATGGAATTGTAATGGATCTTTGCGCCTTGATGTAGGGGCCTTTGAGGATAGTTTCACAAGGGGAGACATCATTTTTTACTCTGAGACACATCAGGCACCGGGGCAGTCCATGCCATATCTGAGCAGATATAGATGGGAGATAGCATGTAGACAGGAGTCTCAATCAGAGGACAGAGGACGAGGTTCAGGAGGAGTGGCAATCTTATTCAAGGAGGAGCTACAACCTTTGATACATATAGCTCGGAGGGATGATCATGTTAGGTACATGTGGGTGAGATTGAAGGCAGAGATGGGCAGATACCTCTACATCGCTATTTGCTATTTTCCTCCTAGTACGTCAATATATGCATCACCTAGAGGACAGTCCCCCTTCTCTATTTTGGATGATAATACATGGGAGTTTTCCAGGGATGGTGACATTATTATCTTGGGGGATTTCAATGCTAGGACTACCCATCACCAAACAATATTCTATGATACCTCTAAGGAGTTGATGTGGGAGCTTGATATTACAAAAATGGGTTTGTCTAGATTATCACAAGATGAGGAGCACACTGAGTAGGATAGATAATTGATTGATATGGGGAGTGTATATGGATTGGCCATTTTGAATGGTCTACAAAGATTCCCTACATGTGGTTTTACATGCTTTCCACAATGGCATGGTGCTAGTACACTGGATTATGTTATGGCTTCGCCAGGACTCATCCCTTCCTTTCACGATTTCATGGTGGGAACTAGGCCGGTTGAGGTAGCAGTCGATCATGCTATCTTGTCTTTCACTCTATCGTTCCAGTTCAGCACAGCTCCATTGGGAGAGGTCTCCACACATACTCGGTATACCTTCACGTGGGAGACGGATTCTGTGTACACTGATGAGATACAGGAAGCTATGTCGTCAGGCGCCAGGACGGCCACTAGATGAGCTCACCTAAATTCTGACAGAGACGCTCCATGATGCAACATTAGAGGCATATCCCCACATCCAATCTACACACAGACAATCTGGGAGCATGCTTAGAACAGCTGGTATGATGAGGAGTGTAGAGAGGTGTTCATGGGTACTACTACACATAGACAGTCACGGATATCTTTCGCCGCCTAGTGCTACGAAAGAAGATGGCTTACCTATCTCAGTTAGAGCGTGATCTATATCAGTTGTTTATGAGAGTCATGAGGCATGGAGGCTTTTCCATGAGCACTCTCCACCGCCAACCATCCAGCATTGGGGGAATATGCTACATCTCTCTATATAGCATTGGGGCAACCACCTTTGCCTGACCCTCCAAAGGCATGTCCAAAGACATACTTCTTTATTGTAGAGAGGGTAAGGAAAGCCATTGACAAGATGAAGATAGGAAGAGCACATGATCATGATGGTCTGGTAGCAGAGCACTTCAACCATGCCAGAGATATGCTTGCAAAGCCTCTTGCTATGATGTTTAATAGAGCCATGTATGAGGGTTTTCCTGAGACTTGGAGTATGCCCACGATTGTGTCTATCATCAAGTCGGGAGATCCTATGCTTCCCAAGAATAACCGCACCATCATGGTTGGTCACACTCTGGCTAGGCTATATGCATCAATTCTTGAGCATGAGTGGAGTGGATGGGCAAAGAGTATACGGGCAGCAGGACATGCAAGATTCATGAGAGATTTCTCCACTCTTAACCAAATTTTGACACTCAGAGCCATTATTGAGGAGGCTAGACACCATGGCAGGAGGATTTATTGTAGCTTTGTGGATATCCGCGAAGCCTTTTATACAGTGCCACGAGCCAGACTTATACGCAGATATCAGGACATGGGGATGCCCACAAAGCTGATTTGGGGGATCTTAGCTTTATAAAGGACAGTGGTAGGGCGGGTACACACTACTCAAGGTATGTCCGACATGGTTCACTCCACCATTGGGGTGAAGTAGGGTTGTCCCCTGTCTTCGACACTCTTTGGGATATATGTAGGTGAGTTTTCAGATTATGTACAAATAGAGGGTGATAAAGGTGCTCAACTTGCAGGGACGTGGATCTCGTTGCTATTATACGTTGATGATATTTTGCTTACCTCAGATTCTCCAGAGGGGATGCATTGCATGTATTTGCAAAGGACAGTGGATTGTTTGTGAACCTTGGTAAGACCAAGGTAATGGTGTTTAATACTACGGTGCAGTGGGTAAGGAGGTTCGTCCCCACTTTTACATATGGTTGAGAGACTGTGGAGTATACAGAGACATATACTTATCTTGGGACAGTTTTCAGTGGTCCAGTATTTTCCCTGAGGCATGCAGCAGATACGAGATTGACCAGAGCCTATGCAGCATTGGAGAGACTTAAGAGGATATGTTCACAGGTTCAGTTCCAGGAACCTCGGACGAAGCTTTGGCTCTTTGACACTGTGGTCACTTCGGCCATGTAGATGGATAGAGAGGCCCTTGATGTCTATGATTTCTCGAATGATTAGGGCCAAGGCCTCAATACCACATGACATTGTTAGGGCGGAGCTCGCTGCTCCTCCGTTGGTAGTGGAGACACTCACTCAATCAGTTTCATTTATGCATAGCACTTGGGCTCTCCCTAGAGACAGATTTGATCGATTAGCACTAGAGTCTTCGCAATAGCTGGCATTGTAGGGAGATAGATCATGTTGGTATGCAGAGATGGCATCTCGGTTTCAATTACATGGCTTTCGTATGGATCGGCTACCCCCATTTCATTACTCTTTGGATGCACCCTCGATCTCCCTCACTAGGGCAGAGATTACCAAGGCTTATTAGGTAGGACTTGATTCAATTGGATACGAAGAGGACATGGATACAACCTACACATGAGTTGAGTACGAAGATGGCTTTCTATAGAGAGCATCTTCTCCAGCTTATGGAGGATGATTTTGTGATCAAACGAGGATACATGGATACTCATCTATCCCATGGGATACGATGTGCTATTGGTCAGATACACACATCCTCACATCAATTAGAGATTGAGACAAACTGATTTAGAGGAGTACCCATTGAGTCCAGGATGTGTGCGAGATAGAGCTCGAGACAAAGCGACATTACATATGTCATTGCCCTGCATACTATGAGATACGAGTTCGCTTTCATTGTCTATTCAGAGAGGGTTTTGGACCACTTTCTAGAGTCATGAGATACCAGGATCAGGGATGCCTCGCATTATACTTATTACAGATTCACACACACAGAGTTCTTCTTCAAGAGGGTCACAATGAGAGAGATCCAACGACAGCGGCATATTATAGATTTCTACTAACATAGAAAGGTGTTCGAGCAACTGCCACAACATAGTAGCACTAGAGGCATACTGCTTGACCGGGCAATAGAGTTGGGGCGGTCTCGTTGCCCATGGATGAGGGGGCCCTCTCGACATTGACACAAATTGCAATAGAGGATCCATACCATACTGGTGTGACATAGGAGCTGTCCCGACATAGAGTGCTTACCTTGGAGGACATTGAACCTTTATAGCCTTTTGGATACTGATGTATATGTATATGATGCCTCTATTGTCAGAGAGCTCCATTGTATCAACTCACCTTTGTATTCCCTTTGTATAAGCTTTCAACCCACCCCTACCCACTATTTTCTTTTCAGTTCTTTGTACTTTTTGTACCCAGACCTGGTATTAGATTCACCACATATAACCTTTTGGTCTCATAGGTCATTTTGGCCTTTTGAAGACATTACTATTCTCTCTCTCTCTCTCTCTCTCTCTCTCTCTCTCTCTCTCTCTCTCTCTCTCTCTCTCTCTCTCTGCATGCTAAAACATGCGATATAGGACAAGGGAGAAAGACATACTTTTTGTGTGTGCCTTTATTTAGTTGTTGAATAGGTCCTTCCATGAAACAACCACATTGACATTCTCTTCGTTTTGTTTTAAAACGCCTTGGTGAGTCTTCACCTTGCTTTTTGAGCATGTCCTTATCAGCTCTTGTTCATGAAAAACGAGTGTCTATTTTATTCTCCTATAACATTTTGTCAAAGTCGACGATGCAGAAGCATATAGCAATGGGGAGAATAGGTAGGAGAGAGAGAGAGAGAGAGAGAGAGAGAGAGAGAGAGAGAGAGAGAGAGAGAGAGAGAGAGAGAGAGCGCGCTAAGCCAACCAAGTGGGCAATGAGTTAGTGATTTACAATGGGGGCAAGGTGTTTCTTATATACTAGCGTGGGGGCCCTTAAGTACCCCCCTTAGTAAATTGCCCTACCCAAGACTTTCACAAATAAGTAAAATAAATACCTAAAGCCAAAATAAATATTGGGATCACATTGGGCTATTCACTTGAGATGTTATAACTTAGCACCTTCTTTGCAGCTCATAGTGGACATATATAGTAAGACCAAGTCAAAGAAGAACCCACCATCAATACCCCAGAGGGTCCGTCCATTGGATACATCTCGGTTATGCAACCTCCAACTTTTTTTTTAATAGAAGAATTCCATCTTGAGCATTGATTTCCTCATAGAAAATTGTACAGTAGACTACACTACGTCCAAGAATCCCCATTCATGATCTGCGAACACCAAGTCAATGAAGAAGCCACCATCGATACCCCAAAGGGTCCGTCCATTGGATACACCTCGGTTATGCAACCTCCAACTTTTGTTTAATAGAAGAATTCCATCTTGATCATAGCTTTCCTCATAGAAAATTGTACAGTAGACTACACTACGCCCAAGAATCCCCATTCATGATCAACGAACACATCATGTTCAAACATCCCTAGACAATGAACTTTGAAACACATGTTGTGCATAGTTCGGCCAACAATGATGGATTGTTTGCAACACATCCATAGTGTTTTGTATACGTTACGTTGGTTCCTTGCCCGATGCATGTGCCTTGAACTCTGAGCCATGGGTTCAAACATCGATAACTTCAACTTCAACACATGGGTCCAAATCCTTTGTAGGGAGATTCTTTTGCACCTCTCTGATGTTCACAAGCCTCTTCCTGGTCGAAGCTAGTTGCGACAATGGCCACCTAACTAGAAATTTGGCGTTGTGGTCACTGAGGCTATCACCACATGTGCATGCCAATCTTCTTTGCGAAATCTTTATCACTGCTATCTCTATCGGACTTGCCTTTGCCTTTGTCCTTTTGTGAGTTCTTGCTTTTGCCTTTGGCTTTGCATTCCCAAGCTGAACAAAGCTGTCTCGAACCTCATGAGTACCGAGACAACTAACTGAACAGTGGTCTTATTGTCCTTGTCAACCATGCCTTGGATGACGTTTGCAAAATTTGAAACTTGCCTTGGGCGTTACAATTCGGAGGCAAATGGGTTGACACATCCCTTGAGAACTTAGTATGTGCCAAGGCTGCTAATTGAGTACTAGCCTTGTTGTCCTTGTCAAGCTTGCCTTCGCCTCTGTCATCTAATGAACTATGAATTTACGTTTGGCTTTGCAAACCCGAGCCCAAACAATTGGTAGCTTCCTTGAGAAGAACTTCATCCGTGCATAGGGCACTAAGCGCGTGCTATTCGGTTCACTTTCCATAGCCTTTAGTTGGTATTAGTCATTTGTTGATATCGTGGCTTCGTGGAACATCTACCATGTTGGCCTTTGCCTCGCGTAGAAGTCCACTTATTCAACCTTGCAGAATGCTCGCTAAGACATAGCCTTAGAACATGCCAACCGAAGGGGCATTGTAAAATGCTCCCAAAACGCTATACACTTAAGGCCCACTCTGTCATTGCATTTCATAATTTCTGAAGATGAGCCATCGTTGGGGGTCCTTGTCTCCCACTAAATCAACATTGGTGTCTCGAAAGGCACACCCAAAATGCCTCGACTTCACACAAAACTCCCAATATTTCAAGACGTAGTGTAGGTAAAGCATACACAACCTCCAACGTTTTAGAACATCAAGGAGACCCGTAGTCCTCAAGGCCATTGCAGCTCCGATGCTCCTACTGACGACATCTTAAAATGTTGCACAAAAAGATGGCATCTAAAAATGTTGATGACTCCCCGACGCTAGCTTCTCATGCTCTAGTGTTTTAGAACATTGTAACAAAAACTGCCACCCACTTTCGCCTTGCGTTCAAAGTCGACAATGCGGAAGCGTAGAGCAACGAGGAGAATGAGAGAGAGAGAGAGAGAGAGAGAGAGAGAGAGAGAGAGAGAGAGAGAGAGAGAGAGAGAGAGAGAGAGCCAACCAACGGGGCAATGAATAAGTGATTTACAATGGGGGCAAGGTGTTTCATATATACGAGTGAGACTCCCTCGGCCTTCGGCGGAGTGGCTTCCACCAGCATATGACATAGAGGGTGTCATTACCCAGTGGTGCATCTTATATGCTACGACATGTACGCTATTTTCTTGAGATTGCACATTGCTTGATCTCAGCGAAATGCTTGAGAGATAGATGCACATGACCAAGGCTCCCACTAGCAAAAGTGTTAAACCACTCACGACATGATGTGATGTAGAACGTTGCATACTCATCTAGCAGTCATCGAGAGCAAGTTGCATCTCTATCAGACATAAAAGAAAGAGTAACGCTGGAGATAAATGTGACATCCCCGTTACTAGTATATAAAGCCACTTCTCTAGCTTATGTCAAAATTGGCTCTGCATTACACATACATCTGCGTTTGAGTCTAAAACAATGACGTCCAATATGTCATGTGTGACCACAACCAATATCTCAAGTGTCGGCATGAGCGAGACCGCTGTCTCTTATGAGTCGTTGTCGGGGATTCAAAACTGTCACACATATCGATTGCCATGAGTGAATGTCAAAGTGGGATAATCAAGAGCTATGGCTCTACAACATGTATACGGGCAATGTGCAAACCAATGCCAAAGAAAAGTTTACCAAAACTTGGAACAAAAGAAGCTCCTTGTGGGAGACAACGCTCTCAGAAAAGCTCACTGGCACTCATGGTGCTCAAGCGCATTAACACATAAAATCTCCTGTAGTAGTATAACCACACTGTGCTCTGCAATTGTCACACTGATGCAAGTCTCAACTGTCAAAAGTACATGGAATTTGTAACCAGTGACTACTTGTAAATTGCATATAATAGACACGATCGGAATATTTGTTGATAAAATATTGTGCATGCTACCTATAGTGCGAGTATACACAAATCTCACTCTTGCGTGTGTGGATACAAGAACATAATCCATGTCCAAAAACAAATATATATTTGTCAATATGGGAGCAAAGTCGACCACAACAAGAGAGAATCACTATCTCAATTGGACCACAAAAACATAAAGAACTTTTATGGCAATGAAGTCAAAACTATGGCGAGAAATCTAAGAAAAAGCGAACAAAGTTTGACCTGATACAAATCTCAACTATAAATCGCATCAAAGATGTCGAAGTGAAGGAAGCTCTCAACCACTATAAGCTGACAAAAAACTAATATGGCAAAGTGAGAGTAAACCTCGACCACTATAGTCTTCGAAAGAGGACTCTAAATCATAAACCATAATATTACTCAATGTTAATGAGTAGAAACACCAAAGTGGCTCTGCAATGTCAGATACGATGGCAACCCGCACTCAACGTACATCAATGGAGTGTCTGCGCATAAACAAGCACTGAAAGTGGTGTAATCCAGAAAACTGATCAATGCGAGAACAATGCTATTAAGAGAGGTCACTAGCACTCAAAAGTGCTCGCCAAAATGCATATATAATGGACATTAACCATGGACCATAACCATATACAAATCGTTTGCAAAGATCATAAATCAAAGCACAAAATCCCTACCAAAAGTGTCATATGAGAAACTTGTGAAAGAAGTGTTAAGTTTGGAGCCTGATTTACCCTTGTAATTTTTTGTGGTAAAAGCGCACATTTGTAAGGCCCCCATTATGAAGAGAAGCCATCGAGACTTTTTTTTCCCTCGCGGGAATATCCCTTTTCGTCGGAATATTATGGCCGGACGACAGCCGGAAAGTGGTTGAAAAACAACCAGTCGGTTGGCCGATGGCCTACCGGTAGTCAATGGCCGGTGGCCGGTGGTCGGAAGTCAATGGCCATTGGCCGGTGGCCTGTAGTCAATGGACGGTGGCCGGTGGTCGGAAGTCAATGGCTGGTGGCCGGTGGCCGAATTCAAAAGCGGACTTGTCTTCTCAAGGGCGGCCACACATGGGCGGATTGAAGGGTCCGATTTGGACTTATCTACACAAGGGCGGCTACACATGGCTGCCTCTCATGAGCGAGGGCAGCTCTTTTGGCCTATAAAAGGAGGCCATTTCTACACACATTTCATAGTGTGAAGTTGATGCAACAAGGTGAGTGTGAGGTGGTGAGAGTGAAGCAAGGCGTGAGCTCCATTAAGGGTATAATCCCTTTGTAAACTACTTCTTGTTTTGAAGTACTAAAGCCATTGAGTGGCGGCTTTCTCGTGGACGTAGCCCACATTGGGTGAACCACGTATATCGTGTGTACTCTCTCTCTCTCTCTCTCTCTCTCTCTCTCTCTCTCTCTCTCTCTCTCTCTACTCTATAATCTCTTGTGTGTGAAATCTATCTCTTTCCATTAAGTAATCTACTTAAATATCTATTTAGCTACGTCATATTTCCTAACAACTGGTATCAGAGCAAGGTTTTCTCGTAGCTAAGTTATATTAAGGAAAGGATTCCTTGAATTGAGTGGGAGTTATGGAGGAGGAAGGAAGCTCAAGATTGAGAAGTTCAACGGCAAAAACTACCAACATTGGAAGATGCAGATTGAAGACTATCTCTACCAGAAGGACCTCTATTTGCCACTAGGCGGTCTTGCAAAGAAGCCCGCAACGATGGCAGATGAAGCATGGATTGTCCTTGATCAAAAGGCACTGGGAACAATCCGGTTAAGCTTGGCGTCAACGGTGGCCTTCAATGTTTCGGAGATGAAGACCACGGAGGACTTGATGAAGTCACTTGACGACTTCTACGAGAAACCATCGGCATCCAATAAGGTATTTCTTATGAAGCGCTTGTTCAATCTAAAGATGACAGAGAATGGTTCAGTTGCAGAACACCTAAATGACTTTAACATAAACATAAGTCAACTTCGATCGGTGAAAATCAATTTTGATGACGAAGTGAGAGCTCTCCTTATACTATCATCTCTACCGGATAGTTGGGACAGCCTTGTGATGGCTGTAAGTAATTCTATTTCTCGCACAAATACTCTTAAGTTTGATGATGTTGTGGGTGTTCTCCTAAGCGAGGAAATACGAAGGAGAAGCACAGGAGAATCATCAAGTGCTGCACTGTCAGTGGAAACAAGAGAAAAGCCTAAGGAGAGATTCAAAACCCAAAGGATCGTGATCGCTCAAGACGGAGCAAGTCACGCACAAAGTCAGTTCTTGAATGTTGGAACTGCGGAAAGAAGGGCCACATCAAAAAGGATTGCTGGTCCAAGAAGAAGAAGGAGACTGAGTCGACAATGTGTCTAATTCCTGGATAGTAGATTCCGGGGCTTCATTCCATGCGACACCACACAAGCAACATTTCCAAGATTACACCAAAGGTAATCTTGGGTATGTATACTTGGGAGATGATGAAGCTTGTGAGATTGTCGGCAAAGGTACAGTTTCTGTCAAAACTGCTAACGAAAATGAATGGAAGCTTAAAGATGTTAGGCATGTTCCTTCTCTTCGGAAAAATTTGATCTCTACAGGACAATTGGACGATGAAGGTCACAACATTGCATTTGGAAACAAACGGTGGAAGATCTCAAAGGGATCTTTGGTGGTTGCCAAGGGAGAAAAGGTCGGTACACTTTACTTGTGTACTGTTAGCACGCAACCTTTAGCTTGTCACTATCGGCTTGGGCATATGAGTGCCAAAGGAATGCAAATCCTTCAAACAAAGAAGCTTCTACTAGGTTTGAAAGAAGTGGACTTAGAGTTCTGTGAAGATTGTGTTTATGGTAAACAAAAGAGGGTAAAATTTCAAAAATTAGGAAATGAAAGAAAAAATAAAAAACTTGAGTTGGTTCATTCTGATGTTTGGGGTCCTGCAAGTACACCATCACTTGGTGGCTCATTGTACTATGTAACATTCATAGACGATGCGACTAGAAAAACATTGGTTTATGTCATGAAGAATAAATCCGATGTGTTTTGCATATTTCAAAGGTGGAAACCCTTTGTGGAGAATGAAACAAGTACCAAGGTTAAATGCCTCAGATCCGACAATGGAGGCGAATATTGCAGCCAAGCTTTTGAAAGCTTTTGTGCTAACAATGGCATTCGGAGGCAAAAGACAACCCCAAGGACACCTCAACAAAATGGGATTTCGGAAAGGATGAACAAAACAATCATGGAGCGAGAGCACGAAGCATGCGGCTACACGCAGGCCTACCGCTTGAGCTTTGGTGGCGGAAGCTGTAAGTACGTCTGTGTACTTAATCAATCGGTCACCCTCAACGGCATTGGATGGGGGAGTTCCAGAAGAGGCATGGACAGGTAAACCGGTGAATTATGCATTTCTCAAAGTATTTGGGTGTGAGGCTTTTATGCACATAGATAGAAGCCTAAGATCAAAGCTAGATGCAAAGTGCAAAAAGTGTCTCTTCATTGGCTATGGAGAAGGTGACTTTGGGTATCGCCTATGGAATCCTGAAGATGGTAAAATCTTAAGGAGTAGTGATGTAATTTTTAACGAACAAAATATGTACAAAGATTACTTGGAAAGAAAACAAACAAAAAAAATAGGTGATGAGTACATGGAGCTTAAGGACGGTGAAGACTCAAGGACTGCAAACGGTGACAATGTGCAACAACGTCAACCAAATGAGGAGCCTCAACCTATTCCCTGAAGATCTATAAGAGGAAGTAGACCTCTAGAAAGGTTTGTTCCTTCCTTCAACCATCTCTTGATCTCAGATTCTGGAGAGCCGGAATCATACGAAGAAGCTATGCAACATGAATCCAAAGAAGAATGGACAAAGAGCATGCAAGTTGAGATGAACTCACTACATCGCAACCAAACATGGGAGTTGGTTGAGTTGCCTAAAGGTAAGCGGGCACTTCAAAACAAATGGGTGTACAAGGTGAAGGAAGAAGAAGGTGGGAAGAAAAGGTACAAGTCTAAGCTTGTGGTAAAAGGTTTTTCTCAAAAAAAAGGTATTGACTTCAATGAAATATTTTCTCCTGTTGTAAAAATGAACTCAATTAGGCTTGTCTTAAGCCTTGTGGCTTCTCATGATCTAAATCTCGAGCAAATGGATGTAAATACGGCATTCCCTCACGGTGACTTAGAGGAGGAAATCTACATGCTTCAACCAAAGGGGTATGAAGTAAAAGGTAAGGAGAAAATGGTTTACAGATTAAAGTAGAGCTTGTATGGTTTAAAGCAAGCATCAAGACAATGGTACTTGAAGTTTGATCGATGGATGTTGGATCATGGATTCACAAGATGCAACTCGGATCACTGCGTCTACACGAAGAATTTGGGAGATGGAAATTCATCATCCTAATGTTGTATGTTGATGACATGTTGATTGTAAGTGCTAACATGCAGGACATCAAAGACCTAAAAGAGGAGCTGTCTAAATCTTTTTTAATGAAAGATTTAGGTGCTGCAAAGAGGATACTTGGTATGAAAATATCAAGAGACAGGACGAAGAAGACAATAAAGCTATTTCAAGAAGATTACATCAAGAAGGTACTAGAAAGGTTTGCAATGCAAAATGCAAAACCAGTTTCTACACCTTTGGCTGGTCACTTTAAACTAACGAAGGATATATGTCCAAAGACACAAGAGGAGATAGCCTATATGTCTAAAGTTCCATATGCTGCAGCGGTAGGTTCTCTAATGTATGCTATGGTCTGGACAAGGCCAGACATTGCACATGCAGTGGGAGTTGTGAGTAGGTTCATGGACAACCCAGGTAAAGAGCATTGACAAGCTGTGAAGTGGATACTTAGGTATCTAAAAGGGACAACAACAAATGCTTTGTATTTTGGAAGAACTGATATTTTTCTAGAAGGGTATGCTGATGTAGATATGCAGGTGACAAATATAGTCGAAGGAGCACTACTGGCTATGTGTTCACGGTTGGAGGCACAACAGTAAGCTGTGCTTCAAAGCTGCAGAAAGTGGTTTCACTTTCTACCACGGAAGCAGAGTATGTAGCAACGACAGAGGCAAGCAAAGAAATTTTGTGGCTTCACAGATTCTTAGAAGAGCTTGGATTCAAACAAGACAATTGTGTCTTGTACAGTGATAACCAAAGCGCTATCCATCTTGCAAAGAACGCAGCCTTTCATTCAAAGACAAAGCACATTAAGGTGAGATATCACTTCATACGCACTCTTTTGGAAGAGGGACAGCTAAAGCTAGGAAAGGTGCATACAAGTGAAAATCCTGCAAACATGTTTACAAAGGTGGTCAACAAGGAGAAGTTGAGCTTTTGCTCATCTTCAATCGGCATTCAAGGATAAGAAGCCAGGATGGAAAGCAGTCACAGGTTTAGTTTGGAGATCAATCTCCAAACCAAACTTGTGGAAGATTGTTAAGTATGGAGCTTGATTTACCCTTGTAATTTTCTGTGGTGAAAGCGCACATTTGTAAGGCCCGCATTATAAGGAGAAGCCATCGTGCGTAAAGGAAAATCACTCGCCGGAAACCAAAATTTTCACGGCCAAAAAATCAGGGGCGACTTTTTTTCACTCGCCGGAATATTATGGCCGGACGGCGGCCGGAAAGTGGTCGGAAAACAACCGGTCGGTTGGCCGGTGGTCGGAAGTCAATGGCCGGTGACCAGTGGCCGAATTTAAAGGTGGACTCGTCTCAAGGGCGGCCACACATGGGGGGATTGCAGGGTCTGATTTGGACTTATCTACACAAGGGCGGCTACACATGGCTGCCTCTCATGAGAGAGGGCAACCCTTTGAGTCTATAAAAGGAGGTCATTTCTACACACATTTCATAGTGTGAATTTGATGCAACAAGGTGAGTGTGAGGTGGTGAGAGTGAAGCAAGGCGGGAGCTCCATTAAGGGTATAATCCCTTTGTAAACTACTTCTTGTTTTGAAGTACTAAAGCCATTGAGTGGCTGCTATCCCGTGGACATAGCCCACATTGGGTGAACCACGTATATCGTGTGTACTCTCTCTCTCTCTCTCTCTCTCTCTCTCTCTCTCTCTCTCTCTCTCTCTCTCTCTACTCTATAATCTCTTGTGTGTGAAATCTATCTCTCTCCATTAAGTAATCTACTCAAATATCTATTTAGCTACGTCATATTTCCTAACAAGAAGCTCCACCTGTGTGCTTGAAAAAACACGTTTTTCAAGAGACCGCTTCGATGGTGTGTAAACGTCTCCATGATTCTTTAGCCAAATCTACCAAATACTTCAAACCTCAAGCTTTGCATAAGCTGAAATTCATCTTCAACTTAGAATTTATGTAAACTTTGAGCACCCGCCGTGCTTCCAAAAGTGCATCAAATTCGTACACTGCACCAAAATAGAAAACCTAAAATTTTTTTGGTATACAATCAGTTCGAGCTAAATATCAACAAATCGGTAAGGAATTTGTAAAAAATTCTTTTACAAAGTTGTAGGCTATGTTGAAATGCAGGGCCATGCAGTACACAATTTTCATATCTACCTTCTACAAGGAGAAAAACAAATTTAAAAATAGTATTGTTGCGCATACAATTTTCAGGGCAGCATCTTTATCTACAAACTATCTTCCACACATCACTTCTAAGCTTCCACAAGAGCATACATTACTCTCAACTAAACTCACACGATCCCATTGTGTTCTCACAAAGCTTCTTTGTTTTTTCTTATCTATCCACCGCCAAGAGTGAGCAAGCTATTGCCTCGAAGCTCTCAATGCCCCATGCTCCCCATGATTGCCATGTGGTGTGATACCAATTGTGAGTGCGCAAATGCGGTGCGTGTGCGCGAGGGGGGGGAAGAGAGAGAGAGAGAGAGAGAGAGAGAGAGAGAGAGAGAGAGAGAGAGAGGAAATAGGATGTGGCTAAATAGATATTTGAGTAGCTTACTTAATGGAAAGAGACAAATTATCCACACGAGAGATTATAGAATAGAGAGAGAGAGAGAGAACACAATGTACGTGGTTCACCCAATATGGGCTACATCCATGGGAAAGCAGCCACTGAATGGCTTTAGTACTTCAAACAAGAAGTAGGTTACAAAGGGATTATACCCTTAATAGAGCTCCCGCCTTGCTTCACTTTCACCACCTCACACCCACCTTGTTGCATCAACTTCACACTCCAAAATGTGTGTAGAAATGGCCTCCTTTTATAGGCCAAAAGGGATGCCCTCTCTCATGGGAGACAGTCGTATGTAGCCGCCCTTGTGTAGACAAGTCCAAATGGACTCTCCAATCCGTCCATGAGAAGACAAGTTCGCCTTTGAAATCGGCCACCGGCCACCAACCAACCGTTTTTTGATCACTTTTCGACCGCCGTCCGGCCATAATATTCCGACGAAAAGGAATATTCCCGTCGTGAAAATTTTGGTTTTCAACGAGTGATTTTTCTTCACGCACGATAGCTTCTCCTCATAACAAAGGCCTTACAAATGTGCGTTTTTAATACAAAAAATTAAAAGGTGTAAATCATGCTCCATACTTAACAAGAGAGAGAAAGCATATGACGTGGGTGAAGCAGCTCACTATAATATGTATGTGAGAGAGTCCCTTATTCTTCTATCTAATAAGAATAAGGTGTGTACAAGTGATGGATGATCGGATACCTTTGGCTCGTCCGATTGGGTTAAGAGGCACACCGCCTTTACCTCATGAATTATCTTAGGTCATATTATTGCAAGCTCAATGCATGTGATAAATGTGTAGAAGATATAGCATGTGTGTGTCTAATTCAAAGATATTTGTAGATGGAGAACTTTGGCATGAGCATTTGCGCATGTGAATCTTGCAGTTTATTGTGTTTGCAAAAATTCAAGTTGGTTACTTTCTAAGTGTCCCTTATGAAACACCATCTTAACATGTTTGGATGTTATACTTTGGGAAATACTCAATGTTTTAAAGTTTAGATAATGGTTCTATGAGGTCTTTTTGCAATTGGAGCTAGCCCACATTAGCGACATTTGTGGTCTGAGACATGTTCTATATTTTGGCAAACCTTTTGTAGTACACAATGTATATAAATTTAATTGAAAGTCCAAAGTGTTTACATGCTTCAAAAAATTGTAATTTATAACGAAAAATGTTTCTAGTTGCATTGTGGACATCTTCCATTTTGATCGAGAGAGAGAGAGAGAGAATATATGCCAAAAGATTTTAATGCATTTTTGGGTTAGTTATGGAAGAAAACACCAATGTACAATGTGATAAACCTCAACAAAATGAAGTGAGAAAAAATAGGTCATTATGGAGATGGAATGATGTATTACTTAAACCCACATATGTTTTGACTCAAGGTTTTCATGTGTGCTACATAGGTACTAATAGGTGTCACATTCATAGAGGAAAATGGAGATGCCATGATGCATAGTCAAAAGCCAAAGTTGTACATGTATTTTGAGTTGAGGCAATCATTTGTGCCAGATAGTACTTAATAGGTGTCATTTTAAAGCTTTTTAATATATCACTATGATTAGATCTTTGCATAACAAGAAGCCTTCAATTAGCTACTAGTGTATCTTTATTAATTTGGCCTATGCTTTAGTGTTTATAAGACAACATTAAAAATCATTTGTGAAATGAATTTTATTTGGCTATAGTTTGAAAAGCAGGGGCCAACTATATCATGCATAGCTAAAGCTTATTTTGATTAGTCAAGTAGTATATAATGTGGAAGATGATATGTGCCATTCTTGCAATGTAGCAAACATATACATGTTTTGTTACTTGGCATCAATGTTCGGGAAAAATCATTTTCACAAACATACAAAAATCCCTCCAAGACAATTCTGAACTAGAAATTTTACAATACTAGCCAGTATTTTTGTAAAATTACACCATTTTCAATGTATTTTAAGCGGAATTTTCTCCTTCTTGCCCTCCCCTTAAGCAGCTACTTTGATTTTGCAACCGGCTCAAGGCTAAGCTGAGGCACACTTTTCCCAAACACTGCTTGGCATGTATGATACGCAATCGTCTCATTTTAGTGGTAGCCAACTTGGTCTTTGCATGGTTTTCCTCTTGGCATAAACTCCATTAGTACTTAATGAGCTTTATGATGAAAAATAAGTTGGAAAGTAGCATTGATTACCATAAGGCTTCAATTGTGGACAAAGGGTCTACTCCAAGAGAAAAACACTGAGTTTCGGTTGAGACTTTTGCTTCCACTTATTATATGGTTTCCCTTCATAGCATTTGTGCATTGGCTATTCATAATAATTGGAAGTAAATCGATTGGACGACAAAAGATTGTTTTTGAATGGTGTTGTACATTGGCAGCTCATAATAAATGGAAGTAAATAAATTGGGAATTAAAACTATGTTTTTGAGTGGTGATTTACATTAGGAAGTGTATGTAAATCATAGCCTCTTGGGTTTTTTCAAAACCAAAAGAAAACAAACTGTCTATAGGTTAGAATTTGTATGGTTTGAAATAAGCTTCTTTTGCTACTTGTATGAAAAGTACTTTTTTTTTTTTTTGGCAAAACTCACAATTGTGAGTGATTGTATTAGAAAGAGAACAGAAAATTACAGATCAATCTCAAGCCCAGGCCAAGCCTTAAGAGACGGATATTGCATCAGATTTCACAACCATAAAGGCTTTGATCGAATGGCTTGTGTTGTCCAAAACCAATCATCCGAGTCATAACTTTTAACTACAAATAGTTTTAGAGTAGAGTTAATTAGAGCAGTTTGCATATCAACATACCAATGGTGTGTTTTGTGGATCAAGTTGCTCACTAGATCTATGATGAGGCGCACACTATTGATTCTAACGTTGATTTGAATGCTTCGTTTGAGATTCAAACTTGAGACTCTTGCATCACTAGTTGGGCATAATATTTAAGCAGTGTGGAGGTATTGTTTTGTGTCAAACAAATTATATTTAGACATTGTTGCATGTACTTGGCCTTGACCAAGCCTTGTGCTATGCCTATGGAGACAAGCTTAAAGCTTAGTTTAAGAATGCAAGAAACTACTTTGATAACTCAATATCAACAAACTCTTGGTTGCCTTTTTTTATGTATGCATTATGAGGCTCGATGTTCAACAGACCATCTCACATGTGAGCATATTTATGCATAGCATATGCTTTAAAAATTGGCATGATGTTGTTTCTTTCGCTACTTGAGTTCTTGGATTATTATATCCCAAGGGGAGTCAGTGCTTCAAGATTTACATGTTTGTTTGGACATAGATTGGATTAGTTGCTACGATATTGGTGTGTCTACAAGTAGTTTTGCTTTCGTGCTTGGTAACTCAAGTAGGCACGATGTTCAATAGACCATCTCACAGTGAGCACATTTATGCATAGCTTATGCTTTAAACATTCGCATGATGTTAAGTGCTTCTTTCACTACTTGTGCTCTTGGATTATTATATCCCAAGGCTATGTTGTATTGTATGCTATATAAGGTATGTATAATACACTTTAATTGGACGGTTTATGCAATCCTCCTAATTAAACGGACGTATTATTTGGTGCCACATCAATCAAATCACCATTATGTATAATTTCTTAGCAATTCGATCAAAATATAATTTGATTAAAAAAATGTTCTATATAGAGTCATACTCCGCGAGCCTTTAACCATTGTGGGCATGTTTAATGAAAAGTTTGCCTTGAGTTCACTTCAAAGGTGAAACCCCCCCCAAACCCCTATCCAAAAAAAAACTTTTTGTTCATTGAGCTATTAATTAAAAAAATAAATAAAATATATATATATATATATATATATATATATATATGTATATATATATATATATGTATATATATATATATGTATATATATATATATATATATATATGTATATATATGTATGTATGTATATATATATATATATATTTTTTAAAGTTAAATTAGTAGTTACTTCTTTGTGTAGGGCCAATCTCACACTTAAAAGTAACTTAGGTAGACTTAGATCACGGTTGCCTGCTAGTGTAGATGAATGCTCACACTAGAGATGATTTAGGTAGGTAGAATAGTAATCGCTTGTTTTGTGTAGAGTTTGATTCACATTTGGAAGTGATTTAGCTTTGTTAAATAGAAATTACTTGTCACGTGTAGAGCTTGACTCACATTGGAGGTGACTTAGACAGGTAGAATAGTAATTGCTTGCCTTGTGTAGAGTTTGACTCACATTTGGAAGTGATTTAATTAAGATACAAAAAATTACGTATAATGAAATATACTTTATACACATAAATGCATATAATATGAGAATATACGTTTAATTGCCTTATATATGTATAAAAATGATTATACGGATGTATAAATGCAAGTTAGTACATCATTGCTTCAAGATTTACATGTGGACTTAGATTAGACTAGTTGCTATGATATTCGTGTGTAGTGGTTTTGCTTCATGCTTAGTAACTCAAGTAGGCTCAATGTTCAATTAGACCATCTCACATGTGAGCACATTTATGCATAGCCTATGCTTTAAACATTGGCATGATGTTAAGTGCTTCTTTCACTACTTGAGTTCTTGGATTATTATTTTCCGAGGGGAATCAATGCTTCAAATTTTACATGTTTTTTGGAGCTTAGGTCGAGTTAGTTGCTATGATATTTGTGTGTCTACAAGTGGTTTTGCTTTGTGCTTGGTAACTCAAGGCATCATGGTTGACCTAGATGGGAGGAAGATGAGTACAATAAGTTAGCTACGGATGCATGCGCTTGGCTCAAGCATTACTAATATTAGGAAAGACTCTCTATAGGGAAGATTAGTGTGGCTTATGTACTCCCTACACAAAACAACCCAACAGATGCCTCGTGAGGTTAGAATCTTTTTGAAAGGTTTGAGCTTGCTTTCTTTTATGGATGATCAATTTTCTAACGCTTAGCACTTTCCTACTCATAAGTACGAGCTCTCATGCTCATCACAACACTCCCAAGGGGAATTTGTTACCATGGTGTGTGAACACGCTTAGAATTGTCAAAACTCTTTTTCTCTCAATAGGGGATACATCCTCAATCCTTGAGCATCACTTAAAACACGTTTACATGCTAGGTAATACTACTTCCTATGTTGTGTGCTCTTAATATTCTTTTTCTACAAGCTTTGTACGTGCATTTCTCCAACCCTAAAAGTCGAGCACGTTCATAAAATAGAACTCTTGTGGAGAGGGGGAGAGATATAGTCAAAACAATGTATATAATCATACATGGCTATGTCCAGAGAAGATTTTCTGCAAACAAAACCTCTACTTTCCTCTCCTTTCATATGCACAAGGAATTGACCCCTCATTTGTGCACCTGGAGTAGGTCTTGAAAGTTTTAATTTAGTTTTGGCAAAATGTCAAATTTCTTATAAGATTTCCAGCAAATTGAAATCCTTGGAATGTTCCAATCCACATTCGTGGCTAATGCCTACTAACTTGAGGGACATTCCCCAAAATCCAGGCAATTGCATGGCGACCGGCGGAGGCCAGGAGCCGTGCGGGAGCATGGATTCCGGGCGAATGGTCTGCAAGGGACCATTCCTGGCCAACAAGTGTCAGAGGGAAGGGGGCCAGGTAGAAGATTAGGACAGCCAGAGGTTGCAACACCGCTGCAGGAGATCAGTGACCACAGTCTCCACAGGGCTGCAGGATCGGTTTTCGCCGACGATGGTCAGTGACAGCAGATAGCCTGCTGACGTGTAGGCAGCACAGTACAGCAACTTCCATCGGCACAAACAGCTTCAATTCCAATTTTTGACTAGTTCAATGCTCAATTATCGACTTTTTTTCTTACCAGTTTTTCTCAAAAAACACCCAGGTGAGGCAATGTCACACAGGCAAAGCAAGAGGATTGCCAGACAGTTGATCTGCATGTTCAATCAATGACAACAAAAGCACCATTCTGCAATGGGAGACGTCACCGTACTTGTATCTTACCAATGACCAAATCTATACAAGTAGACAGGTTTTTGCTTAGCATAACCACTTGTAAAATTTACAATTGATAAGGAAAGGCTAATGTAGCCTTTCAGTGTATCTTTGTTGGCACTGCCTTTCGGCAGAAAGGGAGGGCGTGTGCCGAGGGAGGTGTACAACGGAGTCCCCTTCATGTTTTGAAAGGTACGTGTATTTTTCTCCCTCTCCTCTCTCTCTCTCTCTCTCGCCCCAACCGGAGTCGATGGCAGTGAAGCAGCCATCGACTCCGGTTGTTAGTGAAGCAGCCAGGTTGAAAAGAAGCTTGCAAGGACATGATAGAAAAATCAACAAGATGGGATATCACCTTCAAATGCCCCGAGACCCGACCTCATCAATCCCTTTCGCTCAATCAAGACCTGCTCAATTCGATATCTCCTAGCAACAAGAGCACTGGAACTAATCAAAAGTGAAACTAGACTTAGAATTGTGACATCGCATGCGAATCTAGTTGGAACCAAAACTCTGATTCCAAAGCTCAAAATGCTGCAGCTGATCTTTTGATATGCTAGGTCTTATACTCCTCATGGCTTCTTGGAAATCAATGTATTTTAGAGACCGAACTTGATCTGCCTTCACTGTGTTTACATGTGAACCCAGCTCACGAATTGGCATCATGGCTGCCTCTTGGCATAATGCATGGAGGTCACTTCCTGAATAACCATCAGTAGCGTGAGCGATACGCTCAATGTCTGCCTGAGGAAGGGAGTATGCAGTTCCTCTCAAAAGCTTGCTCAAAAGCTCCTTACGAGTGCCGAAACTCGGTAAGGGCACATAAATTCTCTTGACCAAGCGTCTCCGAACTGCATCATCAATCTCTTCAGGCCTATTTGTTGCACCCATTATAACAACACGGTCTTCGTCGTTGGACATGACACCATCAAATTGTATCAAGAACTCTGACTTCAAGCGCCGGCTTGCCTCATGCTCGTTGGAGCTTCTTGCAGACATGATACTGTCAATCTCATCGATGAATATCACTGAAGGTTGTCTGACCTTGGCAACACCAAAAAGCGCTCTCATTAGCTTCTCTCCCTCACCTACCCACTTTGATGTCAGAGAAGATGCACTAATGCAGAAAAAGGTTGCTGAAGACTCTGAAGCCACAGCTTTGGCCAACAGGGTCTTCCCATTTCCAGGAGGACCAAAAAGTACCAGCCCTCTAGCAGGCTTTCTTAGCCCTGTAAAAAGATCACTTCTTCTGATTGGCAAAGTGACCATTTCCATCAGAGTCTGCTTTGCTTTGTCCAGTCCAGCTATGGAATCCCAATTCACAGCCGGACTTCGATCCAAAATCTCATTTTCAATTACCGCTGCGAGTCTGGAATCAACTCCCTTAGGTAACAAAGCCTCGTTGTCGGATGAACTGTTTGCACCTGTTGGCGATGTCGACCCAGAACCTGATGAACTTCTAATCAACGAACCTCGTGCGGGCTTGGCTACTCTTGGATTGGGTGCTGGTAAAGCCTTCCCCACACTCGCACGTTTTTCCCGGTTCGCCAGTACTTGAAGCCTTTGATTCACCTCATCCCGCCACTTTAGCATCTTTTCTTTGTACATGTTTGTGGTCTCCGAAACATGACCTGCTGGCAGTGATCTGCATACTGACAGACCCTCTGCAAGCACTAGCTGAGCGGCCTTATGATGTTGAATCGCCTCTCCTGTAAGCCCATTTTCTTCTGTGTGCAGTGCTTTGTCAATCTCTGCTTTTGCCAGACTAAAATAGCCTTTAAGCTTCTGTTCTGCCCGTTGCTTCCCTGTTTGATAAGGTACCAAGGAGCTTGTAGGGTCCTGTCCTTCATTCATCCACTTTGTGTTCCTATGATTTTCTTCCGTTGGAGGAGAAAAAACCAAGGAAGAGAGTTTTTCAAGAGCCCACATTAAAAAGCTGCGGACGAAACTGAGATATCTGCAGTGATGCCTTTTCAATTAGCAAGCATACTCATCCTGAAGTCTCATCAGGTCCTGCAAGAAGCACGGAAGTCCATGCATACATTTCAGTTTTGAGGCCTTCAAGCTACACAATGCTAAACATATGACAAGGGGGAGAAAGCTTAAAGGACATTATCTTTCACCTTTTGCAACCACCAAGATACTCTTGGAAACACATCCTTGCCTCTACTTAATTTCATAGCACTTTTTAATTGTCGACATTGCGGTCATGTTTGTGACTTGTACCGGCTCCCCCATGTTTAAAAGACTTACCCTATTTCAATAACAACTTCCTACAATCCATCATGCAGAAACGACACACCACAATCAAAACAAGCTTATGGAATCCAAAACATGCTTACCTCTACAGAGCCTCACCCCAAGCCTGAAGCTAATACCACAATGGAATCAAGAGCTGACCACATATGCTTGAAAATTCTGGACGTATAAAATGAAAGAATATCATACCCGTATATGAAAAAACATACTTGACCAAAAGTTCTTTGAAAAAGGGGGCTAATAAATAAAATCGAACCCCTAAGTTCTAAGGATTTGATGTGACCTTATACATAACATTTGCCGCATGCGAATGTACGATTTCTGACTTTGAAGTTCGAACTACTGATCATGTTCATTTCAAGGGTTCTCACTTTCTTGATCTTGTGTGTCTTGATCTATTATCAACGGACGTTTTCGGTCTCTTGTATCAATGTTCTACTTCAGACTTTGAAGCTCTCAAATCTCAACTTTTAGGGACTTGCATTTCAATTTTTATTGATGTTTATACTCAAAATGTATTGGAGTAAATTTGAAATTACAGACTGATCTCTACTATAATTAGGGTCGCATATGGCTCAACTCCAAGGTCTGAACCCTACTTCAACCACGCTTCCATATCTCTATGATATTGATGTATGGTTCACATATGGAAAGACTATGGCGCTGACCACAAAAAATGACGTCCCATACCACCAACCACACCCCCTTTAATGTGTGCATCTTTTAACCACACCACTTTTAGTGTGTGAATAAAGATGCGAAAGACTAAAGTCCAAGGGCAGTGCTATAATTCTAAGTGTACTGAAGAGGTGAGAAGCTTGCTGCTTGCTGTGCCCTTCCTCCTTGCACGCTACCTCTCGCTATCCCTTGCCCTAGGGCCCCCCCCAAAAACCCCTCTTTGCCTCGCGTTGCCCCTGCTCGCCAAAATGCATATATAATGGACATTAACCATGGACCATAACCATATACAAATCGTTTGCAAAGATCATAAATCAAAGCACAAAATCCCTACCAAAAGTGTCATATGAGAAACTTGTGAAAGAAGTGTTAAGTTTGGAGCCAGATTTACCCTTGTAATTTTTTGTGGTAAAAGCACACATTTGTAAGGCCCCCATTATGAGGAGAAGCCATCGAGACTTTTTTTTCCCTCGCCGGAATATCCCTTTTCGTCGGAATATTATGGCCGGACGACAGCCGGAAAGTGGTCGAAAAACAACCGGTCGGTTGGCCGGTGGCCTACCGGTAGTCAATGGCCGATGGCCGGTGGTCGGAAGTCAATGGCCATTGGCCGGTGGCCTGTAGTCAATGGACGGTGGCCGGTGGTCGGAAGTCAATGGCTGGTGGCCGGTGGCCGAATTCAAAAGCGGACTTGTCTTCTCAAGGGCGGCCACACATGGGCGGATTGAAGGGTCCGATTTTGACTTATGTACACAAGGGCGGTTACACATGGCTGCCTCTCATGAGAGAGGGCAGCTCTTTTGGCCTATAAAAGGAGGCCATTTCTACACACATTTCATAGTGTGAAGTTGATGCAACAAGGTGAGTGTGAGGTGGTGAGAGTGAAGCAATGTGTGAGCTCCATTAAGGGTATAATCCCTTTGTAAACTACTTCTTGTTTTGAAGTACTAAAGCCATTGAGTGGCCGCTTTCCCGTGGACGTAGCCCACATTGGTTGTTGAAGACTCTGAAGCCACAGCTTTGGCCAACAGGGTCTTCCCATTTCCAGGAGGACCAAAAAGTACCAGCCCTCTAGCAGGCTTTCTTAGCCCTGTAAAAAGATCACTTCTTCTGATTGGCAAAGTGACCATTTCCATCAGAGTCTGCTTTGCTTTGTCCAGTCCAGCTATGGAATCCCAATTCACAGCCGGACTTCGATCCAAAATCTCATTTTCAATTACCGCTGCGAGTCTGGAATCAACTCCCTTAGGTAACAAAGCCTCGTTGTCGGATGAACTGTTTGCACCTGTTGGCGATGTCGACCCAGAACCTGATGAACTTCTAATCAACGAACCTCGTACGGGCTTGGCTACTCTTGGATTGGGTGCTGGTAAAGCCTTCCCCACACTCGCACGTTTTTCCCGGTTCGCCAGTACTTGAAGCCTTTGATTCGCCTCATCCCGCCACTTTAGCATCTTTTCTTTGTACATGTTTGTGGTCTCCGAAACATGACCTGCTGGCAGTGATCTGCATACTGACAGACCCTCTGCAAGCACTCTAGCTGAGCGGCCTTATGATGTTGAATCGCCTCTCCTGTAAGCCCATTTTCTTCTGTGTGCAGTGCTTTGTCAATCTCTGCTTTTGCCAGACTAAAATAGCCTTTAAGCTTCTGTTCTGCCCGTTGCTTCCCTGTTTGATAAGGTACCAAGGAGCTTGTAGGGTCCTGTCCTTCATTCATCCACTTTGTGTTCCTATGATTTTCTTCCGTTGGAGGAGAAAAAACCAAGGAAGAGAGTTTTTCAAGAGCCCACATTAAAAAGCTGCGGACGAAACTGAGATATCTGCAGTGATGCCTTTTCAATTAGCAAGCATACTCATCCTGAAGTCTCATCAGGTCCTGCAAGAAGCACGGAAGTCCATGCATACATTTCAGTTTTGAGGCCTTCAAGCTACACAATGCTAAACATATGACAAGGGGGAGAAAGCTTAAAGGACATTATCTTTCACCTTTTGCAACCACCAAGATACTCTTGGAAACACATCCTTGCCTCTACTTAATTTCATAGCACTTTTTAATTGTCGACATTGCGGTCATGTTTGTGACTTGTACCGGCTCCCCCATGTTTGAAAGACTTGCCCTATTTCAATAACAACTTCCTACAATCCATCATGCAGAAACGACACACCACAATCAAAACAAGCTTATGGAATCCAAAACATGCTTACCTCTACAGAGCCTCACCCCAAGCCTGAAGCTAATACCACAATGGAATCAAGAGCTGACCACATATGCTTGAAAATTCTGGACGTATAAAATGAAAGAATATCATACCCGTATATGAAAAAACATACTTGACCAAAAGTTCTTTGAAAAAGGGGGCTAATAAATAAAATCGAACCCCTAAGTTCTAAGGATTTGATGTGACCTTATACATAACATTTGCCGCATGCGAATGTACGATTTCTGACTTTGAAGTTCGAACTACTGATCATGTTCATTTCAAGGGTTCTCACTTTCTTGATCTTGTGTGTCTTGATCTATTATCAACGGACGTTTTCGGTCTCTTGTATCAATGTTCTACTTCAGACTTTGAAGCTCTCAAATCTCAACTTTTAGGGACTTGCATTTCAATTTTTATTGATGTTGATACTCAAAATGTATTGGAGTAAATTTGAAATTACAGACTAATCTCTACTATAATTAGGGTCGCATATGGCTCAACTCCAAGGTCTGAACCCTACTTCAACCACGCCTCCATATCTCTATGATATTGATGTACGGTTCACATATGGAAAGACTATGGCGCTGACCACAAAAAATGACGTCCCATACCACCAACCACACCCCCTTTAATGTGTGCATCTTTTCCACACCACTTTTAGTGTGTGAATAAAGATGCGAAGGACTAAAGTCCAAGGGCAGTGCTATAATTCTAAGTGTACTGAAGAGGTGAGAAGCTTGCTGCTTGCTGTGCCCTTCCTCCTTGCACGCTACCTCTCGCTATCCCTTGCCCTAGGGCCCCCCCCAACCCCTCTTTGCCTCGCGTTGCCCCTGCCACGCAACAGCCTTATCCTCTAGCGCCCATCCCCCTTTGCCCTTGCGAGCCGTCTGTGGGTTGTTTCAGCCTACTGGTGGCCTACTTCATTGCCGTCGCCCTCTTCTTTACAGTAGCACACACAGAATGGCGGCCCCACCTCAAAGGAACTCTACAAAAGCCCCCTTGTCCGACACCGTGGAGCTGACCCTTCGACTCGCTGTTTTGCTAGATGAGCAAGCAAGCTTGATGGGGGAGGTGGAACGTCTTCAAGCTGCCTCGGTCATTTGCAATATTGTGGGCACACGGCCCAACAAAGGCGAGGTTTGAAACTCCCTCCAAGCCCGACTCCTCACCGAAGTGGGTAAGATCATAGATGTGCAGATTCTTAGGAGAGGTTACTACCATAAAGAGTTTGAATCTCTAGAGATGGCAAGCAAAGTGACTTCGATGAGCTCGCTACGTATCCGAGCAGTTTGAGCTTTCTTCAGATAGTGGCACCACGGCTTCGACCCCACTACGGATAAGCTTAGGGAGGAGACAGATTTCTTATCTCAGTCTACTTCCCAAGCTTGAGGCGAGAATATATGCCCTTGCTTTCCAGGATTTGTTCCATGTTTGTAACGATCTTGAGCATCAAGTGTGGCCAAGGCCACAAGGTTCCCCAATGTGCGGGTTTTTGTCCGGATCACACATACACTTCCAAAGGTGGTTTTAGTGTCTCGGGTGAGTATGGTTGGAGCACACAGAAGAGTGCGGAGTATTGGGGCCTCAATTTATCTCTCTTTCACATGTACACGCAGACACGCTTACAAAATCTCAATCTCAATCTCTCTCTCTCTCTCTCTCTCTCTCTCTCATCAGATAATCTCGATCGTCAACAAACGGCCAGATGACCTTTATAACAGTAGCAGACTTACCGATTCATGTCTGGAGGCCTGTAAAGAAGTCCTGGCGGTATTCGAACGCAGCAAAACACTCTCTCTCTCTCTCTCTCTCTCTCTCTCTCTCTCTCCGTTTATACATTACTCTGCGCAGCCAACGACTCTTACACGACAAACCATAACTTTCGTTGAAGTCTGAAGGATGACCTTCTATAAATTCGACTGGAAAGGTCTCATGTCTCCATTACAATTTTGGCCTTAGGCTGGGTTCAGATTGCGCATGGCCATAAAACAAGCTATATAGAAAAAATTGCAATCACATGGCATGCATCAATCTTCGGCCTCCGAATCATCATCAAGCCACCTCCATCATACTATGGAGGTTGCCTTCTCAAAAGGCGTTGTCTCTTGGGAAAGAGGAATGTGTTCCTTGCATTTGTCTAACAGCGATAGCGAGTTCAAATGCATTGCCCAAGAGGGCCTAGACGGCTTACCAACCTCCCCTTGCATGTCTCTTTGCATTCCAGAAGTGGCAAGAGGCGGAGGACATCTTGTGAAGTAAAATGTGTGATGACCCAAGATATTTTGCGACAATTAGTTTGCTAATTTCTCCATTTACCCATGAATTTCAAGCAAATTTTATACGGCTTCCAATGTTGTATAGTGTCGAAAGTACTATACAACATGTGTGAAGAGGAGGCTATTGGAGCTGAGCTAGGCCTAACCATGCCCTTCTCAACTAACTCATGCACTTACCACATAATCTCCTCTTGTTGAGCTTGAGAAACTCTATAAGGAGGTTTGCTAGGTGGTGAACTTCCTGGAAGAAGTTCAATTGCATGGTCATCAATGCCTCGTTTAGGAGGTAATTCACAAGGGATGTCGTCAATAAAGACATCTTGAAATCCCTTGAGAAATTTGGATAACTCTAAATCTTTGTGATTGTTTATATTTTCTTTTGCTAAAGCATTAAGTTCATTTTGAGAATCTTTAACAAAAATCATGTACATGAAAATAGAGCTCTTTATTGACTTATTGAAAGCTTGCGTATGTACAATGGGTATGGTGTTACCCAACTCCTTAGCATCTATGTACATATCTTTTTCCCTGTACTTAAAATATATTTTTCTTTCAAGGAATTTAACATTGGCAGCCATGCGATCAAACCATGCCCCTAGGATTATATCCTTGTGCTTGAGAGCAGAGATAAAGAAGTCCTCTTTGTCCACATAGCTTTGGACATGGAGCATCAATTTCTCGATTAAGGGAGCGACTGAAGCTTCTTGCCCCTTGAAAGCACCATCTTCGGGTAGGAAATCTCCCATCTTATAGGCTTGGATACCTAGCTTGGTGGCCAACTCTGTGGATATGAAATTGTGAGTAGAACTAGGGTCAAAGAGAATAAAAGCATCATGTTCTCTTACCTTTCCCCAAGCATGGCATAGAGGAGATCCTTTGTGGTGAGCTTCCTCTTCTTGGATTTTGACCAAGGTAGCTCTAGGAGGCTCATGGCAGGTGTTCTTTTGGGGGCAAGAACGATATGCATGTCCTTGCTCGCCACAATGGTTATCCTTGCGATAACGCTCAAGCTCTTCAGGAGAGAGTTTGTTTTTGCCTTTGTAAACTCCCTTCTCCTCATCTTTGTTGTTATTGGAATTTCCCTTAGGAGACTTTTGGACATTGTCCTTTCCCTTAGGCTCATTGGAACCCTTGTCTTCCGTGGGCTTAGGATTTCTCTTAGCCCTTGTTTGGAAATTGATTCATGAAGCCACCATAGTATGGTGTACGACCACAGATATGGTGCGTGGCCTTTGGGAGTTAACTTACTTCGCCATTTCTTCAGTTAAGCCCACACAAAATTGTTGTTTTTGCTCTCCAAAATCCATCTTTTTGAAGACAGTGGCTTTGAGATGTAAGTCCCAAAACTTGTCTACATGTTTATGAATGGATTCGTAGGGAGAGAGCTTCAAGTTTCGCCATTCGGTGAGTACTTTGTCTTTGGCATCGGTGGCCAAAAACTGCTTCATAATGGAAGCTCTTAAGTTTTCCATGTTTGTGGAGCTTCACTGTTGGCCAATAGGCTAGACCACCATTGCCGGGCGGACTTTTGAAAATGCATAGCTACATGGTGTAGCTTAGAGGACTCCGTGAAGCCCTCATCTCCAAACGCTGCATCAAATGGATGAAAGCCAAGACTTTGTCCGTAGCACCAAAGGTGCCATCGTCGGTAAGGAAAGAGATGCTCTTTCCTCCCTCTCTGAACTTCTTGAGTTTGGATGATCTCTTCCACGCAGCATAGGGTTTTCTATGGCCTCTTTTTTGTTATGGTTCAAAAGTTGCACCATCGCTTTCTTTAGAAGATGAAGAATTTGAGGAAGATGAAGAAGAGGCTGACCTGTTTCTCGCCTTTTCTTGCCTTGTTCCTCCTTGTCTGCACCATCACTTTCTTCATAAGAGGAAGAGGATGAAGAAGATGGAGAAGAGGGTGACCTCTTTCTCGCCTTTTTCTTCTCTTGCTTTTTGGCATCCCTCTTTGAATTATGGTATGGAGAAGTGTGCGATGGTCTTCTCCGTTTAGGAGGTGATGGAGAGCATTTTGCCCGCCATCTTCGTGGAGCCATCTCCGTCGAGGTGGCAGGAGACTCACTTCTTTCTCGTTCCTTTGGTGGGGGCTCTTGAGTTCTCCTTTGAGAAGGAGATGCGTCATCAAGAAGCAAATTTTTGAGCCCTTCGTATGGATCCTCTTCTTCTTCCCGAATTGGAGAGAGCCCCCCACCAAAGGAACGAGAAAGAAGTGAGTCTCCTGTCACCTCGACGGAGATGGCTCCATGAAGACGGCGGGCAAAACGTTCTCCATCACCTCCTAAACGGAGAAGACCATCGCACACTTCTCCACACCATAATTCAAAGAGGGATGCCAAAAAGCAAGAGAAGAAAAAGGCGAGAAAGAGGTCATACCCTCTTCTCCATCTTCTTCATCCTCTTCCTCTTATGAAGAAAGTGATGGTGCAGACAAGGAGGAACAAGGCAAGAAAAGGCGAGAAACAGGTCAGCCTCTTCTTCATCTTCCTCAAATTCTTCATCTTCTAAAGAAAGCGATGGTGCAACTTTTGAACCATAAAAAAAAAGAGGCCATAGAAAATCCTCTGCCGCGTGGAAGAGATCATCCAAGCTCAAGAAGTTCAAAGAGGGAGGAAAGAGCATCTCTTTCCTTACCTACTGTTAGACAAGGGGAACCAGAACCTAGGAGTCCACCACCCAACCATGCACTATATAGCATAGCCCCTGGCCCTTTGCCCTAGTTGGCTTTCCACACTGCCTAGCCCGGCCTTGCCCTTGTCTAGTCCGGCCTTGCCGGTGTCCTAACATTACTCCCCCCTTAAGAAGAGTTTTCGTCCTCGAAAACAAAAGTGGGGAACTTCTTCTTAAGAACAATAATGTTTTCCCAAGTGGCACCTTCCTCAGGTCGGTCTTTCCACTTGATTAAGGCTTGTTGATGTACATGATGACGTGTACGCAACTCATGATAATCGAGAACACGTTCAGGTTCATGCGGTAAGGTAGGAGGTTCAATGAACTCAACCAAAATCTGTTGGTCAATGACATTATTGTCCCCATGTAATCTCTTACGTAAACGGCTTACATGAAACACCGAATGAATATGAGAATGTGCAGGTAGCAATAATTTGTAGGTACGATCACCTACTCGCTTGAGTATTTTGAAAGGTCCACAATATCGGGGAGATAATTTAGGTGTTGGCCCCGTTTTCAGACTTTCTGAATGTTCTAGCACACGTAAAAATACTTCCTCCCCTTCCTCGAAGGTAACTTGCCGACGTTTCTCATCAGCATACTTCTTATACCTATCCTGTGCTTGTCGGACATTTTGATGAGCGAGTTTCAGCATATCCATGTGGTCTTGGAGAAAATCCTTAACCTATTGGAGCTTTTCGGTTGCCAACCTCACCGTAACAGGTGACCTAGGTTGAAACCCATACATGAGCATGAAAGAACTAAATCCAGTTGTGACATGCTTAGCAATGTTGTAGGCAAACTCAAGAATAGGTAAGTATTCTTCCCAGTCTGACTGTTTTTTGTTGACGTATGCTCTTAGCATATCCTCTAGCACCTGGTTAACTCGTTCAATCTGACCATCTGTTTCTGGATGATCGGCTATACTGAGGTTCAGTTGTGTACCCAATCGTTTAAACATAGCTCTCTAAAAGTGACTGTTAAACTTGGGATCATGGTCGCTGACAATGTTACTTGTTGGCAAACCATACAATTTGTATAGATTGTCCACAAATAACTTGGCTAGTTCTGGTGTCAAAACCGTTGATTTGGTTGGAATAAACTTACATAGTTTAGTCAACTGGTCGACGACCACCCATACTAAGTCATGACCTCGTACAGTGGTTGGTAAACCCACAATAAATTCCATAGAGATGCTTTCCCATTTTCCATTGGGAATCTCCAAAGGATGTAAGAGTCCTCCTGCTTTTAGGCGCTCTACTTTGTTAACTTGACATTTTTGGCAATGCAAGACATAAGCTTGAACAAAGCCATGTATACCTGGCCAATAAAACTATCGTTGTACGAGAGCATAAGTTTTTCTAATACCCGGGTGCCCTGCACTTGGACTATCATGACCTTCATAAAGAATTTGGTGCCGAATGTCTGTGTCCGTCGGTACACAAACTCTCCCCTTATGGAGTAGGTACCCATTCTCGATGGTGAAATGATTCCATTGCTGTAGTTCATCACTTGATAGAGGAGAACTAGGTGTGGAGGTTAACGTTACACTACCATCATTGGAGTGAGAAGGATCCCTCATTTGAACATGGATCAACACTTTGATATATGCTTCATCATGCTTATATTTGCCTTTGAGAGAATCCAAAAATTCACTACGAAGTTCCGTGAACAAGAGAGAATTGATCTCCGGTATACAACATAGAGCGTCAACCACCACATTGTATCGACCTTTATAATACCGTAGCTTGGCATCATATTCCTGAAGAATCTCGGCCCACCTGGCTTTCCGACCCTTCAAATCCGTTTGTTGTGTAAACCATTTGATGCTTTCATGGTCAAACACAATCTCAAACTGAGCACCATACAGATAATGCCGCTATGTTTTTGAGGCAGACACTATTGCATAGAGTTCGCGCTCATAAGTAGAGTAGTTCTGCTGAGCTGCATCAAGCTTCTTGCTTTCAAATGCAATTGGCCGTCCATCTTGTAACAGGACTGCTCCAATAGCACGATCACTGGCATCCGTTTCCAAGACGAATGGTTTCAAAGGATCTACAATAGCAAGTATGGGAGCTGTAGCTAATGCATCCTTGAGCGTATCGAAAGTGTGCTGTTGAGCGGATCCCCACTTACCTTTGCCTTTTAGTTGATCCGTCATGGGAACAACAATATTAGCATAGTTTTTAACGAACCTTCGATAAAAACTTGCAAATCCCAAAAAAAATTGTAACTCTTTTAGATTTTTAGGAGAAGGCCATTTCCGGATGGTATCCACTTTGGATTGATCCATATATAACCCATTAGCTGAAATAACATGCCCTAAATAGTGAATTTCTTCTTTCAGAAAATCACACTTAGATTCCTTGGCATAGAATTTGTTGGTTCGTAACAACTCGAACACCTACCTGAGATGTTGTAAGTGTTCTTCTTCAGAAGCACTGTAGACTAGAATGTCATCGAGGAAAACAATGAAAAATTTGCCCAAGTACGGCTTCAAGACACTATCCATAAATGTCATGAATGTTGCGGGCGCATTGGTTAACCCAAAGGGCATCACCAAAAACTCGTAGTGTCCAAACCGTGTTCGGAATGCAGTTTTGGGTATATCAACAAGTCGAATACGGACTTGGTGATATCCTGACCGCAAGTCTATTTTTGTAAAAATGCGAGCATAAGTGAGTTTGTCAAACAATTCATCTACTCGGGGCAATGGGTGTTTGTTCTTAACCGTAACCGCATTTACACCACGGTAGTCTACACACATGCGCATACTGCCGTCTTTTTTGTTCACTAATACGATAGGAGAGGCCCATGGTGAAGAACTGGGTTGTATATACCCTATGCTAAGGTAGTCAACAAGATGACGTTCCACCTCAGTAGCTTCAGAATAACTCATACGGTAAGGCGGTTTACTGACAGGTTTATAGCTTGTAGCCACGTCGATGCTATGTTGCACCGATCGTGTCGGCGATAATCCTGGTGGCAAATCATTAGGAAAAACATCTTGAAATTTCTTTAATAATTTTTGTAACTCACTAGCAACGCTTGCTTGTTTAGAATTAGCCATTGGTGGAAGAGATGAGAGAAAAGCATGCGGCGTTGAGGAATGTTCAACAGATTCAATGTTAGAAAGAAAATGAGACAGTGAGTAACACAAGAAAACTTGATCTATTTCATTATCAGAAACGAGTTGCATAAGCTCAGCGGTACAAATCAATGGTGATGAAGGTATATCCTTCTCTCCTAAAAACCACACATGTGTGCCATGGGATTCAAACATCAAGCTGTTGTGCTCATAGCTACGCTTCAGTGATGGTCCTAGGCTATGCAACCACTCCCTACCAAGAACCACGTCTGCCCTTTCCATGTTCATAACCTGAAAATCCAAGCATGTGGAGTAACCTTGTACTTCCAACGGAACAACTCGACATTGAGTATCCTAGATTTCAAGATCATGTCCATTCATCATTGCTACCTTGTAGCGGTGGGTACTCGGAGTTTGAGGCAATTGAGTTTTTTCACCAATCCATAATTGATGAAATTGTGAGTAGCACCGTCATCTACCAAGATGCGCACCTTGTGGCCTTGCAGAGATCCGTGCATACGTACTAACTCATGTGGTCCAAAGCTTTGTTGCCGCATGGAAGCTGTGAGACAACATTCATGTACCACCTCTGTGTGTGTTACTTCCACTGTAGAGAAGCGCGAGGAAGACTCAAGAGGTAGCAATTGCACCGTGTGCACTGCTTTCTCCTTGCCATGAGCAGCAGATTTCCCCTTGGGACAATCCTTGTTTCCATGACCGCTTCCTAAACATTGAAAACATAATTTTTCTTTCTTAGCTTTATCAAAGTCCTCAGGAGAGAGAGGACCCCTGGACCCCTTGGGTTTTTTAGATGCATCTGAATTGGTAACTATAAATTTCCTTTTATTGTGCCCATACTGAGTGCATGTATTACCATATATATTAGCAAGCACGTGAATATTATGTGCTTTCTTTTCATATGGATCATCATGAATATGTGCTTTCACTATGGATTCCTCAAGTGTTTTAGGGTCTTGGGTCTTGATGTACTTCTTAAGATCTGGTGTCAGACCTCGTATAAACCCCCATACTTGTTGAAAGGTATCTAAGCCTTCCAACTTGAGGATAACATCCTGATAGTGAGAGATATATTCAAGCGATGATGGGTATTGGCGCATGGAACATGTGTCCCAAGCCGTCCAATTCCGATCTGCCTCATTTGTAGGAAAAAATTCTTTGCTAAACATAGCTTCAAAAGATGCCCAACTTTGTGGTATGATATTCTTCTCCTTGAGAGACATCCACCATTTGTAGGCCTTGCCCTCCAGAGTTAAGCTCGTTTGCATAGCTCTGACTGCGTCTGGAGTACACCGTAAGCCGTGAATTCCATCCCACTTGCTGAGAAAGATATTCACTGCATCTTTATTGCGGTCTCGGTCTTCTCCCCTAAAAATGGGTGGTTTGGTGTTTTTCAACAATTCATCCACCTCTTTTGCAGTGAGAGTATGCAACGTATCAGCATCTGGGCCTTGCCCTAGATTAGAAGGGCCTTGCCCTTGTGTAGCAACGTGCTCATGCATGTGCGTGTCAGCAAGACCCTTGGACTACTGTTGCATTAATTGAATCACTAATGTGGATAGTAATTTAACATTTGTATTTAAAGCTTTAAAATTTTCATCCATGACTGACATGCGTGTCTGAAGTGCACGAAATTCTTGAATATCAAGCAATTCGTAAGTGTCATCACCTGTCGTAGCGTCGCGAGTACTCTCCTTGAGAGGATCCGCAGCCGCCGCAGGCCATCATGGGTAGGAGCAGGCGTACTTTGCTCAAAATCAAATGTCATATTGATATCTGAATCCATGGCGACATAGTGCGGTGCAAGGAATAGTCAGAAAAATACATGAGATTGAGAGCACTTGCAAAGTGTAATTAGCCTTGCTAATTCCGTCAAAATCGATAGTATCCTGGTGGAAATCGATCCAAATTGTCCGTCGTATAGGAAATTCCGCAATTCCTTGGTAGCCGAATCAATTATGCTTGCAATCGTTAATTGATTTTGAAAGGTAATTGTACTTTGAACTCCAGTTGGAATGCTTTTCTTAAATCTCCGAGTTTCTGCCAGTAATATGTAGAGAATTGGGTACTCGAAGGTTGTGCCGGACGTGTCGAGATGCCGTGCCTTGTCGGGCCTCGCCGAATCCACACAGGAGGGGGGGGGGGGTACCCCACTGTGGGTACCGCCCCTTGTTCTTGAAAAAAGGGTGTGGCCACTAACCCCCAAGGGGTTGGGCGCCCTTGTAATGTGAAAAAAAACCCACTCAGCAGCTATGGCCGCTTACAGCAGCGCGCGAGCAAGGAAGGGAGGCAATGACAGCCACTATATTTAGCAAGGGGCTTCGGCCTTGGGTCGTGAAACGATCCCCCGCTCGGCGCGATGCCGTAGAGCCCACAAGGGGTGAGTTTGTTGCAGGTCTATCTCGGCGGCTCCTCCTTGCAAGGGGGGTTGCCCACGGAATTCTTGCTTGTCGTCGTCCTCACAGGAGAGGTGCTCCACGGTTTCTTGACCCCGACATGCAACTTGCTCATGCAAGTTTGTGTGGCTCCCCTCCTCCACGGCTGTGCCTTTTCCAAAAAAGAACCAAGCTCTTGATACCAATGTTAGACAATGGGAACTAGAACCTAGGAGTCCACCACCCAACCACCCACTATATAGCATAGCCCCTGGCCCTTTGCCATAGTTGGACTCCCTTTCCACACTGCCTAGCCGGACCTTGCCCTTGTCTAGTCCGGCCTTGCTGGTGTCCTGACACCTACGATGGCACCTTTGGTGCTACGGAAAAAGTCTTGGCTTTCATCCATTTGATGCAGCGTTTGGAGATGATGCCCTTCGTATGGATCCTCTTCTTCTTCCCAAATTGGAGAGAGGCCTCTTTTGGAAGTCTCACAAGGAGGCTTCCTAGGTACTCTCTCGTCATGGTGGGGAGCTTGGAGGATCCCATAAGCACGAAGATGACGTTGCACTTCACTTTGGAGGGATGGATTCCCCATGGCTTGTTGAAGCCTAGAAACAAGGTAATTAACAAGCATAGGAGCATCATTAGTAGCCTGCTCATTCGCAAAATCAAATCTATCAACGTTAATTTCACTCTCTTTACTATTGTCAACCATTCTAACAACTTTAGGTGTAAATTTTTTCAGGTGTACTTTGGCACTTCAAGACCTAGTTGCTACTTCTCTTTACCCCTTTAGAAAAGCACTCAAGCTACTCTATCCGTGGCTCGAATATCATTAATTGCAACAAGGAATAGAAGAGAGGGTCTTTCAACACCAAAACAGTACTGGCTCCTGTCAAGCTTCTAATAGTTCAATAGTGGTTAAGTCGTAGGCAAGTCCCGTAGGACTCCACTATTAAGACCATAGCTCTCGACGGTGATGCCCCGTTATCTGCACGAAGGCAGGCGCACTGCAAGGCTGCAAAATCCCTATTCTACTTACTCAATTGCAATTAATAATACCAACCATTTATAGCTAGCTTAAGGACCTTCCTTCTTGAGCAAGAAAAGAGAAACCTTGTGCTATGATACCAATGTACCATTTAATGGCCTATGTAGCATAAGTGATAGTCTTGTGACATGTGTCATAAGTGATAGTCTTGTGACATGTGTCCCCGTTTCCCCTTTTGTGAGAGCTTAGGTAATTAAATAATGCAACTAAACTCTCAATGGACCCCTTTGTCTTCTGGCCAATAGGAAGCAGGCAAGCCATTGGGCTGCTGAATGCTCATTGGACCCCTTGGGAGACTGTCCAATAGTCTTGTAGAGAGCTTAATTCTTATTGGTTCTTTTATCAAGTGTTTTAAAATTAATTAAACTAAACGTACTCTAGCATAATTCTCATTGGTCCACCTCTATGGCCATCCAATAGGATTTGAGTGCACCTTGTGGGCAACTGGGTTAGGGAGCTGACATGTGTCCCCTATTCCCTTTGTGTAAAGGAAGCTTGTGAATGTGTGTGTGTGTGTGTGTGTGTGTTTCTCTCTCATCTCCTACTTACAGGGCTCATCCCCCTCCTATGTAAGAGTCTTGAAGACTTTTTGTACACACACAAAGCATCCAATTCCACTAAACTTGACCATTTGGACTTACCTTTGAATTTTGGAACCTTAGCATTTTGGAAGTCTTAATGGGCTTAACCCTAAGGTCTATGGAGCCCATTGTTGCACATTGCTCTTTTGCAGATGGCCCTCCCTTTGGATCCCTATTTTCCCTCCTTTGGATCCCTACTGTGGCCGGTCTGCCAGCTTAACCAATATTTTAGCTTTTTCTCCCCTGGTACTTCCCCATATTAAATGATCAGTTTAACATGAGAAAATCATTTAGGAGAATTAGGTATTAGTTATTATGACAGGAATAACTTTGTAAATCTATGTTTCTACCTTGATAAAGTGTTGCCAAGATATGCAAGGGACACAATAATAATGTATTTTCATCAAGTAAAATATTTTCCATCGCCTCCATAACAATGCCCTTTGTCACCTATTCAAGTCAAATTCAAGCTTGCCTACCTTTTTGCTTTGTTCAACATGTATGCGAATGGCAATGTCCTCATGAAAATAGCAGGTATATTGTAGAATATCGTACAGTCAAGGAAGGGGGGGGCAGAGAGAGAGAGAGAGAGAGAGCGCGAGAGAGCATGTTGTGTGTGGGCAGTGCAAAGCCTCCTCATGAGCGACAAGAGTGCAACATACACATTTGCACTAAGTACACGGGTTTATAAATAGGGGTGCTTTTGATAGGATTTCTTTTAATAGGAGGTTGGCAAAAATTCTTGGCTCGTTTTTTCTCCTTCGAGTATGTGTTGGAAGAGTCTTGAGACATAAAGGTAAAGAAGGGGCAATTCTATTATGATGCGTAATTCTATTATGATTTGGCACAAATTTCTCTCTATATTCACCTTTTCATTAAACACACACAAGGTGCAACCTCCCTTGCTCTTTTCCACCACCACCCATTCTCCTAGGTGCGACCTCGCCCTTGTGATGCACGCATGGTGCGGCCATTCCCAATGTTCGTCCACTTTTAATAAACGTGGCCCGTCAATTTTTGGACGAATGTTGAACGTTTGGCCAACTAAGCCACCACAATGAAAGCCCCTCCCCTCCATGCGTTTGCGACGGCCACACACCAGACCCAACGATTTCCCGCCAACAACTCCGCTCTTCAGAAACATTACTGCAAAGTGTGCTCCTCCTTCTTCTCTCTATCACACACACACATGTTGTACATAAATGACATCATCGTTTTGAGCACAATATAATTGTTTCCCAAGCAATTGCATGAGTATTTTACCTTTCACGCACACGCACGTGCGCACACATTTGTTCACCCGTGCTATTAGTCCAAAAGAAAGACGGCACATATCACATGTGTGTCGACTATAGAGCACTAAATAGGATCACTATCAAAAATAGGTTTCCCGTTCCACGGGTAGAAGACCTATTTGAAAAGCTAAAGGGTTGTCCTACCTTAGTAGAATTGATCTAAAAAGTGGCTACCATCAAATAAGGATAGTTGATCAAGATATTGTAAAGACCACATTTTGCACTACATTTGGTCTTTACGAATACATTGTCATGCCTTTTGGCTTATCCAATGCACCAACCACATTCAACCGCTTGATGGAGAAGCTATTTAGGCCTCACCGAACCTTTATTGGAGTGTTCTTTGATGATATGATCATCTACTCTAATTCACTAGACAAACACAAGCAACACCTCCAGGTAATATCTCAAGTGTTAAGAGAGAATAAACTTTATGTTAATCAAAAAAAAAGTGAGTTTTTCTTACAAGAGATGCAATATTTAGGTCACATTATCTCTCAAGACGGCATCCAAATGGATCCATCAAAGTTAGAGGTAATAAAAGGATGGCCTAATCCAAGGAATTTTCATGAACTAAGAAGCTTTATAGGTATGTGTGCATATTATAGACGCTTCATAGAAAATTTCTCACTAATAGCAGGACCATTACATGACCTAACAAAGAAAAACATTAGGTGTACATGGTCTGCCAAGGAAAAAAATGCTTCAAAAAGCTTATCTCTCAACATGTGCTTACACTACCGGATCTATCAAAGCCATTTGAGGTCTAATGCGACGCTTGTGGTGATTGCCTTGGAGCTGTTTTGCTTCAAGAAGGGCACACCATACCTATGAAAGTCGAAGTCTCGACCCTGTTGAGCAAGCTTTAGGCATATATGAAAAGGAACTCCTCGCAGTTCTACATGCCTTAGACTCATGGAAGCACTATTTATTGGGGACTCCTTTCATTCTTTGAACGGATCACCAAAGCCTTAAGTACTTCATGACGCAGACAAGCTCTCTGACAAACAAATGAGGTGGGAAAATTTACTTTCGCAATTTCATTTTCATATTGCTCACATTGCTGGCAAGCATAATCAAGTAGCGATACACTCTCAAGACGGCCGAGAGTGAATGCGGTTTCCATAGCAACTCACAAGGATCTATCTTCTATGTTAGATGAGTATGCTATTGATCCCGATTTTAGAGATGTGATTTCAGCCCTTGCATTAGGGAAGAAAGAGGAACCATTTACTTTACAAGATGGTTATCTTCTCTATGGCAATAGACTATGTGTTACTAACTCACTATGTGAGAAAGTCATGTCATGCTCCTCCTTATGCGGGGCATAGAGGGATTCAATCTACCCTAAATGGGATTAAAACATATTTCTATTGGCCTGCCCTGAAAGCAAACATACAAGAGTATGTTTCTAAATATGTGGTATGCCAAAAGACAAAGTTTGAGAGAGGGAAGCAACCTAGATTGCTTCAACCTTTGTCAATCCCTAATTCACCATGGGAGAGCATATCCATGGACTTTATCTTTGGATTGCCTAACTCCATCCATGGGAATACGGGAATATGGATGATAGTTGACAAGTTCAGCAAACAAGCTCATTTTATACCTGTCAAAAATACTATCAAAGCCCATCAAATGGCAACCCTCTTCATATCACAAATCTTCAAGTACCATGGCTTGCCAATATCCATAGTGTCGGATAGAGATCCTAGAATGACTAGTAATTTCTAGAAGGGTCTCTTTGATAATTTAGGGACAAGGCTAAATTTCTCTTCGGCCTATCACCCGCAAACGGATGGCCAAAGTGAAATAGCAAACATAACAATTCTTGATCTACTAAAAGCCTATGTAACGGAAGTAGATCAAAGGCCCCAATGGAAGAAGTACTTACCCTTAGTGGAGTATGCTTACAATAATACTGCACATAGTTCCACAGCAACACACACTTGGATTTAGGCATATTGGAAAACGTGTACAAAACTTTGAGCGAAAGGGCTTACAACACCATGGACATACATGACTTTGGATCAGTTCAACTACAAGACAACTCGATGCTACTTGAGTGAAAACCATTGTTTCAATACAATGGCATGCCAGCAAGCAGCTCAGAGACAAAAGAACTAACCATAGAAGCTGCAACTTTCCCTTTTTTATTCCCCTTCGGCACCAAACATTACAAGGGTGAAGTACATCTCGGCGATTACATCAGAATACAGATAGTGATGCTATTCTTGGTATACACTCTGTATAAACCATTATGATGTACCAACTCAAGCAAGCCATCATGATTGCAAACTCAATGACTACCACAATGCTACAACGTGACATTGATGGCTTCAAGAAATCAAACAAGGGAGCTTCCAATGCATATTTGATCAGAAACGTAATCCGTTACAACTTGCCATCGAGTGTGGCCAACAGCCCAGCATGGCATCAAAAAAACATAGAGACCTAGTGACAATGGTAGAAGCATGGGGTCTACTAGACATTTTCCCCTAACTTTCATTATAGATGAGGTCAATGAGACACGTTGGGATGAAGTTATTTCAATAAAAAAACTCGCACAAGGCTTCAACAATAGTTTCATATGGAAAGATTGTCCTATTGAGTGTGCCGTGATGTTTCACATCTGCCTGTGCAACTTCTTGAACACTCACATTTTTGGCAGAACAAGCATACTCGGACGAGTGAATCATCACCTCATAAGGTACGAGACACAAAACCGTGATTCCCTCCATGCACACATAATCTTATGGGTATCCAAACAAGACATCAACTCAATGTCATTCAAAATAATGGCATACATCCCCGCACCCTCTTCAAAATACAATGAATACACAGTGTCAAACTTAGAAACCTTATACAATCAAAACAAATCCACAAATGTAAGCCAAGTTGCAAAGCTGTCAAAAGGGGTTCAACATAAAAATTAGGTATTCCCATTCAGCACAATAGCTCAATACTACCCCAACATTAGATCTAAAAACCTTGTGGTGGCTTTACTATCACCCTAGGGACAAGCATCGAAATGTAGTGCCATACCATCCAACACTATTGATGCTATGGGGTGCACACATGAATATTTAGAAAGTCACAAAATCATCCATATCACAGTACCTGCTAAAATATGCATTGAAAATAGAGCTAATCGACCGACTAAACCTATCTCCAACAGACGCTACTATGCTAGGTCTAGTGGGCCCTTGACAAAATAAAGTTGAGCTTCATCACAGTGGCAGTCCTATCAAAGCCAAAATCTGCAATGAAGGCCACACTAAACTACTTAAAAATGACAATGTTTACACTTAGTGAACCAGTGGAGTACATTGACTCCTCACCACCAAGCTTATGGGAAAGAATAGTCCTGCACTCACAAATTGTAATGCATCCAATCGACTTGTATTGTGCAAGGCCAAAAAAGCTATAAGAATTCACATTCTATAGCTAGTTTAGAAACTTCAGGGTGGATACAAATGATTGTAACGACCAAAACAAATAGCAAGTATCATCTAGAACACAAAAAAAGGGCTTCTTCTTCAATCTGCTATATTGTGCACAATACCATTTAGAAGCGAGATAAATTTAATATCCCCAAAGAACACAATTTGGTCGTACTTTGAGGAATGCAAGATATGATAGCTGATAGAGAACAAAGAGGACTTGGAGATCGATGAGTACACACAGCAAAACATGCTAATAAGTGAATCCACTAGGCACATATTAGCTCTACTCTAGCAAAAAATGTTGTTGAACCGTCAACACCCACTTGATATTGACCAAGAATAAAACCCCTTATAACCACTAAATTGGCATGCCAAGATGTCAAAGATCCTAAACGAGTTCCAAATTATGGAGGGAATGTCACTCACAGAAGAACAACAAAACATTTCCAACAAAATATTCAAAAGCCGCCATGGTCTCCACATCATATCCGATGTACCAGGTAGCAAAAAAACGTTTTTGATTAAGTACTTGATCTCCCAATTTGTAAAGCAAGACAAGAATGTGATTCTAACCAACGAGAATAGCCACAACACGCACACACCTTACCAGTTTTTCCTCCATTGTCCATAATTTAAAATTTCCATCGGCATCACCTTATAGCACCCAACTAACATCCATCCCACTGATGACAAGTACCTTACCATGCATGACACATATGTGATCATTATTGATGAGATGTCTATGCTCACCAGCATGATCTTTGATACCATAATGCACCAATTGGTTAACGTTACAAATGGTTCCCTCCATAATCCTTTCAATCAAAATATATTCCTCTTGTTAAGTGACCTCACACAATTTTCACCAGTTTGCAAGCATTGAGGCATGTCATGCCACATGTGCTCCATTAAAACAACAACCCACATCAACATACAACACACCACAAAATGCAGCTCTCTGTATTCTATGCATCGGATCAAAACTTATTACAATTCCCACATGCCATCAGGCAAAGATGGCCAGCAATAGAGGAGATCATAAACACGTTGTCCTCTTGCATCATAGATGAGAACAAAGTAATAAGATCACTGGAGGAGACCACCATCATTATATGCATGCTCAGATACGACAACATCATGTTGAATAAGATTTATAGTAATGAGGAGATAGTAACATTTTTGCTAATAAAAAAAGAGTGCCAGGGGGTCTTTACCACTTGGCTAGGTGACACAACCTTCAATGAGATTGATAAGTTAGCAATCGGTGAAAAATGCATGCTCACCTCAAACATTGATCTCACAATTGGAGCCACAAATGGTGCAACTTGTACAATACAAGAAATTTGCTACATCCATGACAAAGAAGTCAAAACAATCAAGGTCCAAATA